>NC_090658.1:93318455-93621485 GCF_013368605.1 Nyctibius grandis | reverse complement strand
GGCCCACATTTTCCCTAGTCTTCCTTTTGCTGCTGATGTACTTGAAGAAGCCCTTCTTGTTGTCTTTGATGTCCCTTGCCAGATTTAATTCCAAGCGGGCCTTGACCTTCCTTGTCACCTCCCTGCATACTCTGACAACCTTGCTGTATTCCTCCCAAGTGTCCTGTCCCTTTTTCCACATTCCGTAGATTTCCTTCTTCCATTTCAGTTCTGTCAGAAGCTTCCAGGCCAGAGTACACTCATCACTCACTCAATGCAGAATTCAGCTCCTCTGTCCCAGATATCAGAACGAGAAATCAATAAAGCTTGCACTACTCAGAACAGGCAAAACATGAACAGAAGATCCATTCTCTGCTTGTTTAAGAACAAGTTTCTTAAATATCTGGGGAGAAGGAAATACTGTGTGAGTAATAGAAGTTTAAAAGAATTTCCTGGCTACTGTTTATTCAACAAATATAAAAATAATAGGTTATATTTCAACTAGCAAAATGTGAGACAGCCTAACATATGGTGATGATGTTAAAGCCTGGACCTCTAATCCCAGAATTATGGTAAGGAAACCCTGAAATTGGAGTGTCTTTTTTATTCTTCCAACTCCAATAATTTACTTCTAAAGTTCCTGTAGTCCAATGATTGTTTGCATGAGTGGAAGTCTCCAGAGGCCTTACTTTCCATGCTGCAATCTCACAATATCTTTTTCAGGCTTGGACTGGAAATTTGCAACACCCTGTTCTTCCACGGCTTTCATTGCTAACAATTTGATTTGCTGACGAGCAAGTGTCTAACATGTTGGAGAAGGGTTTTGCATGCCTCTTGCACTGAATAAAGGCTATCTCTGTGTTACCTGCTTCCTTGCTAACTGTATGTCTTTGTAAAATATGCTGTTGACAACTTTAGAGACTGATGCTTCTGGAAAGTCTGTAGTAGTTGAAAGGCTGGATGGGCAGTTCTGCATTTCTGTTTCAGGAAGTGTAATTTGCAGGCAATGGCCTAAAATTTCCAAAGTGACTAGAGAGATTTTGAGTGGCTCTTATTTTTTTCTTTTTTCTTTTTTTTTTTCTGTTCAGCCTGGGAGGTCTTAAACTGGCTTTGTTCTTAGAGAGGAACAGCTCAGCCAGTGCTGGGGAAAAAATCCTTTCATCCTTCGAATCAGGTGCTCACAAGATCATGCAGCCCAAAACACATCTTACTTTTATCAGTTAAGGTCAAAATCTCATAGATTTTGAAGTTGGCTCATGATATCAGTTCATTGGAGCTTAATATAGAAGATATGATTTGTCACTTGGCTCATTAGGAAAAACAAAACAAAACTTTTGCTGTCATTTGGTGAGTACGAAACACCATTCAGGTGCCAGATTTTGTGTTTTTTTTCAGGTTATTTCACCCGCCAAAATGACTTGTGCAGGAATGGAGCAGTCTTGCCAGTTTCCACAGTATCTTGTGAGACTTCTGAACAGCTCAGCTACTCCAGCACTTCAGTACATGTGAAACCCACCTACAATGGGGAGAAGAAGAAGGATGAAAAAAGGCAAAGAGCAGAAAAGACAAGGCAAGGCAGAGAAAGGGAAGGCAAGGAAAGGCAATGAAGGATATAAACTTTATAGCTATGGACAAAAAAATGTAAGGCTTACACACTGAAACTAAAAGTTAGATAAAAGATAGCAGAATGCATTAATTTAGAAATATAATGAATTTTCCCCAAATTTTATTCCTCAGGTTTTTAAAATGCGTGACTTCCTCAAGATTTTGAATGTTTATACTTAGCACTATTTAAAATCTAAAACTGACAGATCAAACTTGACCCAGCAACTTAACCCCAGTAACAGTTCCAATTTATAGATTTTTGCCCCTGAATAAATGGTAAATGTGGTGAGGGTGCCAAAAAAGATGACAGGATTCACACTTAAGCAATTATTTATAATTTATTTGCTTAAATTAACAACAGATAAATGATAATGAAAATTAAGGTCAATGAACAGCTCTTTAAAATCTGGATTTTACAAAGGGTGTTACTTATCAGACAAGGAAATAGGTTTCTCCAAAACTTTTAGAAAACAAATGTTATTAACACTCAAGCAGTTAGACTGATGACAGCTAATTGCAAACATTTTGCTTCTGCAGATAAGTAGACTAGCATATGCTAGTTATAACTTGCATTGTTTCACAGGCAAACGCTTTTATGATTTAAGCTTCATTCTGTGAAAAAGAAAAGCTAAAAAAAAAAAGCCCACCAAACCTTGGTTTAACTCTTTAAATTTTATTCTACTTTCCCTTACTTACAGGGTTTTCTTGCTTAAAGTTTGAACTATAGCCTGAGTATTATTTGACTTTAGCAGAGCAGCAGTCCTCTTCTAGGGCATAACCTTTATGGCCATGTTTTTCCCCAGGATGAAAAAATCTCTTTTGAAAGACTTGAAAATGTATCCGCGGCAATGTGATTGCAGGTCAGAGAGAATGTAACGGGAGTCAGAGCTGTGCCAGAAGTACCATTTCATATGTGCAAATGCTGTCTGATTAGGAAGCAATTTAAAAGATTCCAGAAGAACCACAAGAATCTTGGTTCTTGGATTCAAGATGAGATTATAGAAGACCACTACAACCATTTCAAACTGACGTGTACTAATAAATAATTATGGGTAATTCTTGTTTCAGAATTATCTAGCTTCAGCATTCAGTCACTGGTTATTCTTCTAATGTTTTTTTGATATGTTAAAAAGTCCTCCACTATTCAGGTCTGTTTCCCTTGCATGTGTTTATGGTTTATATAGTTTTTAGATGGGTATTATTGATTAATTATAGTTCCAGATTTTGTCCTGTTTTGTTTTATAAAAATAGAATGCGTAAGATGTTTTATATCAACACAAGTACTTTAATTTTAGATTCCTATCGAAAGACAAGGATGTGTTTATGTGATAGCCCCTGTTTCCATCTCACCATGATGACTGGCATTCACTATGGTTCCATCTTTTAATTCTTTATAAACTCATCCAGCATGATGACATTTCTTTGATACCAGTGCTGAGCTATTATTTCATGACCCCATAAATGAACATTCATGAGAAAAAATATTTTCCCTACTTTTTCTAAACACTAAGATGCCAGTTATCAAGATTAGCTTTAAAAAGTTTAACTTTATGTATATCGTAGACATGGACAGTATCAAAAGCATTTTGTTGCCACTGAATGATCTGGGTATATCTAATACAGAAGAAAACATTTATTAAATCTCTCTTCCTTTTATACAACAGGAGTGATAACTTTACTTTCCTTAACTATCCTTGTTATTCCTAAGAATGTTTCCTCCTGCTGAATCTAAAGAGTTTCCTCATCTTGTATTTAACCTTCATAGCCATGGAATTTTTCATCAATATCTTTAGTTTTTTTACCAACTGTAAATTCTTTATCTCCCTGCTTATATAAATTACTCTCAGTTTCACTGTTTATTTTATCACTTAATTTGTTATCTTCCTACTCAACTGAGGGTTTTTTTAATGAAATAAGTCTTCAAATATGAATGAAGAGTTATGAAAGAGTTAATTATCTTGTCAAGTATTTCTAACACTTCCAGATTCCCATTTACTGTTTTACATTTTATATACGTAAACGTTCTCTTCCATTTTATTATGCTTATATTTCTTTTTGCTTCAGGGAATTGAACTTTTTAAAATTCTAAGAAATTAAGATCTGAGGATATAAGCAATTCACTCAACCCCTTTCTGCCTTCTTGACTCTATACAAGACTTTCAATTTTAGTGTTTTACTTGGCAATGCTTAGATATCCAAAAGGCATAATTTCATATTTTCTTACATTAAACTGCACTAGCTCGTTCATGAGCTATTAATGGATTTACTTGAATATTTGTTATATGCTACATATTATATTATTAAAGATACATTTAATCCTAACACCGCTGGGAATTTTGCTACTTAAGAATTTCTTTTCTGTAGAGATTAATAAATAAATTGAAAGAATAATTTTTCACCTGAATTTATCAGGTGAAATAATTAAAAATTATTTTGGGCAAATATGGGCAAATATATAGGCAAAATAATTAAAAAAAACACTCTAGAAGAGGAATTTTCCATCAAAGACAAAATTACAAAAAAGAATTCTGAGTATAAACAACAAAAATGATCAATACTCTTGTCAATAACAATACATGCAAAACATTGGGGCTGATGATGCCTTTGAAGTCTTGGGCATCTTACTCAGGGAAAAAAAAAAGGCAGAAGTCACGTACAGTCCTTTCAGAAATAAAGCGCAGTATACACCAGTTAAGTTTATAGTAGCTAATTAAAAGAAGGGAATGAAATTTGTCACTTTTCCAGGCATTTAGACAAACTGACTCAGAGTGGCCAAGTCAAGTACTATTGACTTTGCCTCCCATTGAAAAGAGAGGGCTCCACCTAAGCCACCTTTTGAAAACAGTCTCTTGTTTTAATGGATGTTGTAATACCTGAAATGGGTATGGGAAAGGTTTGGGAAACTTCTTGTAGGCCTGGGTCAGAAATGTGCCCAGCACTGCCCTAGCAGGTTCGCGGTGCAGGCAATCCTCTTCCATTGCTTGTGAGCGCTCCTAAGCACCGCTTCATTTACAGGTTTATCCATTCCTGGAGACAAGATTATTCCTGCACACCCTCTCCTCCATTTCATTTCAGGCTCACAAGCATCTCATTCACAAGCAGGCTCTTTGACATTAGAAAAGTAGTGATTTAAACAAAAAAAAGACTAGGTAATAGAGTGTGTGAGCAGGAAAGAAAATGTTCTTAAAAAACAATTGGTTCCTAAGGGTTTTTGTTTCCCTTCAGCTATTTAGGAAAGAAGACATGATGACTGGAATGTGGTCATGGATGGCTATGTCTTGTTCGGGAAAGACAGGCCACTAAGGAGAGGTGGTGGAGTTGCTCATTATGTGAGTGAGCAGCTAGAATGTATTGAGTTCTGTCCAGGGGCGGATCAGGAGAGAGTTGAGAGTTTGTGGGTGCGAATTAAGGGGCAGGCTGGCAGGGGTGATACTGTTGTGGGTGTCTATTATAGGCCACCGGATCAGGATGAGGAGGGTGATGAGGCCTTCTACAGGCAGCTGAGAGCAGTCTCGCAATTACAGGGCCTGGTTGTCATGAGGGATTTCAACTACCCTGATATTTGCTGGGAGGCCTACTCAGCCAGCCAGCCTCAGTCCAGGAGGTTCCTCCAGTGCATTGATGATAACTTTCTGATGCAAATGGTGGATGAGCCAACTAGGAGAGGAGCGCTGCTGGATCTTATCCTCACTAGCAAGGAGGGTCTGGTTGAAGAAGTGAAGGTTGAGGGCAGCCTTGGTTGTAGTGACCATGAGATGGTAGAGTTCAGGATGTCATGTGGCAGGAACAGAATAGCTAGCAGAATCACAACCCTGGACTTCAGGAGGGCCAACTTTGGCCTTTTCAAACAATTGCTAAGGGAAATCCCATGGGACAGGGTACTAGAAGGTAAGGGGGCCCAAGAGAGTTGGTTAGCATTCAAGGACTGCTTCTTCCGAGCTCAAGATCAGAGCATCCCAACAGGTAGAAAGTCAAGGAAGGGTACCAGGAGACCTGCATGGTTAAACAGGGAACTGCTGGGCAAACTCAAGTGGAAGAAGAGGGTGTACAGATCATGGAAGGAGGGGCTGGCCACTTGGGATATAAGTCTGTTGTCAGAGGACGTAGGGAGGCAACTAGGAAAGCTAAGTCCTCCTTGGAATTAAACCTTGCAAGAGAGGTCAAGGACAACAGAAAGGGCTTCTTCAAATACATTGCAGGTAAAGCCAACACTAGAGGCAATGTAGGCCCACTGATGAATGAGGTGGGGGCCCTGGAGACAGAGGATAAAAAGAAGGCGGAGTTACTGAATGCCTTCTTTGCCTCTGTCTATAGTGCTGGAGGCTGTCCTGAGGAGCCCCGGACCCCTGAGGCCCCAGAAGAAGTCAGGATAGAGGAGGAATCTGTCTTGGTAGATGAGGGCTGGGTCAGGGACCAATTAAGCAATCTGGACGTCCATAAATCCATGGGCCCTGATGGGATGCACTCGCGGATGCTGAGGGAGCCGGCGGAAGTCATTGCTAGGCCACTCTCCATCATCTTTGCTAAGTCGTGGGCAACGGGAGAGGTGCCTGAGGACTGGAGGAAAGCGAATGTCACTCCAGTTTTCAAAAAGGGCAAGAAGGAGGACCCGGGGAACTATAGACCAGTCAGCCTCACCTCCATCCCCGGAAACGTGATGGAACAACTTGTTCTTGGTGCTGTCTCTAGGCACATCAAGGATAGGGGGATCATTAGGGGCACTCAGCATGGCTTCACCAACGGGAAGTCATGCTTAACCAACTTGATAGCCTTTTATGAGGACGTAACCCGGTGGATAGATGATGGTAAAGCTGTGGATGTGGTATATCTTGATTTCAGTAAAGCATTTGACATTGTCTCCCACAGCATCCTCACAGCTAAACTGAGGAAGTGTGGTCTGGATGATCGGGTAGTGAGGTGGATTGTGAACTGGCTGAAGGAAAGAAGCCAGAGAGTGGTGGTCAATGGGACAGAGTCCAGTTGGAGGCCTGTGTCTAGCAGAGTCCCTCAAGGGTCGGTACTGGGACCAGTACTATTCAATATATTCATTAATGACTTGGATGAGGGAATAGAGTGCACTGTCAGCAAGTTCGCTGATGACACAAAACTGGGAGGAGTGGCTGACAGAACGGAAGGCTGCGCAGCCATTCAGAGGGACCTAGACAGGCTGGAGAGTTGGGCGGGGAGAAATTTAATGAAATATAATAAGGGCAAGTGTAGAGTCCTGCATCTGGGCAAGAACAACCCCATGTACCAGTACAAGTTGGGGACAGAGCTGTTGGAGAGCAGTGTAGGGGAAAGGGACCTGGGGGTCCTAGTGGACAACAGGATGACCATGAGCCAGCAATGTGCCCTTGTGGCCAAGAAGGCCAATGGCATTCTGGGGTGTATTAGAAGGGGTGTGGTTAGCAGGTCGAGAGAGGTTCTCCTCCCCCTCTACTCTGCCCTGGTGAGGCCGCATCTGGAATATTGTGTCCAGTTCTGGGCCCCTCAGTTCAAGAAGGACAGGGAACTGCTAGAGAGAGTCCAGCGCAGAGCCACGAAGATGATTAAGGGAGTGGAACATCTCCCTTATGAGGAGAGGCTGAGGGAGCTGCGTCTCTATAGCTTAGAGAAGAGGAAACTGAGGGGTGACCTCATTAATGTTTATAAATATGTAAAGGGCAAGTGTCAAGAGGATGGAGCCAGGCTCTTCTCAGTGACATCCCTTGACAGGACAAGGGGCAATGGGTGCAAGTTGGAACACAGGAGGTTCCACATAAAGATGAGGAAAAACTTCTTTACGGTGAGGGTGACTGAACACTGGAACAGGCTGCCCAGAGAGGTTGTGGAGTCTCCTTCTCTGGAGACATTCAAAACCCGCCTGGACGCGTTCCTGTGTGATATGGACTAGGCAATCCTGCTCTGGCAGGGGGATTGGACTAGATGATCTTTCGAGGTCCCTTCCAATCCCTAACATTCTGTGATTCTGTGATTCTGTGACATGGAAGTATTATTAATGCCCTGAAAAGTGCTGCAAGTCCATAGACATACTGCTTTTTCCAAAAGAAATAAACTCAATCACATAAGAATGTAATAGGTGTCTTAAGTGTGGCTCTTTGTTCTGATGACCAGCTCTCAACAGCAACTTGGTGGCTGTGTGGCAGCTGGGACATAAGAAATGTACTTATCTATTTATATCTTTCTCTAACTCTCCATCTATCAGCTAAATAAGGAACATCTGTAAGTACCTTGACATCCATTGAGAAAATTCCAACCCCCCTGCCACAGGCAGGGACACCTTTCCACTAGACCAGGTTGCTCAGAGACCCATCCACTCTGGCCTTAAACACTGCCAGGGAGGGGGCATGATTTTTAGAGAGGGGAAACACCCTACAATTATAACATCATCAGAAATGGGGCTGGGAAGGACCTCAAGTTATCTAAACAACTTCTTAGCTCCAAGATGAGCTAAGTGATACCTAAACATTTTGCAGATGGTTGTCTAAGCTGTTCTTAAAAACTTCCACTGTTGGAGACACTGCAGGCTCCCCAGATAGTCTAGTCCAATGTTAAATTATTCTTACAACTAAACAGGTTTTTTTCCCCTAATAGCTAACCTAAATATCCTCTACTGCAGCTCAAGAACTATTATTCTTTGTGCTATTCATCATAGATATGGATGCACATTATTCCCCTCTCTGCAATATTCTTTCAGATACTTAAATACTGTTTTCAACTCTCCTCTCAAACTCTAGACTAAACAGCCTCAGTTCTTTCATTTTTCCTTATTGATCATGCTTTTCAAACTTTTACTAACCCCATTGCTCCCTGCAGAATTTCTTCTCATAGGTTTGTGACTGTCTAGAATGTCTGATAGATGCACAACAGCTCAATTGTGCTCTTAACAGCACTAAGTAAAGAAGAAGGACCGCTTCATGCATCTGATTGTCTGAATGTCTGCTCATGCATCCTAGATCTAACTTCTTTTTTTTTTTTTTTTTTTTTTTTTTAACACTAAATTAATGTCATATTCAGGTTACAATTCCCTATAGTCCTCAGATTCTTTTCTGAAGAGCTTCCACCTGGCCTAAAGATAGAATATTGCACAATGTGCTTTCTACAGATCATTTCCTTTTTGAATACTACACCCGTGTGTGTTCTTCCTTCTGCCATGGTGTCATCCACAACTTTAATACCAATGCTGAGGAAACTGCTCCTCAGTGCTCAAGACTCAGTACAATAGCAGTCAGCTGTAACAACGTGGATTTAAGAGATAGCCACATATAAGTGATATGCATTTCCATATCCTCGTTGCAGCAGAAGTGAGGGACTTCACTTTCCAGCAAGAATAATCATCTGTCTGAACAGAAACTGACTAAAAATTAATCCATAAAAGGTGGGCCTTATATGCAGAGCTGATCTTCTACTCTAAACTGTAGCATTAACCATATCACTTTATGCTCGTGATTATAATGTAACAAATATAACATAACATAATGATATTTTATAATAATTTTACGATATTTTAATGATATATTTTAGATTATTGCATTTTATAATTTAATATAATAACAAACTAAGTTAATCTAAAATATAACATTATATAAAGTATAATCATATAAAGTATAATAAAATAATAAAACAATAAAATTATAGTATAATGTTAATATAATGTAATATAATGCATACATACATATCGATATTTAATTCTAATACCTTTGTACTCCTTAGCATCATTGGACACACAGGCTATAATGGTAAGCTAAACATTTCAAGGATCCTGAGGCCAGTAGCACATCTTGATGTCATTTTTGTTATTAAATAGTCCTGCCTTCCAGAACAAGATGATCACGTTTGGATTGCCTATTAGAAATGGTCCTTGGCACATGCTTGCTCCTGAGTCACGCCTAGGAGTAGTTTGGGAGATGCTTGATTGCCAGGCATAACCATGTCAGGGACCATTCTTATTAGTTACAGATGTGCCAATAAAGTTGCAAAATCAGACAACTTCTCTCCCCCACCTCATGTTTTAGACAGGATTGTTCAGAGGTTTAACCCATTCTCCTGGAACTGAATTTACAGTGTCCTGGCATCCTGCTTCAACTATTGCACCTCATACAATCTCCATTTTACAGAGCAGCCCAGTACCCCTACTCAAGATTGAATTACATGATGAATGAATATATAACAAAAAAGTAAAGAGTGTACCTGGCTTTAACATTTCTCTTTAATGTACTTTTTAAAGATACAGCCCTTACTCTAACATTGATGCTAAGAGAAAGAAGCTTCTGCTGGAATACCATGAGTTACATCACCATTACCATTCTCATTAAGTCTAGACTATGATGACTGTCACACTCATCACGACCTACAGTTATTTACAGTTTGTGTTGCCATGTTGTTTAAAGACCCATGTCAGTGAGCACATTATAGTTGTGTTTGGGTAATGTACATGAAATTAGGCATTTCAGGTCTCAAAGAGTTCCCATCTAAAGATGTGGGAAGAAATAACAGTCAGAGATAAAGAAAATAGCAGTAGAAAGAACAAAATCGTGATGAACAGGGTTTTAATGAATGTCTGTCACAGCTCACCAGCTGCAAGTATACTGAGTGTTTAGCCAAAGGGCTGATGCTTCAACTACTTATTCTCCTGAATAAACCTAATGAACTGAGCATTTGCAGGGTCAGGACCCCTTCTTGCACTTTGTTACAGCTGTCTGGGGAGCTATGAATTCCATGGGGTTCATGTTTTTAGCAAATTTCCGTGACTTTCAACATGTTGAGATGTTTGTGGATGGCTGGACGTGAAAGTAATCAGCTGGGCTAGTTTCACTGATAACCCTTGAGTGCTGCCAGATTAAACTTTGGGCTGAACAGACAGTTTTGATAGAAGTAATTCAGCCAAAAAATTCTATGGTAAAATTGTTCAGATTTTAGTTCTGTTCATTTGTTAAGTATTCACCTCCTTTGCTTCTGGTGCCATAGAGAACCACAAAAAACTAAATTTCCTTCAAAGTAAAGGAAGAAATAAGGTACTTAAGAACTGTGAAATTCATTCGGATTTATTAAACCTTTCTTTCATATGACAACTATCATGCTTGAGGGGGACTACTCTTCTCGCGGCATGTCTGTTGTAAAATAAAATTTATTTTTCCTTTAAGAGAATGTTAATGACATTCAGCTTTTTCAGTGTGTTCCCATTGCTTTTATGAATCACCCTGAAGATTAACAAAAAACAATACTTCTGTTGTTTTCTGTTTCTTAGTCTTCATGCCTGGAAGAATGACTTGTACGTGAACCTACACTTCAGCCTACTGCAGCATAATATTGCTCAGCCTCAGGCTAAATTCAGTTTGGTTAACTGGAAATGAAAAGCTCTGTATTCTGCCACTGCAAAGAACTGTGTATTTTTATAAATACTCTGATAACTCTAAAGATACAATGACAAAGGGAAGCATTTTGGGTGGAATATATGTCATCTAATTATAGGTGTCTTAAAATTTAACACTGAAGTCTAAGATAGTCACTCCCTTTATAGTGATCAACAGGCACCTTCAAAGGACATTAATTCTGGCATGTATTAGGTATTTATTTTAGGGTAAATTGATCTGATTTGATATCCAGAGATGCCTATTGCATTAAGGGACTATAAAGAGACCCAAAGAATGTTTAGCTTGGACTTGGATTTAACTTTTTATTTATGCTCGGGCAGATGAATCCCTCACTGAGCACCATTCAGTATGCTTTTGTACCGCATGGATCAATACCTGAGCAATAAGCGAATGGGAATCTGAGGAAATGCTTGTTATCACAAATGCTTTATTCTTATTCTTGCAATGAAATGAGAGTAATGGTTCTGGAAAATATTCTTGCCATCTTACGGACATACTTTCAGTCTTCCGAGATTCACAGTCAGCTGAGGTTATAACTGTTAAAAGACTCTGTTTTTATGACCAAACCTTATTCGATTATTATTTTTTTTTCCTTCCCAAAATACCTCCTTCTCAACACTAAATGAGAGCTGTAATTTGTTACCTTTTCACAGACACCTGAAGTTTAAGTAAACTTCTTAATTAAGGACCACTAGGACACAAAACACCGAAGCAGTAACCGCGGTAATGGCTCTCTTCTCAGATCTCGCTCGGTTCCCATCAGATTTGTCCATTTAACCTGTGAATCAGTCTGAAGACCAGCAATCTAAAACATTTGTTAATGCTGTGCTCCAGTTTGTTCTGTACCTGGAAAAGTGGCAAGGGTATGAAGTTAATACGAGGCTACAGCAAACCAGGGTCACTCTCTCTTTGGCACAAGGCAGCTCTTCCAGTTTGGCAGGCAGGGCAAGTCTTTCTGAAATCTTATTTGGTGCAGCAGTCAATGTTGTGCATTGTTTACTGATTTCTGTACTCTGTGTGCTGTTTCTTTTGTGACGTCGAAGTTATGCTGCTGTGTCACCAGGTCAACAAACCAGAAATTCTATAACCAGATTATTTTTGGTTTTACTCATTAATTTCACATAGTTAATGGGATTAATAATGTGCTGCTGATGGAACCACGCAGACACGTACCGAAAACAAATTCTTCTAAGCTGTGTATAATGTCAGAGACATTAACTGTAATCAAATTAAGCATGCTAGATGATCAAAACTGACTTCTTGTAGCTTTTGATTTCTGCAGATTTCTGAACACCAGAAAAAAATGAATAAGTAGGAACAGAATAATCTTTCTAAATAGGATTTCTCCCATTGTATTTTTAATTATTTCTCTTCCTTTTTGGTCCAGTATCCCTCCTACCTCTCTTTAAAACAATTTACCAAATGTATTTTATGCAGATTAGTTTTATAGCTTCCTGCAGTGCTTATTGGCAAGGACTGAAGATTGCAAGTAGATAGCCTCGAAGGTGTTCAGAGGTGCTGCAGAGAATCCCATGCCTTGTGTTTATGTCTTAATAACTGTGTTTTGATGAAGTGGTGAGAAGCATATGGACCTTTAGAACTGGGATTAGGAGGGAAGGCCAGTTTTCCAGGGAAACTGTGGCCCTTTTACCCTCTTCTTCAAGCACAGAGCATATTTCAGTTGCTGGGATTATTTCAGCCTGTTCCCTGGGAAAAAAGTGAGACTACACATATTCTGATTTCTCCTGTTTTTGGTTTGTGGTTTACAGTTTAGCTTCAAAACAATTCAAATTCCTTGTTTAAGCAAGGTCATAGAGTTCAGTTTCAGGTGAAGTGTGCAGCAATGCAGAAGGTCCAACTACATGGAGTCATGGGCTTTTCTGGTCTTAGACTCTGTTCATTTTTTTTAAAAAGAAGTATTTTTTTTTCCACTTTATGAAGTCTAGTATTCTGCATCTCTTATGACTGAGACTTAACTGCTTTTAAGGCTTATTATAGCTGGCAGCCCACTTGTGCTGTGAACATTTTACCATTGACCACAAGGAATCTTTTCTGCCATTGCAGTTACAGAGTGACACTTAGATTTAGGCCCTGGGTCATCTGTACTGCCCTGACAGCCATCCATAGGGCTTCTTTTGGAGCCTCTTCCCTCTTCTCTGTAGGGTCAGCATCGCATAATCCTCAGCATCAAGAATAACAGCAGCTCTTACTGTGGAGCCTTCCCTGGATTTTAGGTGTTGTATGTTTCTGGAGGCCTCTCCTCGGCAGCATGAAAGTAAATGAATGATAACACCTCCTTGGAGTACCATGAGTATTACATGAGAAAGGATGAAAGTTTATGTCTTTCTGTATTGCTAACATGAACACCAGGAGACACTGCTCTGGACTAAGCCAAGCTGTAGCTACTGATGGGACAGTGCTGTAGCTGTCACAAAAAATGACTGCAAATGTTCAAGTATTTTTAACCTTTAATATGTGGAACTGGCAGCAACTTTACAGCTAAAAATTCTGTAGGATTGGACATAAAATTTGTTGACAGCATAATTAATTTTCTTGCAATGCAATGTCAACCAGGTACTCTGTGAAATTTTTAACTAATCATACTCTTACCTTGTAAGTGGACAGTAAACAGTTACAGTGTAAATAGGGCTTGAGATAGGTTTCCTTCCATTCTATTCACTGCCAGCAGTGACATTTGTGCTTTCACATCCTGACAAATGGATAACTGGTTTTAGAGACTGAACTTCCATAAGGGAGCAGTCACCACTGTGAACTGTGAAATGATGGGCTCACATATGCGTAATTGCAGGCACAACTTAATGCGGAGAACTCTTAACAGATGTAATGGTGTACAAGAAAGAACGCATGTAGTCTGAGTAGTGCAAGTCACTGCAGGTATAAGAAGAGGTAGAAGCAGACTTTTGAGATGAGCACATTTGATATATAAATTACTGAAAAATGTAAAATGTTAAGGAAAGATGTGACTGAGGTGACCGAGTGGAAAGCACTCTGAAGTTTTTATAAGCAAAGTGATAATGTATGCAAGAAAGTGAGAATGTGTTTGAAACTGCAATTTTCTCTCACAGTACTTCTAAAAGAACTGTAGTCCTCTTACTTTTAATGTTCCTTATAATTAATCAAATAAGTTAATAACAGGTAGATACATCTACAACTTACATGTAACAGTTACATATAACTCACATTTAGTCCAGGTTTGCAGTGTATCACCTACTCACTCTTTTTTTTGAGAATGAACTGCATTTACCATTACAGATGAAATACTGAAATAACAACACCCAATATCAAAAAACACATCAAGGAACTGTGTAGGGCACTTCTTCTGGGGCTGAGAGCATCCACTATGTGTGCACCAAGATCTACCTTTTTGTGGGTTACTGCTGCAGAGCAGCCCTTCCATACATATTTATGTAAGGTTGGTTGTTGGGAGGCATGGTTTACATCTCTCACTCTGATCTGCTATAGATAGAGCAGGATCAATGAGAAGAAGGCTTGCTCAGGGATACCTTCTTGTTAGGGCAGCCAATCTCTTGGAAAATAGGTATAATTGGAGGTTGATTATGTTTCAGGATTTGGCTGGATAGCAATACATCTAAGAGCTGGGCTTACAGTACGGTTTTGCATTCAGACCTAAACAATTGACTCTTCAATGAATTTCTCTTGTCAACTTTATGTTGTCAGTTCATCGACATAGTATCACCAAGAAGGATGATGCACTGAGCTCATTATCCTCTGTGTGAGTGAGCTTACTTGACTGCTCGGGAGCTGACCCTTCTGCTGAGATGAAGGAAAGGAAGCAACAGGAGAAGGAGTGAAAAATAGTAAAGGAAGGACTAAAAATACATAATGGGAGAAGCAGGGAGGAAATTACAATGGAAAGATGACCCTGAAAAAAGAAGATGTTCTTATAAATCCTGTTTTTTTTCTGTATTTTTCATGACTGAATGTGACATCCACCTTATGAGCTTCATTGATAAGAATACTTATAGGACTGGTGCTTAAGTCAAAAGTATCCTTACTTTGGAAAAGAGCTTGCAACTGTCTATTTGTTGCAGATAGATGAAGAAAGCATCTTCTGTTGCTGAGCTCGAGCCAAACTCTAATATCTGGGGATGGAATATGGATCTAACCTCCCTGATTGATCTGGCTCGCATACTGAGCTACTGCCTCAGGTAATTTAACATTCTGAAAGGGAAGCATGTATGACACAAGCATAGCAGCTTTTGTTCTGATTTTAACCTTGGATTAGCATGCTATCCTTACATAAAACTGTAAAGATACCATGCTTGGAAAACTTTGAATGCATTCAGGAGGGTTCTGGTTTTTAGAAACTGTCATTATCCTTCCTTTTTTCCTAAGTACTCTCTGATTTCCTGCACTGCATGAACTCCCACTACAGGTTTTTATTCACATATCATATTTTCTTTTTGGCCTAAACTGTGAAATGTTAGAAAAGTATGATAAAGCCTTTTTAGTGATCATGATTGATTACTTTATAGCAGCTGGTTTTCTTAGGCTCTTGTGCTTAGTTATATCCTTATCTGTTTTGGCCTTTCTTGGTATGGGTAATTCCCATCTTCTAAGAGTACAATGGTGAGGAAAATTAAAATGAATAAGAGATTTCATATGTTTTCTTGGATTATTAATTTTTCCTTGTCAATAAGATTGTACTACTTTGATGAAAATGTTTTTACTTATCATTTTCAGTTACACCAGTACAGCTGCATTATTGTTTTTTTACCATATTTTGAACACAGAGCATTTGCCTCTTGGTTCTGTTTTCATGTGCGGTGTAAATGAGAAGGTTTTCTTTTCTTTTCAAAATGTAAGAACTAAGGACAAACTTGCAAATCCTGTAAGAGTGTACCTCACCACCTAAGTAATCCCACTGAAGTTTTAATATACATTTAAAGCCTGGTCTTTCACTGAAGTTTTTGTGTGAATGAGAATATAGCATTGCTTCTTAAGTATGTTAAAACCCAGTGGATGCAATATCTCAGAGGTTTATTAAGCAACTCATGTTGCATTGCAAGGAGGTTAGTTGGTCTTTGGAGTCCCTTGTAACAGTCATAAAAAGTGAAAGGCTATAGGACAATGTTGGCTTTAAAACAGCTGGACAGACAAAGTATTTTTCTGTGTGTGTTTTAGGGAGTTTCAGGGTATTGAATCCTATGAAAAAAAGCCCTTAGACTCATATGGAGCCTATCAATAAGTTATACTAAATTTACTATGGATTATATATCAGGAGAAGGAACTAAAGTTGAAGAGAAGTAGTATATATTTATGGGATTTATGTGGGTTTTATGCAACTTTGCCACAGAAGGTTATGGCAGGAACACTTAACTAACTTTATATGATTTGGAAGTTATTAGATTAAGTAAACCATCTAGCAGCCATACTTGTAAAAGACATTTTCTGACAGACAGTGGCAATGCTGCTACAAGATTTATATACACAGTAAGCAAAACTAGTAGCTTTAACATATGGCTATAAAATCTTCTTGGCATCCATAATTGTAAAAAAAAAGAAGGCAACTGAGCTGAAGTGACTGAAAGTATGCATTGAAGAATTGTAGCAGCTAAAAACCAAATATTGCATTTTAAAAAGAAGAGTTTTCAGTAAAAAGTTGCTATTGCAAAATACTTAAAGCTGTTTATAATTCCCTGACCTATAAAGTGACAATAATAAATGACACACAAAGGATTTTTCTCTTATTCCTATAGTTTCTGGCAACCAAATAGCTATAATGACTTTTCCAGGACTATGTCTTTTAAAAATTCTTGCTAAATAGTATTTACCCTACATCTGGAGTTCCTCTGTGTAAATGCTTTACTGTTTAAACAGCCTAATGCTCAGTTCAGTTGTGATTCATACTGAGAATTAGAAAGGAAAAAAAAAGCTTTAACGAAATCCTTATATTTAAAGGATTAAAAAACAGCCCTTGCAGGGATTGCAAGAGACTACAGAGCTTCAGAATATAAACTTCCAAACCTTTTCACATATGTCTCCTGCTGACAGAAAACAACTGCATACTGTAATCAGACCAACAGGAGGGGAAAAGAAAAACCACACACAAAATAAAAGACAACAAACCAAACTGGAAAGAAAGAGAAATTAAGAAGAATTTCTAAACCACTTTACAAAATGTTATGCTTCTGGATTCTCCTAAATGTCTTTATCCTGTTTGTAGGCTTTGTCTGTACTGAAGCTGAAGGGCAGGTGATGAGAGCAGGTCAGTAGAAGAATCATTTTTCACATCTGCAGGGACATTTTCAAAGACACAGCTGACAGCAAGGTGCCTAGCTCCCGTCTATGTTTTGGAAAACCTCTGCTAGTATCTGAGAATCTACAAAATAACTTCAATTATCCAGAAGGCTAGTTGAGCAGAGTAGCTACACCACAAGCCAGAGGAAGCTACAAAATGCTCTTTCCTGAGACTGTGAGAGCATTCAAGGTGGCCAGAGGCTGAGACTCTGCAGGCATATAAAGTCTCTCAAGAAAACTAGCTGGATCGGCAACTTAAACGGCAGCCAAGCTGCTTGTCTTCATTTGATGTGTGCAAAAGCCCCAAAATACTCTCTTTTACTTCAGTCATGTCCTGCTTTTCATCCTCAAATCCCTTTTCCCAAATGAATAAAACCCAGAATTTCAAGACAGATTCACTGCTCTTCTCTACTCTCTATAAATGGAAGCAATTGTGTCCTGCAGATCTGCTACGGGGATTTTCCCTGGAGGTACGGTGTGTGTCTAGGATTAGCATAACTGTCTCTTATTCTGTTTGTGCACAGTCTCTGATGCAGAAGTAGATCTGGGGGGTGTCAGAGTGGCTGGAAAATGATGCTCTCTGCCTATCCCCAGCTAGCATTTAGTTTCAATGGACCCCTTGCCAGCTGTCACAAAGTTAATTTTAAGTATGTTTCATTTTAATTTGGAAAAATAAATATGTATTTATTTTGGAAAAGTATGATTTATTTAGGAGAACTCAGTGAACTCACATATAAAAATAATTATTATGATTGTGAATAATTTCTGAATTATAGATACTATTACAGAGAGACATCAACCTGTGTGTCTTCTGGATTCAAATGGGCAAAAAGAAGAGAAAATGAAGAACATTTTTTTAGGACATGGGTTCATAATCTGTTCTTTCAAAGCCACAATATCTTACCTTTCTGTAGATTTTCTAGCTTGTTCATCATGTCCTATACTGTCTTTCCTGCTAATGCTCTAGCAGGAACATCTCTTTGCCAATGTAAAGCAGAAGAGTTTCAAAAGTTCCTTGAAGAAATTCAGATTTCCAAACTGAAATTTGCCCCTTTTATCTGTCAGGAAGAGGGCTGCCATGCTGGTTATTGTTTTTTCCCAGCCTGTCTTGCATGCATATGCAACCAGCAGAGGTTTCTGGATAGGTATTCTAGGATTTCCAAAGAAATGCTGAGATATTTCAGCTCCTCACAAGACTTCATATTCCCCTTTGCTCCAGGAAATTCCTGTAGTTTGTCTGGAATGACTGATTTGTTCATAACCTAATGCACGGGCAATTCCCTTAAGGATATCTGTGAAGTTCTTGCAGTGCTTTCTACCAACACCTAAATGTAATGTCAGTGTGGCACTGCCAGTCGTACAAGGTTCAGTTTCCTAGTATCTGTGTGAGGAATATATTTATAGCCTTGTACCTCTGTGGTATTTCAGAGCACAGGGCATAGACAGATGTGGTTTAGGGGACCTCACATGTGTGGTTTATGAATTCAGTGCAAAGTCAGGTGGGTTAATTTAAATCACCACTTCAAACATTTGTTCTCTCCACGTGTCATTTATCAAACAGGTTGATATAGTAAAGGGTGTCAGACAGTCCATGAATTCCCATTCCAACCTCTTCAATAAATTCAGATTAAAATTCAAGGTTAGCTATAACCTGATTCTTGGCATCAGCTGTAACTGGGAAATCTATCAGTATAGTGTGAATTAGTTAGAGTTGAATTTTTTTACTGGTCATCTCAAAGTGAATTCCTAGTCTTGTTAACACTTGCTCCAGATCTTTTGTATTAGATTTCATTAGTGACAATGCAAGTTATTCCAAAATGCATAATTCACAAAATCCTTGTCATGCTATTAGTACTTTAGAGACGGCTAAGTGATAGAAACTTAGGCCAGTGGAGATGCTCTCTTTCTCCCTTTTAGATATTGCCCTGTAGCCTTTCTATACTATCTGAACAAGCATAAAATTGTTTTTTTTTTAAAAAAATCTATTGATTTAGATTTCTAACTGGTTCATTAAATGTGGTCATATTGTTCAAGTGAAGAACTGGAGATTTCTGAGAAAATTTTTCTTAAGAGAAAAAAAATATCAAACCCAAGCTTCCTATAGGTTTTAATAAGAAAGTTTCTACCTAAGCCAGAAAGAAAAAGAGAAAGGACCCCTATTCCCCAAGCTGAGTTTCAAGTCATTAGCATGAAAGAGTATGGCACAGCAAGAGTTTAGAAACACACCCTGCACAGTGCAAGAAAGTTTATATTCTGGTGCACTGTCTGCTTTTTGATGGCTCTTATGTGAAGGGTGTATTGCTTTTTGTTTCAGAAAAATCTTGGCTTTGTCTCAAGGTAAAATGCATACATAAGCATATATATTTTATAAACAGGACTTCTGTCCAGCTACACTCAGAAGACCATAATATGAAGAAACCATTGGAGGAAAATGGATGACTTCTATCCAGAATTCCTCAGTTCTGATCAAAATGGACATATTTTTATTTAGTCCATTCAAAGCAATGTAGCCTGCCAGGGCTGAACAGCAGAAAAAGCTTTCAGTCACTGAATTGTTGCTTTTCTTACTTTTTTTTTAAAATTTTTTAAGAATGTCTCAGAAGTGGTCTGATCAAAACATTTCAAGATAACTTTATACAGTATTTTCTGAAATTAGTGTCTTTTATTAAAAAGTAAATGAGTAGAAACTTTTCATGTTCCTGGATGTGAGGGAAAGATTTTGGGACAAAGTCAGAGTTAAGATTTTTAATTTCCTTCATTATCGTTTCTGGACATTCAATTTCAAAAAGTAAAATATGATACTTTTTTTAAAGACCCAGGTTATTTTGCCTGAGAAATTCTCTTGTACTACAGTCTTCATGTGTTTACTTTACAAATTATTACATAATTGAAAGTTAAGTTTGTAAATTATTTGCTTGGCCTGATGTAGACTTATTAATATTCCCCAGTGCCAGGAGAAAAGTGGAGCATGCACCTCACGTGCAGTCCCAGAGAGCCCTCCATGAGGCTGCTTCTGTTAATGGGAATCTGGCATATACTGCTCCTGCACCTGCTGCTTTGCTGTTGCTCAAGGACATATTGTTGCTCTCACATTATTTGTTCTTGATCTGTTTTCAGCATCTGCCAAAAACCCAAGGACACATGCAAGATTTTATGTAGCAGAATACATTTTCTTTCAAATGAAAAATGTGCCTGTGCACAAGAATTATCAAGTACCATACACTGTGCTACCATAAGCAGATCCTCCTTGGGAGAACTTTGAGATCAGATCTGGACTGGCATCAAGGCCTTGTGAACTCGAGTTTTTCCATTGATCCTGATGGCTTCTGAATGAGGCCCCATCAAAGAAACGGGCATACATTCAAACGGTCTCTGATGAATAACAAAGGCATTTCCAAGGCGGCTGCTACCATTCATGCACAGTCTTGTCTGAGTCAGGAGAGTAGCTTCTCTGGAGACAAGCATATGGAAAAGAAGAAAGATAAGAAATGAGGTGAGAAAACACAGAGTGTGCTAAAGCATTGATGAATGTTTTCACTCACCAATGTAAATCACCTTTCATAGAATAATTTTCTCAGGGCTTTTTTCTTTCTGATTAAATCCCCCTCCCAAAAAGCAGTAGGGAATGTCTTTCACAAAAGACTACTTAGAGAAATTTAAACATTCTATGTAATGAACACCACAGAAATTGACATACTATGAGTAACTGTACATTCAATTGCATGCTGTGAGAGTATCATGGGAGTAGGAAACTTTCAGGATAAAGCCATTTTCCCCTCAAAATTATTGAAGCTAAGATTACACCTAATTCTACTTGAGCACCTGAAAGAAAAATAGCTAGCTATTCTTCATATCCATGATAACGGGTATGCTCTGTTTAAACAGAAAACCTGTGCTCTTCTCACTTCTTGCTTAATGTGAAATCTGTGGGGTCTTTTAAAGTGCAGAAGACTTCTAGGAACCGTATGGGTTAAATTTATTTTAACTATAGGACAACTGCTTATAACACTCAGTTTTAAACTGAGTAGAAATCAAATTAAGTCTAATGCATATCTTTGCTCTCAATATAATTGTCAGTTGTCAATAAAATAAATAATCATGATATTTTGTACTTTAAAGGTCCCTTCTGACCCAAACTATTCTATGATTCTATGATTTGTGTGTGTGTATACAAACTTCTGCATATTTTATATACATAAAAAATCATTATGTGCAAGTGCAAGTGAGTGTATAAAAGTCTAAGTGCTCCAATCCCTTCCATGAATAATATAATGTGTTTCGCAGACGTGAAAATCATGATGTCGGATATTTAACCAGTATGACTGGTATAAGGGTATACAGCAACAGCGAGAACAGAAATAATAAAAATTTACTTGACAAAGTAACAATCTTTAGTTAGTTTGGGGATCCCATTAGTTCAGGGGATCCCATTAGTTCGGGGGATCTCATACTTTTCCCATACTTTCGGGGGATCCCATACTTTTCCCTCTCCATGTGTTACCACCAGCAGTAGTGACACAGATCACTTGTAGCAACATCCAGGGCAGCAGCAAGGAAACTTGCTTGCCAGAACACAAACCACAGGGGAACTTTGGAAGATGTGCTAGTATATCCTCTTGGTGCACATGGCAGGAATTCAGCTTAATTTGCAGCGATGCCCTAAAAAATTACCTTAGTCGATATCTCATATATTTTATCCATACAAGGATGAAATCTGTTCTAGTTCTTATCTAGCCTGCAATACTCAGGCAGGCCGATAGATTGCTGGGATGATACCCAACAGAAAGCAATGTATAAACAAAATAACTGGCATTCAACTGTGAAAGAAATGAGCACATATCTCTGGAGTTGTGGAACTTTAGCAGTTCTCTCTTCCTATGCAAAAGCCTTTTTCTCTTGTATTTGCAGGACTTCTGAATTTCAAAGATATTAATTCCAGAAAACTGGTGCCTCATGGATGGGAACAGTTCTGTGTACTGCCACAAGTTTAGCCTGAAGAAAAGGAGGCTGAGGGGAGACCTTATCGCTCTCTAAAACTACGTTGTCCTGGTTTGGCCTAAACCAGGCCGATTTTCCTTTCAGTGATTTTTACTTTCAGCTAAGTCTCCTCTAAATAACTGCACTTTCTGAAACTAACTGCATGTTTTTGCAGACAGTGTCTGCTTCCAGGACTGATAACGCTCGAAGTTTGTAGTTATCGCTGAGGCACCGGTAGGGATGTTGTGCAGTAAGGCTCTTGCTGTACTTTTTTCTTAGAGAAACCAAGGTCACCGCTGAATTCCTCACTGCTTACAAGTGAAAAGCCGAAGGGGGGGGTCGCAGCTGCAGGGGGGAGCAGACAGGGCAGGTGACCCAAAATTGACCAACGAGGGTATTCCATCCCATACATGTCATTCTCGGTATAAAGCGGGGGGATCACGAGGGTCTCGCCCTCTTGCTCGCTCTTGCTCTTTCTGCTATGGCCGGTGTCCAAGGAGGACTCTGTCTGTTTTCCTGCTGCCCCCGATCCTGATCTGTGCATCCCTGAATCCAGCTCTCGACCGTCGCTAGGCCCAGCCTGGGCCTTCCCGGAGCCTGCCCTGCAGTGCCGGTGGTGACGTTGCCGACATCGGGGGAGCTCGATCTCGGTTTTGTATATATATTTGTATATATTTGATTATTCCAATATTATTATTATACTCTTTTTCATTATTATAGGTTTATTAAAACTGTTTTAACTTTCCAACCCGTAAGTCTCTCTCCCTTTTCCCTTTCCCTTTCCCTTTGGGGGGTGGGGGGGAGGGTTAACAGAGAGCATCTGCTGCAGGTTTAATCGCCAGCCCAGCTTTAAACCGTGACAGAATTTATTGGCGCCCAACGTGGGGCTCGAGAGAAGCTCCAACAGGTTCCTCTGATAAGTCGAATCCCGGCTCTGGCGGGAGGAGACCCGGAGAGCTCAGCTGAGAGAGTATCAGATTTCTTCCTTTGAGATTTACGAGGGGTTGGAAATTAAAACAGATAGGGAAGATGCTGATGTCATTTTTGAGTACTGTGTTATCTCGTCTTTTTATAGAGTTTCTTTCACAGTTGAGTATTGCAATGATGCCTTACCTGCCGTGGGCACTGTGTTATTGTTTGCTTCTTATGAATGTTTACATGCGGTTTAGCAGTGGGCGCTGGTCGAAATGTATTGTTTTGGTATGGGGTTTGATACTGATTTATGCTGTGATAAACTGGGCAGTTACTATTCCGATCTCTTATCTCTATAACACAATGATGGGCAGTTTTAATCGCGAATCAGTAGCAGCGACTTCATCTGCACGCTCCAGGCGTCCTTTAGCTGATTATGTTAATGATTACACTTCCAATTTTACTTCGGGAAATAGTACCTTCTCCTTTTCTGCCAAGCTGATTCCTCTAGATTTTGTGAAATTAGGATGGTGCTGTCTAGGTGGCATGTTTTTATTTTCGGTTGTCCTGAATGTGTTTCTGATGTGGGATAAGATTAAATATCGGTGCAGGGACAGTTGTAGATGTTGTGCAGCCACCTCAGATCCTACAGCGTGTGCTGCCGCTACAGCCACTAAATCCACTGAAACCTCGGCAGCCTGTACCACAGCTGCTACACCCCCCAAGATGGCCACTGCAGCTACTCAGACTCTAACGAGTCTCAGCACTCCCACGACAGCCACTGCATCTACTCAGAGTCCAGCATCTAACGAATCTGTACCAATTGCTCCTGTAACCAGGAAGAAATACAGAAAGAAATCAGCTCGTGAAGAGGAGGATGATGACTCAGAGCCTTCTAAGGCAGAGCCATCACAGGACCCAGGTGAGGGCCCTTCTCAGGCAGAGTCAGGGCCCGACACAGATGGGGGTTCCCTTGATCGTCCTTTTAAAGCAGACCCATCACAGAAGAAAGGTCGTTCTAAAGCAGAACTATCACAGGAGGAGGACTCGGATGTAGAGATAACCTACCACTCCTTATCCCTGAAGGACCTGAGAAATATAAGGAAAGATTTCAGCCGTTATGATGGTGAGCCAATTATTACCTGGCTGCTCCGATGCTGGGATAATGGGGCAGATAGCATGCAATTAGATGGCAGAGAAGCCAGACAGTTGGGATCCCTGTCCAGAGATGGTGGTATTGATAAGGCGCTTGCAAGAAAGTCAAACACTATCAGTCTCTGGAGGCGACTCTTGTCAGCTGTAAAGAGCAGGTATCCCTATAAAGATGATGTTATGAGCCACCTGAGCAAATGGACCACTATAGAAAAAGGTATTAACTACCTTAGACAACTAGCTGTGCAAGAGATCATTTATAGACACCCACGGGACATTGTAGATCCTGTAGATCCTGATGAAGTGGAATGCAACCGATCCATGTTCCGGAAGGTTGTGAAGAATGCTCCACCGACATATACCCATACATTGTCAATATTAGTATGGGGAGAAGATGCTATGGCACAACCTAGTGTGGATGAAATGGCTAACTGTATGCGACAGTATGAAGATAGTATTTCTTCCCCACTGCAGGCCCGTGTCTCGGCTGTGGAAAAACTGACAAAGGAAAACAAGGACTCATTTAAACAACTGTCAGACAAACTGTCCAGGATAGAGAATAAACTTGACTCTCTACCTACACAGGCACGCGTTGCAGCTGTTAGGAGAAAACACCCTCCTACAGGACCAGCTCAAAGGAAACGGAACACATCACGAGGTGTCCTGTGGTTTGCCCTGCGTGGTTATGGGGAAGACATGAACAGATGGCATGGACAACCTACCAGTACCCTACAGGCACGAGTACGTGAGTTGCAAGCTAAAAGAAATACCAGACAGAATTTTCCTAGGAGGATGGCTGCTCCAGTTACCAGTGAGCAGGACCCCAGTCAGGGTAGATGGGCCTCAAATTCCTTTTTCCAAAGTGTGAATAGGAGAAATGAAGGTCCAGTCCCTGTGAGCAGCCCAAATCCATTTCTTGATTAGGGGGGCCCTGCCTCCAGCCAGGTGGAGGAAAGGGACAACAGAGTTTATTGGACTGTGTGGATTCGATGGCCTGGCACATCAAAACCACAAAGGTATCGAGCCTTGGTAGACACTGGTGCACAGTGCACCCTAATGCCATCGGATCATAAAGGGGCAGAACCTATCAGTATTTCAGGAGTAACAGGAGGATCTCAAGTGTTATCTGTATTGGAGGCCGAAGTGAGCCTAACTAAAAATGAATGGAAAAAGCACCCCATTGTGACTGGTCCAGATGCTCCGTGCATCCTTGGCATAGACTACCTTAAGAAAGGGTATTTTAAGGACCCAAAAGGATATAGATGGGCCTTTGGTGTAGCAGCTGTAGAGACTGAGGACATTAAACAGCTGTCTACCTTGCCTGGCCTCTCAGAGGATCCTTCTGTTGTGGGGTTGCTGAAGGTTGAAGAACAACAGGTGCCAATTGCTACTACCACGGTGCACCGACGACAATATCGCACCAATCGAGACTCCCTGATCCCCATTCATAAACTGATTAGACAATTAGAAAATCAAGGAGTGATTAGTAAGACTCGCTCACCCTTTAATAGTCCTATATGGCCAGTGCGAAAGTCTGATGGAGAATGGAGATTAACTGTGGACTATCGTGGCCTAAATGAAGTTACGCCACCACTGAGTGCTGCTGTGCCAGACATGCTAGAACTTCAATACGAACTGGAGTCAAAGGCAGCCAAGTGGTATGCCACCATAGACATTGCTAATGCATTTTTCTCTATTCCTTTGGCACCAAAGTGCAGGCCACAGTTTGCTTTTACCTGGAGAGGTATCCAGTATACCTGGAATCGACTGCCCCAGGGGTGGAAACACAGTCCTACTATTTGCCATGGACTGATCCAGACTGCACTAGAAGAGGGTGGAGCTCCAGAACATTTGCAATACATTGATGACATCATTGTGTGGGGTGATACAGCAGCAGAAGTTTTTGACAAAGGGGAGAAAATAATCCAAATTCTTCTGAAAGCTGGTTTTGCCATAAAAAGAGGCAAGGTCAAGGGACCTGCCCGGGAGATCCAGTTTTTAGGCATTAAATGGCAAGATGGGCGTCGCCAGATCCCGATAGAGGTGATCAACAAAATAACAGCTATGTCCCCACCTACTAACAAAAAGGAAACACAAGCCTTCTTAGGCGTTGTGGGTTTCTGGAGAATGCATATTCCAGATTACAGCCAGATTGTACGCCCTCTTTATCAAGTGACCAGAAAGAAGAATGATTTTCAGTGGGGTCCTGAACAACGACAGGCCTTTGAACAGATTAAACAAGAGATTGTGCATGCAGTAGCCCTTGGACCAGTCCGTACGGGACAAGATGTTAAAAATGTGCTCTACACCTCAGCTGGGGACAATGGTCCTACCTGGAGCCTCTGGCAGAAAGTACCAGGGGAGACTCGAGGTCGACCCCTAGGATTTTGGAGTCGAGGATACAAGGGTTCCGAGGCCAATTACACCCCAACTGAAAAAGAGATACTGGCAGCATATGAAGGAGTTAGAGCTGCTTCAGAGGTAATTGGTACTGAAGCACAACTTCTCCTGGCACCTCGATTACCAGTACTAGGCTGGATGTTCAAGGGTAAGGTTCCCACTACCCATCATGCAACTGATGCTACATGGAGTAAATGGATTGCATTAATTACACAGAGGGCTCGAATAGGAAACCCTAATCGCCCAGGAATCTTAGAAGTGATCATGGACTGGCCAGAAGGCAAAGACTTCGGAATGCCACCAGAAAAGGAGGTGACACGTGCTGAAGAAGCCCCACCATATAATGAACTACCAGAGGATGAGAAGCAGTATGCCCTGTTCACCGATGGATCCTGCCGTCTTGTAGGAAAGCATCGGAAGTGGAAAGCTGCTGTATGGAGTCCTATACGACGAATCACAGAAGCCACAGAAGGACAAGGTGAATCAAGTCAATTTGCAGAGGTAAAAGCCATCCAGCTGGCTCTAGACATTGCTGAACGAGAAAAGTGGCCAAGGCTGTATCTTTATACTGACTCATGGATGGTGGCAAATGCCTTGTGGGGGTGGTTAAAGCAGTGGAAGCGAAGCAACTGGCAGCGTAAACGTAAACCTGTTTGGGCTGCTGAACTGTGGCAAGATATTGCTGCTCGGCTAGAGAAACTAGTCGTGAAGGTACGTCACGTAGATGCTCACGTACCTAAAAGTCGGGCAACTGAGGAACATCGAAACAACCAACAAGCAGATCAGGCTGCTAAAGTGTTCCAAATAGATTTGGACTGGGAACATAAAGGTGAACTATTTTTAGCTCGGTGGGCTCATGACACTTCAGGTCATCAAGGAAGAGATGCAACATACAGATGGGCTCGTGACCGAGGGGTGGACTTAACCATGGACTCTATTGCACAGGTTATCCATGATTGTGAAACATGCGCCG
Source organism: Nyctibius grandis (assembly GCF_013368605.1). NCBI lineage: Eukaryota > Metazoa > Chordata > Aves > Nyctibiiformes > Nyctibiidae > Nyctibius > Nyctibius grandis. The sequence goes on along the minus strand of NC_090658.1, from coordinate 93,593,831 downwards.
CAATTAAGCAAGCCAAACGGTTAAAACCTTTGTGGTATGGGGGGCGGTGGTTGAAATATAAATATGGGGAGGCCTGGCAAATTGACTATATCACACTCCCTCAAACCCACCAGGGTAAACGTTATGTGCTTACCATGGTGGAGGCGACCACCGGATGGTTGGAAACATACTCTGTGCCCCATGCCACTGCCCGGAACACTATTCTGGGCCTTGAAAAGCAAATCTTGTGGCGACATGGCACGCCAGAGAGAATTGAGTCGGACAATGGGACTCATTTCAAAAACAGTCTCATAGATAACTGGGCCAAAGAGCATGGCATCGAGTGGGTATATCATATCCCCTATCATGCACCAGCATCTGGGAAAATTGAACGATACAATGGGCTGTTAAAAACTACCCTAAAAGCAATGGGGGGTGGAACCTTTAAAAACTGGGATAAGCATTTGGCACAAGCTACCTGGCTAGTTAACACCAGGGGATCTATCAACCGAGCTGGCCCTGCTCAGTCAGACCTTTTACATACAGTAGAAGGGGATAAAGTCCCTGTGGTGCATGAAAGGAATCTGTTGGGAAAAACTGTCTGGGTTCTTCCTGCTACGGGCAAAGGTAAACCCATTCATGGGATTGCTTTTGCTCAAGGACCTGGATGTACTTGGTGGGTGATGCTGCAGGATGGTGGAGTCCGATGTGTCCCTGAAGGTGATCTGATCTTGGGTGAGAATACTTAATTCTGAACTGTATGATGTTAATTGCTGCATAATACTAACAGTGTTCATAAGTGTCTTTCAGGTTGAAGCAGTGGTGATGGGAATAGAGCTAGCTGCAAGTGGTGTCCAGTAACCTCCTCGAGACTGACATCTTTAACCTGCAACCCGTGGGCATGAACCGTGACAAAACTCATACCATGTCTCCTGCCCTGAGAGACTCCTAGCCAGATGGAAACCCACAATCCTGAACTAAATGAACTTGATGAACTTTTTTTTTTTTTTCTGTATAGAGATGAATCATAAACTAATGTTATCTGTATATATTTTAAAATGAAAAGTTAGTGGTGATCTGAGTATGACGTGAATGGTATGGAATAAGGGGTGGAATGTCCTGGTTTGGCCTAAACCAGGCCGATTTTCCTTTCAGTGATTTTTACTTTCAGCTAAGTCTCCTCTAAATAACTGCACTTTCTGAAACTAACTGCATGTTTTTGCAGACAGTGTCTGCTTCCAGGACTGATAACGCTCGAAGTTTGTAGTTATCGCTGAGGCACCGGTAGGGATGTTGTGCAGTAAGGCTCTTGCTGTACTTTTTTCTTAGAGAAACCAAGGTCACCGCTGAATTCCTCACTGCTTACAAGTGAAAAGCCGAAGGGGGGGGTCGCAGCTGCAGGGGGGAGCAGACAGGGCAGGTGACCCAAAATTGACCAACGAGGGTATTCCATCCCATACATGTCATTCTCGGTATAAAGCGGGGGGATCACGAGGGTCTCGCCCTCTTGCTCGCTCTTGCTCTTTCTGCTATGGCCGGTGTCCAAGGAGGACTCTGTCTGTTTTCCTGCTGCCCCCGATCCTGATCTGTGCATCCCTGAATCCAGCTCTCGACCGTCGCTAGGCCCAGCCTGGGCCTTCCCGGAGCCTGCCCTGCAGTGCCGGTGGTGACGTTGCCGACATCGGGGGAGCTCGATCTCGGTTTTGTATATATATTTGTATATATTTGATTATTCCAATATTATTATTATACTCTTTTTCATTATTATAGGTTTATTAAAACTGTTTTAACTTTCCAACCCGTAAGTCTCTCTCCCTTTTCCCTTTCCCTTTCCCTTTGGGGGGTGGGGGGGAGGGTTAACAGAGAGCATCTGCTGCAGGTTTAATCGCCAGCCCAGCTTTAAACCGTGACATACGTGAAAGGAGGTTGTAGTTGAGTGGGAGTCGGCCTCTTCTGCCGGGCAACTAGCGATAGGACAAGAGGACATAGCCTCAAGCTGCGCCAGGGGAGGTTCAGGTTAGACATTAGGAAAAATTTCTTCACAGAAAGGGTTATTAAGCATTGGAATGGTCTAGCCAGGGAGGTGGTGGAGTCACCATCCCTGGAGGTGTTTAAGAAAAGACTGGATGTGGCGCTTAATGCCATGGTCTAGTTGACATAGTGGTGTTAAGTCAAAGGTTGGACTCGATGATCCCAGAGGTCTCTTCTAACCTAGTGGATTCTGTGTGATTATGTGAAGAATATTCTCTCTTGCTCTCTCTTTTTCTCTTACGCATACACACATGCACACACAGACACAGGGTCAGTTTTACAAGAGCTAAGAGGTTACAGTACCCCTTTACGCAGAGCCAAGTCTGGGTATATTTGAACACATAATCCTGTCTTGCCTTTACTTTGTCTCAGTTCCCATCTTTGCAGGGAGAAGGTGTCATGCATGTCACCAGACACTGCCTCTAAACACCTTTTGGTATTTTAAAATATGGCTAAAATCCCTCTGCCGTTATGTCACAGCCTTTAAAGGAGTTATTAGGGAAGATACACAAGGCTTTTTTTGTGCTCAGCAATATCCTTATTTCTGGCTGGCCTAAAGACCAGTACTGTGGAAAGGAACGTCGTGCAAGACAGTTTGAAAACAGCTAGGAGGAACACAGCGTTCCAAGCCTGCATATCTCCAAAAATACCTCTAAAGCATCTTAGCATGAGTGAGAGTTAAAAGAATGAGCAAAGAGGAGAGTGACTGGCTGAAGGAGTGAGTTTTTCCAGACAATTAAGAGAAATATAAATAGTGTTTGTTTGTTTTGCAAAGAAAAATCCCATTCAGTATCTGAAAGCCAGACACCCTCATAAAGAGACCCACATAAATCACTCTCCTCCCCTCTCTGTGTCTCTGAGTGATGATCCCTGCCCAGAGCGACAGACAACTTCTCTTCTCCTCCTGTATGGGCCTCTGAGCTGTGTCTCTGCTGGAGCTGTTTGTCTGCAGTGATTCATCCCAGGATGTGAACCAGGAAAAGCAGGCTAAACTGTCTCTCCTGCTAGGAGGGAGGGGAAAAAAGCTACCCACGTGTTCCCAAAGCACGTATGTGCCTCATTCTTTCTGAAAGGGAGAAAAAACTGCAGGGCTGGATTTCTGGGTTTCAGAAGACCACAGAATTTTAAACATCAGGGATGTTTTCAATAAACACTGTAGATGTTTGGCTCATAACCTTGTTCAGATTATGCATTTCAGTCTGCATACTGCGGAAATCTGTCTCTACAACATATGTCAGCAACCTGAGCAACTTTCTCAGTACTAGAATATCATGAAATCTGCTGCTCTTCCTTCATCTTGCTGCTGGCACCCATGATGCTCATTTGCCTTATGTCACCAGTCTGACAGGGGGGCAAAGGGGAGGGGGAAGAAGCAGACGAAGGGTTGGCCTGGCACATGTGCTGCTGGGGCTTTGATAGATACACAGACTTCTTGGAGCAGGTTCTCCCATCTCTTTCCTTGTCTCTGCTCCACTGTCTTCCTTTACCCATGCTGGAGCATGATGGGACTCCTCATTTTTAAGTCGAACAAACCAGGAAACTTGTATTTTTTGACTTATTCCCCCAATTCCTGCTCTTCCCTCAGAAAATCTTTACTTCATCTAAGCTAAGACTGAGGTCTTATCATGATAACCATAGCAGACTTCAGACAAAAAAAAAAGTAAAACAAAATAAAACCTCCACACATTTCTTTCATGATCTTCTTTAACCTGTCTGTACCATACCCTCTTCTAAGTTTAGGACTCGTCCTGCTTGGTGAGAAAAGCTTTTTCTGAAGGACGTTCTGAGCAGTCATTGTCCAAGAGCTATCCCTCTGCAATATCAAAGCCTGGAAGATTAAACCTGTTGAATCTATATCTAACAAGGTACTGATAAACAGTGGCCCCTGATGGGAGAAATCGCCATGCAAACCTTCCAGAGACTTTGCAAGAAAATGCCAGAATGTGTAGTAGCAGCTTATCTACCAAAACTAGGGGTGAATATAGAAATAACAGCAAAACTCTTCAGAAGGGATGAAAAGCACTTGGGTGTTGGAAGGGAATCCAGTTTGCAAGGGCATTTTGAAACTCTATGAGATAACGCCCCATAATAGCACATTACTGGGTAGTCTTGTTGATCTTATACAGAAAGAGTTAAATGTTCTGCTACTCAAGATTGGCCTGGCTATGTTTTTGCTTTTGAAAACATCACAAGCAGAGATATAATAAAAAGGAGTTATTTTAACTTCAAACTACTGAACACTTGTTCGGTATCAGACCTAGGTACAAAGATATTCAGGTTTTAAACTGCAAGTACAGTGGAGCTGGGGCTTTGTCTGCAGCAATTATTTATATATCAATAAAGTAGCTAGTAACATTAGTAACCTGTTATATAAGAAATACATGGGTTTTGCACAGTTTGTTTTGAAACTACAATGCAAGGTTAACATGACTTACAGCATGACAAGGACATCCAAAAATACCTCATATTTGCCTTTGCTCTCTTGTACGTCACCTGACAGTAAACATACAGAGACTCAAAGCATCATCTGCTTTTCATCTGGAGAGAGAGAATGACAGCAGGCAGCTGGTTAGACACAACTTGGAGACAACCCCCCTGCCACACACACCATTGACTGAACACAGATATGCCACTGTATGACATGCAGGAGGAGAAAGGGAGTACACACAGTGATTTTTTTGAAGTATAAGGTTAACCTGATATACTCAGCTATGGAAATTATAGAGTGAGTCAGAAGGAGCTTCGAGTTGCACTATAGAAAATCTGGAGTTCCTCCACTTTTTACAGTGAGGGAACCATGTGCAGACTTGGTAGGAAGCTGTGTTTTCACATTCCAAAATAGGGGAGCTCTAAGCCCGAGTCTGAAGATAATCACTGTGTGGAGATTGGAAATTGCTAATTACTGCAATATATAAGTTGATGGACTTTTTTTGCTGCAGCTTCAAGACAAAAATAAGTGTACAGAAGGCCTTTTCCCTTCCCCCCCTGTATTACTGTTAATTTCATGGTCACAAATTTCAGAGCATTTTCTTTCTTTCTTTCTTAATTTGTTATCACTCCCTAAGTACCCTTCTCATGGTGACCCACAACCCCTGTAACTTTTGTGGGACTAATTAAAAGGCAAGTGTGTGGTTTGCTAAACATAACGAGGAACTCTACACATAAGTCAGGATGGCTATTACTTAGGGCTAGCTAGCAGAGTCTGCCAATTTTTAGTTTATAAAACCATAAAATACAGCTTATGCACATCACTATAAGTATTCTGTATCTAGTAAATCCTGTTAATGTTTTTGGGTCTGTACCGTTTAAATTCATTATCTCCTTAAACTGAAATTCATACTGGAATTCCAAGGACTAGTATTCATGTCTGCTGCCAGATATCTGGCGTGCATTTTGCACTGTGATGCTTTATGAAATGACAAGCGGAGTTTCAAACCTTGTAAATATATTCCAGAATTAACGGCTGTCTCAGGAAAAGAATCTGACAGAGTTTGATTATAATTTCGGAGGGAGTATGTAGCTGACTAGCAGTACAAAGCAATGACATAAATCAATAATACATGATTATGTAGCGGATCCCCAGGAATAATCTATATTTCATCTGAAATCTCCACTTCCCAAAGAGGAAGAAAGCTCTTCGTGATTGCAGTATGAACAGCAAGAGAGCTGCTAGTGTGGAAGAACAGAGGAAAGGTGATGGAGACTAGGTTTGGGATCTCTTCTTGAGGAGGTGGTGTGTGAGGGAGAAAAGGATAAATTCAATCCATTCCCTGCATGTGAAAACGGCCCAGCACAGAGCCAGGGACTGCCACCACCAGGGAGTGCATCTGCAGCCAACTGTGGTGGCCCCTGAGCAACAGTCGTTCAGGAAGCCCTGTGTAAGAGTTTACCATCACGGGTTTCAGGTAGCCACCTTGTCCAGAAAAGGGAGCTGGAGGGTATTGTCATAGCAGAACTGTAACAGAGTGTCCTACAGAAAGACAAAGCTAAGGCTTGCTTTTTATGGCAATGAAAGCATTATATTTCAGGTTCCATAAAACCAGTCTTCCTGGTTGTCATGGAAACTGTTCTGGGACAGGTCCATTGATGGTACCTTGGGGTCAACCCTCCTCACCGTCTGCCGTGGTTTATGCTTAGTGTGCCCTTGAGTGAGTTGCGAAAAGGGCCCTAGAGAAACCTGGGCTCCATCTATATCAGTAATTAACTACTTCCACTGGCCCTGAGTCCAGCTGACCACAGCCATAGTATTAAACACCCTTATCCACCAAAACAGGGTAGCCACACACAAACTGCTGATTGGAACTGGTCTCTGGCCTGTGCTAACTCTGAAACCTTGTCTATAAATAGTTTTGGAGAGTGCTTGTTGGTTTGGTCCAAAAATCACATCAGAGATGTAATGATTTAATGGCCTAATTGCTTAAATGCAGGTGCCAGGACCTTTGGACCTGGTAGATTCACTGATAAGTTTGTGCCCATGTGGCCCTTGCAGCACTGTCTGGTGTGCACCACCCGTGAGTGCCCCACCAGGAGGGCATGGCTCTTCCAAGGCCTGGCCCCCACTACCCCACACCTGGCTCTATTGTGTTCCCAGCACCACCGTTCCTCCTCCAAGCCGTGACAGCTGATCTGCTGCTGTTTCAATGACCCTGGAAAGGGGCTCAAGGCCCTGCACAAGGGCTGTACCCCTGACCTTCACCAGAGAATGACCTATGACTCTCACTCAGGTGTTTCTATCTAGGAAGCGAATACTCAGACCTTGCCTATGCTAGGTTAGAGGCAGGTGGCATTTTGCTTGCCTGTTTATTGTCATGAGTTAAGGGACTGCAGGAATGATAGAAAGTGAAATGCAATTAATCATTTATTATCACCACTGCTGCTTCAGGTAGCTGTTATTTGAAATTGTTCGTGATAAGGAAATAGTAGCGGGTCAGAAATTCTTTGACAAACTGTTTTTTACCAGGATTTTATGTTCCATTTTTTTTTTGATCAAGAGGGGTTCCTCAGGACCAAGATTTGAACTCAAGGCAACCATGTCTTTTTGAATATGGCTCTAAGCCTCTTTGCGTATCTTGTCCTTACCTCTACCTTTCTTCGAGTTTCAATTCAAGAGGTTTTATTGTTGAATTTTGACATCAGGCAGACCTATATTAAGGGAATTCTGCTGTTAGCTTTTGGAATGGGACTAAGATGAACTTTGATAGCCACTGGAAGCCAAAATAAGGACATATATTTGAATGTTAGGATAGTTCTGAATGTCACTTGACTCGCAAACATGAGCATGTGCCCATGTGCCAAACTACATTTTCATGCAAAATGGTAGAAAAACAAATTAGAAAAAGATATTATAAGCTGTTTAATTGATGATTAATAAAGGTCTAAAATAAATTCTCCAAAAATAGCAAAGCAACAGCACAGCTTCTGTTTTTTGAAATAGATAAAAACTATTTACGATTTAAGGAAAACAGTATGAAAATAAGGAAATATTATACAATTAAATATTAACTTCTATTCAGGAATTTGCTGTTGCTACCTACTTTTTAAGTCTGCAACATTTCACCTTCAATAAATATTTCTATTTGTACGTGGACTTCTGGAACAGTCCCAGTTTAAATGAAAAGACCAACTTCTTCTAGATTGCCACCTCATTTGTACAAGGCTGGCTGGAAAAAATAAACTGGATGAGTTTGGCCTCATTTTTCTAATCCTCACTTATGCAGCAATACACATTTACATATTAGTTCAAGAGGGCTTTTTCAGGAGTAGCCTGTGAAGAAAGGAAGAACAGCTCTGAGCATTTTTGCTTTGCCAATTTCCTTTAAAAAAAAAGAAAGAGCAAAAGTGCTCAGAAAATTCCTGCAATTTGCGTTCAGGTGTCATGAACTTGGATAACCCTTTGGAAGATCCATGTTTAAGAAATAAGTTAAAAAGAAAAATTATCTGTCCCCTCTTTGTTTTTCCCTAGATGTTAGAATACGAAAGCTTGATTTTTAATGTTTTCTGGAAAACACAAAAGCACGTGTGAGAAAGTTGAGCATGGGGAGCTGGGATTTTCAGACCTAAGAAATAAATGGCATGCTTGTGTTTCTTCTTAATTTTTACTTTTTTTTAAAATAAAAATTTGACAGTAAGGAATAGGGAATATTACACTGATGACACTTGAAAACAGACAAGATGAGCCACTGAGCTAGAAGGGTAGATGTCAGTGGTACAAAGTCCAAGTGGTAGTTGGGTACTGGTGGTGTTCCTCAGGAAATGGTCTGGGGCCAATAAATGTTTCAGTGCACCCTCAGTAAGTTAGTTCACAAACAAAATCCATATGAATGGAACTGTCAGTAAGCTGGAGAACAGGGCTGCAACTCAGAGGAATCTCATCAAGCTGGAGAAATGGGCTGACAGGAACCTCATGAAAATCAATGAAGGGAAATGCAAAATCCTGCCCCTGGGAAGGAATAACCGCAAGCACCAGTACAGGCTTGGGACCAACCAGCTGGAAAGCAGCTTGGTAGAAAAAGACCTGGGAGTCCTGGTGGACAATCAGTTGACCATGAGCCAGCATGTGCCCTTTCGGTGCTGAAAGCCAACTGCATATCAGGCTGGAGAGGGGAGAACAATGCCTGCCAGTTGAGGGAGGGGATCCTTCCCCTCTGGTCAGCACTGATGAGATACATCTGGAGTGCTGGGTCCCGGTCTGGCTCCCCAGTGCAAGAGAGACAGGGATGTTGTGGAGGTAGCTCAGTGGAGGGCCATCCAGAATTTGGGACACTGGAGCACATGATGCACGAGGAGACACTGAGAAAAGCTGGCTTGTTCATCCTGGAAAAAAGGGTTCAGGGGAGATTTCATTGCAGTCTTCCACAGCCTGAATGGGAGGTATAGAGAAGTCAGAACCAGGCTGCTCTTGCAGGTGCAAAGCAAAAGGACAAGGGACAGCAGACCCAAGTAGAAGCCAGCAAAATTTTGACTCTATATAAGGAAAAAATTGTTCGGCATGAAGATGGTCAAACACTGTTGCCTGAAGAGATGTGGTGCATCTTCATCCCTGCAGGTATTCAGAACTCAACTAAACACAACTCTGAGCAATTTACTGTAATTTTGAAGTTGTCCCTGCTTTGAATAAGGGATTGGGCCAGATAAACTCCAGAGGTCCCTTTCAATCTACACTATTGTTTGATTGTATGCTATCTTGTCAGTCATAATGACTGTATCTTTATGAAAAATCAGATTACATTACATATAATAGTTTTACTAACTGGTAATGCTTACAAGACAGGAAAGGAAGACGGGGTTACGAAGAAAAAATGTACAGAATACATCCTCAATGGGTATACAGAATTTTGTACTATACAGGAGAGAGAAAGGGGGGTATTAGGCCTTTATGAAACAATATCAGGGATCAAACTTGTACATGCATGACAATGCCTTGTCAAAAAGGCAAGCAGGAAGGGTGTGTGGGGCAGGTGGTTGTTCCTTTGAGCTGAATTCTGTTCGTAGTCGGGTGAGTGCTATCTAGGCTGTTTGCAGGTGACACGTTACCATAATATCAAAATACAGTTCTGGTTTACCTTTAATCTGGACATAATCACAGAATGTGCCCCAAACATTGTAAACCTCATTTGTGAATTGAACCTCTTGAGGCTTTCCTGTGCTTGTTCTGATACTTCATATGCTTTACAGTTACCGTTTACATAATGGGGAACCTTCAGCAAATGCTGATGTAATTACCATTAGGAGCATGAACAATTTCTGAATCAAAGTCAAAGGTCTCATTTTCAAATGAGTCAAAGATCGCTGCTGGATCTTATCCTTACTAACAAGGAGGGTCTGGTTGAAGAGGTGAAGGTTGAGGGCAGCCTTGGTTGTAGTGACCATGAGATGGTAGAGTTCAGGATCTCATGTGGCAGGAACAGAATAGCTAGCAGAATCACAACCCTGGACTTCAGGAGGGCCAACTTTGGCCTTTTCAAGCAATTGCTGGGGGAAATCCCATGGGACAGGGTACTAGAAGGTAAGGGGGCCCAAGAGAGTTGGTTAGCATTCAAGGACTGCTTCTTCCGAGCTCAAGATCAGAGCATCCCAACAGGTAGGAAGTCAAGGAAGAGTACCAGGAGACCTGCATGGTTGAACAGGGAACTGCTGGGCAAACTCAAGTGGAAGAAGAGGGTGTACAGATCGTGGAAGGAGGGGCTGGCCACTTGGGAGGAATATAAGTCTGTTGTCAGAGGATGTAGGGAGGCAACTAGGAAAGCTAAGTCCTCCTTGGAATTAAACCTTGCAAGAGAGGTCAAGGATAACAGAAAGGGCTTCTTCAAATACATTGCAGGTAAAGCCAACACTAGAGGCAATGTAGGCCCACTGTTGAATGAGGTGGGGGCCCTGGAGACAGAGGATAAAAAGAAGGCGGAGTTACTGAATGCCTTCTTTGCCTCTGTCTATACTGCTGGAGGCTGTCCTGAGGAGCCCCGGACCCCTGCGGCCCCAGAAGAAGTCAGGATAGAGGAGGAATCTGTCTTGGTTGATGAGGGCTGGGTCAGGGACCAATTAAGCAACCTGGACGTCCATAAATCCATGGGCCCTGATGGGATGCACCCGCGGGTGCTGAGGGAGCTGGCGGAAGTCATTGCTAGGCCACTCTCCATCATCTTTGCTAAGTCGTGGGCAACGGGAGAGGTGCCTGAGGACTGGAGGAAAGCGAATGTCACTCCAGTCTTCAAAAAGGGCAAGAAGGAGGACCCGGGGAACTATAGACCGGTCAGCCTCACCTCCATCCCCGGAAAGGTGATGGAACAACTTGTCCTTGGTGCTGTCTCTAGGCACATCAAGGATAGGGGGATCATTAGGGGCACTCAGCATGGCTTCACCAACGGGAAGTCATGCTTAACCAACTTGATAGCCTTTTATGAGGATGTTACCCAGTGGATAGATGATGGTAAAGCTGTGGATGTGGTCTATCTCGATTTCAGTAAAGCGTTTGACACGGTCTCCCACAGCATCCTCGCAGCTAAACTGAGGAAGTGTGGTCTGGATGATCGGGTAGTGAAGTGGATTGTAAACTGGCTGAAGGAAAGAAGCCAGAGAGTGGTGGTCAATGGGACAGAGTCCAGTTGGAGGTCTGTGTCTAGCGGAGTCCTGCAAGGGTCGGTTCTGGGACCAGTTCTATTCAATATATTCATTAATGACTTGGATGAGGTATTAGAGTGCGCTGTCAGCAAGTTCGCTGATGACGCAAAACTGGGAGGAGTGGCTGATGCGCCGGAAGGCTGCGCAGCCATTCAGAGAGACCTGGACAGGCTGGAGAGTTGGGCGGGGAGAAATTTAATGAAATATAACAAGGGCAAGTGTAGAGTCCTGCATCTGGGCAAGAACAACCCCATGTACCAGTACAAGTTGGGGACAGAGCTGTTGGAGAGCAGCGTAGGGGAAAGGGACCTGGGGGTCCTAGCGGACAACAGGATGACCATGAGCCAGCAATGTGCCCTTGTGGCCAAGAAGGCCAATGGCATTCTGGGGTGTATTAGAAGGGGTGTGGTCAGCAGGTCGAGAGAGGTTCTCCTCCCCCTCTACTCTGCCCTGGTGAGGCCGCATCTGGAATATTGTGTCCAGTTCTGGGCCCCTCAGTTCAAGAAGGACAGGGAACTGCTAGAGAGAGTCCAGCGCAGAGCCACGAAGATGATTAAGGGGGTGGAACATCTCCCTTATGAGGAGAGGCTGAGGGAGCTGGGTCTCTTTAGCTTGGAGAAGAGGAGACTGAGGGGTGACCTCATTAATGTTTATAAATATGTAAAGGGCAAGTGTCAAGAGGATGGAGCCAGGCTCTTCTCAGTGACATCCCTTGACAGGACAAGGGGCAATGGGTGCAAGCTGGAACACAGGAGGTTCCACTTAAATATGAGGAAAAACTTCTTTACGGTGAGGGTGACCGAACACTGGAACAGGCTGCCCAGAGAGGTTGTGGAGTCTCCTTCTCTGGAGACATTCAAAACCCGCCTGGACGCGTTCCTGTGTGATATGGTCTAGGCAATCCTGCTCTGGCAGGGGGATTGGACTAGATGATCTTTCGAGGTCCCTTCCAATCCCTAACATTCTGTGATTCTGTGATTCTGTGATTTTCCTAAGGAGTTGCTAGGGGAAGAGATTATTTTAAGCTTTGAAACATATTTTCCTGTCCCCTGGGTCTGTAGTTTACACGAGGTATTTAAATGTTAAACAAGTACAAATTAATTCTCTGATGGCCTGTCTTAGCAGAGGGTAAATCTGTTCAAGCTTATGTAAAAAGAAAGACCAGTGGTCTTCAAGCAAACTATCAACATTAATTAAAGGTCTCTCCTCATTTTCTATGAGGTTTGTCTCCAGTTGTCTGAATGATACAAGTAAAGTTGTTTGCCCTTCCCTTCCCTTCCCTTCCCTTCCCTTCCCTTCCCTTCCCTTCCCTTCCCTTCCCTTCCCTTCCCTTCCCTTCCCTTCCCTTCCCTTCCCTTCCCTTCCCTTCCCTTCCCTTCCTTTCAGTTTCCTCCTCTGCTCTTAGGAGATTCTTCTACTGTCTAACAAATCTCATTATCACGATGTCTTCATTTCACCCCGTTTCTCCAATTAAACACTATTTCCAGCCACATTTGCAAGGAAGTGTTTAGTGTGCAGTGGCTGCAAGTGATTAAACATGAGAAGATACATAAATACCAATAATAGACAGTAAAATCTATCCTACTACTTTCTAATTTTCTGAGATGCTTTTAGTCCTAACACCCAATTGCAGCTGACATTTAGACAGAGCCATGTTTTAAACCTTAGGGCAGGTAGCGAGCAGAGTCGGATTAGCAGTTCATTACCAAATCCTTCATGCTGGCGTAAATCCAATAAGACATTCTAAAGAGTTGCTATGAATTCTTAAAACTCATCCTCTCTAAATAATTACATACCAATCACTGAAACACCACTGCTGGCCTACCTAATAGCTCATAATTTGTGTCAAAATAAAACTATTTAAAAATAATGTTTGTCAACGTTTTTCTCTTTGATCCTTTAATTTCCTTTCGTTTCTTCTTTCTCGTAAATGTGTGGTGTGACAGAAGCCACGTAATTAGTGCTGAAAGCATCAGTTTAAAAAAAGAGACCTGTTCTATTATTAACATAAACATATGTTTCAAACGGGTAATAACTTACTGCCTATCATTTTCTTCATCTGTTTCTTTCTGGAATTGAAATCCTAAAAAGGTGAGTTCTCTATTGTCTTAGGAAGACTATTTTTAATTTTTCTTTGCCTCAATATAGTGATACTCAGAACAGGTATCATTCTGCCTTCCACTACAATAAGATTCTGAGGTTTAATTTTTATTTTGAGTCTATAAAGCAAATGAATATGTACATTAATATTGACACTATTTCTTTAACTATAAATTAATGCAAATTGGTGCTTTTTGGATGTCAGATCTAGTTAACTGTCTTTGAAATAATTGAGTGAACATTCAAAAATAATTTTTTCAATACTATTATCACATATTCTGTCTTGAAGATCTGTGAAAGAAAGGAAATTATTTTGTCCATTCTGATTTATTTCAGTTTAAAAATATTTCATCCATCATGCTGTTAGGAATTTTAGAGTACTTTATAGCTTTTTATTCTTATGGAAGGAAACAAAAGTAGCTGTTGAACAACGCTTCAAAGAACATGTTAGCGTACTCCACCATATATGAAATTTGCTCTACGTGATGTGAAACTGGGCTCAGGCAATCATCTTCAGGATTTTTATCCCCCAGGTACTGTAAACAGAGATATAATCTGAATAACAATAATAAAATAAAATATTGAGAAAGCTATATATTTCACACAAATTTATGTTACAAAACCATTTTTTTTCTGATTTCACTGAAAATTCAAAGTATAAGTTACCTCCTAATCCCACAATTTCTTGCCTCTGCCACCCAGGCCAATTATTCACACAGATTATTCATTTCAGAAATGTTGCAAGGGATCATCCAGACATCCAAAAATGAGAACGAAAAATCACAAGTCATGATAAAGAATCTTGACTTTGACTTTCTCAAGGAACATGTGGTAACATCTTAAAGGAAGATCATAGGAAATAAGAAACCTAGGGGAATTGTACTAGGCTAGTTTTTCCCTTTTTAATTCCTGAGCCATAGGCCCTGCTTTAGGCATAATTCCTAGGAAAATTAGACTACGGTAATATTTATAACTGCCTGCAAAAGTTGTTGAATGCACTTTTCTCCTCTCCCATTTGTACAGATGGAGTGTGTGTGTTTATGCTCCAGCATAGTTGCAGAGGGAATAGTCAGATCCCCGGCACAGCCCTTTGTCAGGAAACTCTCACTAAGGAGCAGCATGTAAGGCACTTCTTTTTTTGTGTAGACAAATGCTCTAAGAAGTGGAAGGACTTTTACAGAAACCATGTACTGTCACAAACCTCCATGTCTTCTGCTTCAGTTGCAAAATGGAGAACTGCAACTGGCCTAAACATATGGCAACACATGCATAGTAATAGCAGAACACCCAAAACCCAAGAGCAAGAACAGTTCTCGAAAACAGAACTGCCGACCAGCAGGTGTGAGAATGAACGATGCAGATACATGCTGTTTATTTGTGTAGGAGCACACCCGCTGCACAGTAGAGGTGGATCAATGCAGAGATAACCACCTTTGGCCTTTTTTGTCCTGCCGGAGGACAAAAAGCAAGGTTGTCTAAAGAGTATATTTTTTGTATGCAACAGTGCTGGCTGGCACAAGTGATGTCAGTACTAACATCAATGCATTTCTGACCTTTGACAAGCTATTTAATTTTAGAGCATCATTAGGAACTGAGACAACTGTACACTGTAGTGTACACATTCAAACACAGAAATACATACAAATAATTATGAGATGGCTTACATAGCTGGATGGAGTATATTGGCTTATGATAAAAATGAAATAAGCAAATGAAATTTAGACCTAGCTTTGAGTAGGTAACATAAATATAGATTCAATACTATATATAGTTACTGTCTTAATAGTGAGTTCACACATCAGTTTCTCTTTTAGGAAGGAAATAGACAAACTGCATTAGCAATACCAGATCGTCTTTTGATCATTTATCAGAGAGAACCGGAAAGAAAAGAGGCATCAAATTCTAACCATTTTTTTTTCCAAACAGTGATGTTATGGAAATTCTCCGGCAAGCCACAGATTGCTGTTGAGATTCCAGGCAAAATCTTTTTGTGATATCCACATACCAGAGTGCACATGAAATGACAGGATAAAAATCTGCAGTGATAAGATACTGAGTTGGGACTGCCATTCAGGAACTGATGCCAAGATAATAAAACAAAAGCTGTGCTGAGTTGGTTATGTATCTGGAATGGAAGACATGGGCTACTGAAGTTATAATAGTTACACAGCAACCTGAAGATGGGAGTGCTGTGTGGGAGAAAGGCAGATGAATGCATGAAAGATGATTTCTGGCAAAGCAAAATTGGCATCAGAAGCTGTGAGTTACTGACAGAAAATAGGTTTTGCAAATCAAGTTTGGGTTCTGTCTGAGCAACAATGCTGAGCATTAAGCCATGAACAGAAATGAAAGCCATAATAGTGTCAACAGGGAGAAGTGCCAACCTCTGATGACATATTTAATCAACTTGTAAAGGATACTTGCAGAGGATTCTGTGCAAGTCAGCATCCTCAGGTGGATATATTATGTATTTGCTTAAGGAGATTATCAAAATTCACTTAATCTCCAAAAGAAGGTTTTATTGGAATGTAAAATACTAAACTAGGAAAGAAAAAAGAACAAAAAACAAGTAGGACTTTGAATAGAAAATACCTCTACTCTGCTGGCTAAGAGAGGTGGCAATATGAGGTTTAAAACCAAATCTTCCTCACTCCTTTCTGTTGTCTCCTTACATTGAGGACCTTTTCTTCCACACTTACTGTCTAGCTCAGCACTTTAAGTGCTTTCCCAGACTGCAAACACTGCACACACTCTTGTTTCTGAAGAAGGGGCTTTACTTCTTGCTGGAATCCTCCAGCCTGCACTCGTGACCAGCCCTTGCATCTCCCATCTCCTGCTCTGCACCCATCCAGAGGTCACCCACAAGACCAGCACAGCCCACCAACTCTCTCGAAATTATTCTGACCAAACAGCTGTCTTTCACCTCTGCTGTTTAGTCAAACCCTTGGCTGAAGCAGTACCCTGTAAGGCAGAAATAAACATACTGACCAGAAGGGTTTCCATCTCAATACCAGCCATGTGCTGGTCTTTCTATCTCTACACATTCAGAGAAGGCTTGATATGACCAGCAGTGTCATCTTAAATTCCAAAGTATAATACCATCAATAGCAAATGTTTCAAGCAAACACTTTGTGAAAGCCCTTAAATCATTTGAAGGGTACAGTCAGTTCAATTTGGCCTTTTCACATAAGTGATTGCATTGGTGCAATCAGTCTGTCCAAGAGATTTTGGAAACTCTTTTCCATCCACTCCATTAAATGCTGCATGTTACTGTCCATCCCACTCAGACTTATGATTTGTGAAATTAATTGTGGGTTTTTCCTGACCAACATATGTCTTCATTCGCTGCAGTTGCTGTCACAAATTATTTCCTCCTCTGTGTACATGGGTGTAGGTGTGAGGGAGTGCACCTCTTTCATATGTCACTGTAGTTGTCAAAGAGCCCAGCACAGTGTTTTGAAAATTGGAATCACTATGAATAGGATGTATTTTAATATCATGAGAACAAGAATATTCCCTTTTGTACCCCTGTGTCTTTCATTGTAAAGTTTGTTTTCAGGTTTTCTTATCTCATGTTCCAGCTACAGCTGGCTTTTGAAAGTAGGAAATGACAGATCAGCTGTCAGTCTGGAGTCATTAGTTTGTCATCCCTAACATTAGTGGAGCAGCAAAATTAATCTGAAGTTAGCAACCATGGATGGGATTCAGTTGCCTGTATTTTACACCAAATCTGTCTAACAGTTTATCCCAGATTGCAGAAACCTACAATGTGCAAAGTCAGCATCCTCTTTAGTAACAACAGCTTTAAGCATGCGTCATTCCTTCACTTCCACTGAAGTTATGTTTAACTCATCTTCTTATTAGAGTGAGGTATCCCAGACTATGGTGTTCTGCTAAAGAAAATCATCACCTTAGCCTTGAATGTCACCAAACATTATGTGACCTAGACCCCACAGTCTCTTTTTCCAGGTTTGAGATGGCTGAGTGTCTTTTAGTGTCCTGAAGAGTCAGAACAGTCCTAAGACCCCTCTAATTAAATAAAAGCTAATGAGTGCTGCCAACATACAGGTACAAAAGCCTTTTCACCCTCGGAGTACTAATCCAAATTTTTAAATTACCCCCTCCTTTTTCCTATTCTGTGATCAATCCACTTGTGTTAATTTTCTACTTACTGGTATAATGAAGTCATGTTCTTCCTGCTGTGCCCTTTTTTCCTGAAGATATTCGGTGGTCAACTCTCCCAGCTTGTGCCATTTTGACATCATTTTGCTCATTCTACATTTACTTTGCGGGTAATGCTTCCATATTTGTCACAGCTTTTATGCCGCTGAAATGATTCATCATCACCAGCTGGCCCTGTTTGAAGGAGCAGAGCATCAGATATTGAAAGCTAGCTGAACAGGTAACATGTAATTGAAATGGCCCAGCTTCCTGGGCATCCTAGAGAGTTAACAGCACGGCCTATCCACTCAGGGCTTCCCCGTGATTGTGATCATAGCTCCAATTCTGTGTATCCCACTCATACCATTTCTCTGCTTTGCTGGTCAACAGCAGACCTCGTTGGCATGGCCAAGCAGAAGGAGTTTGCTTTAATAAAGAGTGAGGGTACTGTGAGAAGAATGGTATGGAATAGTTTGTAGAGTATAATTAGTATTATTTACTCTCTTCACCTTTTTTTTCTTTGAGTGGGAGAAATAGAACTTCCGTATGACCCCACTGGCACATTTATTGAGGCAAAACAGACATCTCTCTAGTTTCTGAAGCTACAGTCTACTGTGTTTGCAGAACAGTGTTAAAGTCTTGTTGGCCAAAAGTCCTTCTACTTTTCTTCAAAAGAGTCCTGCTGTCTAGAATGCAGAACTATTTGTTTATGTCTCAACCTATAAATTTGATTCTCTAGATGATGCTCCCATGGACAAAAAAAATCCTTTCACAGTTAATCTGTCAAAGTTATGACCTTATTTTGATGTTCTTTTGGCACCACTAGTGACAACTACTGATAAAAAAGAAAGCTATTTACACAAACTGATGATTCATTTTTGTAATGGCATCTATGTATCACATGTCTTTGGGCTATTTTCCTGTGTTTGAAAGACTCGTAACAGCTGTGTCCAAATTGTAAAGCAGACCCCGGGGAAGAGTATACAGTCGTCTAATCCAGGGGAATTATTAAAGAGCACTATTGCCCCTGAGCTCGCTCCAGCAGTTTTATCCCAACATCGATGGCACAGGAACACAGCTGAGGCACTTGCCAGGGGGCCAGAAATGGAAGACATATCATGGAGTGCTCCTGTCTGATCACGCAGGGCAGCCACGACATTGTTAGGTGGAAGCAGGGGGTTCAGTTAATTAGGATGACGGCTACAACTTTCTTTATGATTTTGTGCATGAGTGTCTATTTCAAGACTAAAGAAGTCAATGACCGGGACTTCTGGTTCAGAGATTCTCAGGAAAATTTTTGGAAATTAGAGAGGGAATTTGAA
Organism: Nyctibius grandis; assembly: GCF_013368605.1. Taxonomy (NCBI): domain Eukaryota; kingdom Metazoa; phylum Chordata; class Aves; order Nyctibiiformes; family Nyctibiidae; genus Nyctibius; species Nyctibius grandis. The sequence goes on along the minus strand of NC_090658.1, from coordinate 93,575,121 downwards.
ATGAATGAGTAAAACTCCATTAATTCCTTGTATAAAAAAAAAATCTTTTCAGAGTTAGAAGGTCTCACCACAATTCAATTTCCCTTAATTGCTTTCCAACCTGGAGGAAACTAAATTGAACTAATTGGGGAAACATCCACACAGAAGTTTAATCCAGTTTATCTAACCATTTAAATCATACATTTAGTTAAGCCAGAAAGCTTAACTAGCAATTAAGCCCTGGAAAGCTCCTCTAAGAAAATCTTGAACAAGTATGAAAGCAGATATTCTTAACTATCACAGCTCTGATTCCCCTTCAGCCATTCCAGAATAAAGATCATAGCTGAGGCAGACAAAAGGAGATCAATAAAAGATATTTAGTACTGTATCTTCTTATGGATTAATAAAATGTCTGAATACGGTTAAAACTCTGCTAAGCAATGGCTGAAACACAATGAAAGATTAGAAATATTCAAAAGAAATATACAGCATCAGCTTCCACAAATAGTTTCTAAAAAACATAAAGAAAATTGCTACAACTGTGGTGTTTAGATGCCTTTCACATTTATTTTCTATCATCAGGTTGACTCATTTGGTGTTCATTGAGCATGAATTTCAAAGCATGCATAGGCAGTTCATTCTAAGGGTTTCCACATAAGTACTTGCATCAGAATTACTCTGGTTTTAATTGTTCAAGGAGCACAAGTTAATGCTGTGTGACACATCATTCTAATAAACAAAAGACCTTGAATTTCAAATCCTTGGGTTTTGCATCTCAGATCAGGTGGTGGATGTTTTCAGTGAGTTGTTCACAATCAGCCCAGAGATAAAAACAAAATAATGATTGTGTAATTGGTGAATAAAACAACAACAACAACAAAATCCAGGGAAGAATGATCTGATGTATATGTATTCTGTGAACATATCAATTTGTCGAATTCAATTATTTAATGCAAATTATTTAGAGCTTGCATGCACCAAATGTGGGAAAGGAAGAACACGTGAAGTTACAAAGGCTGGTATAAAAGTTTATTATTGGATATAATGAGAATACATCAAGAAAATTTAACTTAAAAGGAATGTTAGGAAAATCTTTTTGACAGCAAGACTGTTGAACATCCTGCTAGGGAAGTGATAAAAACCTAGATGCTGGAGGCATCTAAAACTGGGCAAGACAGAGGAAGGTTAATTGATTTGTTTAGGTCTGTATTAGAAATATGGAGAACTAGAATTTGTCAAATATGCCTTAAATTGCCAGATTATGTAGGTTATGCAGACATGCGCCACAAATCCCCTTACTTGTGATGCAGGTGTACATTTTCTGGACATATATGACTCCTTTGGGATACAATTATCACATCCTACACTGGGAATGGGATAGAGCTTTATCAGGAAAAACAAGATGCTGAAATCCATGCTGAAAATGGACATGGATTAGCAGCCTGACAAACATTATTAACTCATTTTATATGGGTACTAACTCACTACTAACTCACATTGTACAGGTAATGTTACAGTCACCAGGGATAAACGCAATGTGAACAAAAGGACAGAACAAAGGGAGCTTCTGATATCTGTGATCTGTATTTAAGATTCCCAGTGATTTCCTCTTTTTATTTTTCCAAATACCTTCTGGTATTTACAACATGAACACAAAGTATTTGAACAGGTTATCTGGAAAAACTAATGTAGTGCGAAATGGGCCTGTCATATTTTGCTGAAACAATTTCAAAAGAAGATTTCTGAGTTGGAAACAAGTATAGAAATTCTTAGTTGAAAAAGGCAACCTAAACCAGAGAAAGAACATGTTTAAACAGCTGGAAAAGGGAAGTTTTGAATATGTAGTAGTGCTTACATCCTTATATCTGCATATGTAAAGGTGATGCTCACATGGCATACATTGACTTAATAATATTCAGTATAAATCAAGGTAGTACTGGGTGTTATACCAGGTAAAGATCTGGCACATGGTGTACCTGTTTTGTATAGCATATTGAACAGTACCTTTTATCTTTTTCTTTTTCTCTTAAGATATACCATCCTGTGTTTCTTATAGAGCACTTTGTATAAGAACTAATTTCACAGGGAAAGATGATATTCCTATTCTGTTTTCAAGTTAAATTGCATCTTTGTCTTCTGAGAGATGCCTTGCTTTTGAATTTTTGCTTTCTCTGCTTGATTTTGTAGTTTTCAGTTTTTTATCTGCTAGCATTTTGGGTTTAGATTTAGGACACAGATGAACAGATTATTTCTCAATTAAATTGTTTAACCATCCATGTAATAAAACTTAAGCACACAGTATGTTTTTATAAGGCTACGATACAATACAAACATTACAGTAAGAGATGTTTGTAAGGTGCCACATAAAATAAGCCATCTCCAGGACACGAAAGTTCTTCAAAGACCAGGAAAGATATTGCATAAAACTGAATATTCTCAGCTGGTGTTTAATCTGTAACTGTCTTAACTGATATGAAGCTACCTATTTTATGGATCACTTCTATAGGCCATGTTCACTGAATAGTTCCATTCTTCATTACTATTCCATTGCCTATTATAACTCTAAGGGTGTACTGTTATTTACAAAATACTGGAAACCTATCTATTCAGAGGATACTGTAACCCAGAGCAGAAATGACCATATATATCTCCTTTGCTTTCTTCCATAAGAAATATTGCTTCCCTTCTACTTGTTTCTTTCTCTTCCTTTTTCCTCCAGTCCAGACAAGCTGGAGAATGGTAATCCTTATTTGCCAATGTTTCCTAATTTGCACCCCTTACCCACTGGAAAGCCACAGAGTAGCAGACTCCTGTAACCTACACCATCTGCTTGCCTCAGGGAGATCTTGCCAGCACTCCCAGGCTTTCTGGCATTGGGGGTTCTCCAAGGAAAACCTTCTGGTAGTCAGACCTCCTGGGCTAAAAATCCACTCTGCATGAGGAGGAAGGGACAGTAAAGACTGTTTTCTAGCCTTTTGTCTAAACCAATTTGATGATGGCATATCTGTTCCTTTCTTTGGGCATCATTCTGAGGATTTGGTCTGACAGTTCTAAGCCTGGTTTGATGGCTAACGCAAGCAGTGAGGCTTGTTGGTTCCTGAATATTACTCACTCATAAGCTGAAGGCATTCTCCAGACAAAACTGATGTCAGTAGCTATTTTCCCTACTGAAGGCCTTTGGTGTTTGACTTATTCTACGCATATAAACCTCATCAGCCTATGAGAAAGGTCAGTAGAGAAATCAGTTGAATGTTCGAAAGTCTTGCAAACCTAAGAAGATAACTTTTACTAAAGTAAAATCCCTGATCTCTGCAGAATCTCCCAGTACACAGGATTTTATCCATGTTGCAGTTAGCATTCTCTACAACAGCCTATAAAGATCAGAACTAAAAGACACTGAATTTGAAATAAGAAGACAATGCCTTTAGTTCTAATAAAGGTACATTTTATCTCTTGCAATCCATATAGCAGATAGCACAGCTTATTGTGAGTCTCATTTGCTGAGAATTTTTAGCAAAAAAAGAGAGATTTTTTCTAGTTTAATGAGCAAACTTATCACAAATAGACAGCTTATTGGCCAGATGTTTGGAAAGCTACCCTTGCTGATATACAGTTTGTTAGCATGTGAAAATTTAATGGCAAACCCACAGTATTTTTCACAACACAGTATTTCTGCTTCTGGTATTTATCTGGACACAGAATAGCTCCATACAAATAGAAACTCCCTCTTCCCTTGAAGTCTTGTCCAGTTTTATCAGGCTGAAGGAACAGGCACCTATAGTCCACATCTTGGCAAGGGTATATGCAGTATTTTAGATTGAATATTGCATAAAATTCAGTGAAGAACCATGGCTCCACGAGTCTGTAAACCTGGAATAAATAGATTTTTATATTATCGTTGCTTTTGCGGATATCCAAGCTCCCTTAAACTTTCTCTTGTACTAGTGCCACTAGATTTCTGATTCTGCAAAACAATTTATGCTAAACTTTGAAGAGGGATCATGAAAATGATATATAAACATTGGAAAGAACTAGAAAATTTTGAATTGTTTTAGATAAAGAAACCAGAAGAACTACTAAAATATAAATGCATCTTAACATCATTCTGCTTATATGATTAAATAAACAATATTTTTAAATCAACAATGCATAAATACGAGTCACATATGGATAACTCAACATCCCAAGGATTGCTTTCCTGTAACATTATATTAATTACTAAAACAGTACTTAGAAATTAGTACCTAAGAAAAAGTTAAACCCTAGTAATCTTAACAGACAAATTATGTAAATGTTAAACAGTGCCATGGAATGAAAAATATCAGTGTTGGTGCAATTATAAATTAGTAAGATCAAGAACTGAAAAGTTAAAAAAAACATAAAATTTGTGCCAGCTATATTAGTGATCCCCAGGTTCTTACTGGTGCTTAGATTGTAAATCCTATTGCTAAAATAAGCTATTAAGGAGCTTGAAAATCCAATTTTTATTAGCTTCTAACTTACAAGTCTTTGGGCATGATATCTCTATTAAGTATACTGATTGAAATTTGTACACAAAAGCCTGATCATTAGCTTGAGTCTTTGAATAACAGGAATCTGTTGAAAGTTTCAACAAACAATGCCAAACTATATTCAAAAAGTCGATATGCAACAAATTAGAGAAAAAAAGTGAAAAAAGTGCTTTCTACTGTGAAAGACCTTATTTCATTTTTTTTTGAGACATATTTACCCACAAAGAAAAGCACTGAGATTTGGAAAAATAAACAATTGTCCTCCTACTTAGAACCATGCTAAGCAGCTTGATTCTTTGTAGGATCTATCCATACTAAAGAGTTTGAAATAATTGCAGCATCTGAGTATGTTTTAGTCCAAAATAATTGCTTCTGCATGCTCAGGATGGCTAAAAACTCATCCTAGTATCAGAATTGAGATCAAGCTGACTTTTCCTTCAGTGCTTCTGATTCCCCCATAGTGGTCCTTTGGCACAATGCAGGGAAAGGTGGATGAGCTTCATGAATGAAATACAGAAGGTGCAAGAGTCGGGTAGGGGATGCCTGAAGAGCTGAAAGAGATACTCAGAATGAGGTGCTAATAGTAATACAGAAATCAAAAGAGATGAAAGTATCATCCTTGAAAGGAGAAACAAAGAATGAACTTTCCATAAATGTTATCAATCATTTCTCTTTGGTTGTCAGGGACAATTTCTGCTTCAATTCATGCCTGTGGGCTTGATGTAAGGTCGTGATCGACCAGCACTCCCATTAAGCAGAAGTTTCAGTTCACCACTGTCTCAAAAGTTATTCCTCATGGTTTCATTACCACAATTTTTCTTCCTTTTCCCTTCATGTCCTCCTTGCTGCCAAGACATAACAGTCTGGAACAAATCTGGAGGAAGTCTAGAATAAATAATAGCCTTCTGTAATGAAGTGGCTAGCTTGGTGGATTATTGATAGCACAAGGAAGAAACCACAAGAATGGGAAAGCCTTTACCTACTGAGAAATCCTCATGGGATACATATTTTAGATAAAAGTAACAATGGCAGAAGACCTTGACATAGCCAATTATCTCAGTTCATTCTGTGTCTTTGATTTCATGTACGGCAGGTCCTGCACTACATTTTATTTTCTACATAATTTGTCCAATGCCAAACTTCTAACAATTGGAGGCCTGATAGGGATCAAGGAAATAACAGAGGGTTTACTGGGTGGTTTTAAGTTTCTGAAGAATCTTACCTTCCGACTTTTTTCCCCTCAAAACAACTACTTTGATCCCTAAGACATTCAAGTTTCTCCCAGCTTCTGATGCAATAAGCATAGTCTGGGACATTGACAGACATCAAGAATCTTTCTAGTTTATTTCTACTGTCTCCTTCCAAATTGTCTCCTTACTTTCAACTACGTTCTTTTCCCTCCACAGATCTATAACTTAGGAAGGAGTTTCTTCTCATGCTGAAGTCAATTTTACCCTATTGGATCATGTGAAATCTATATATTCTATCAGATATTCCTGAATATATATTTTAAAGTCTTTAAAGCATGTAAGTGCTCAGGGGGTTTATATAAACACATTTCTTTTTTCTTTAGAAATGGTCAAACCCTTCCCAAAGCTAAAAAACCCTTGTGTTTCCAGAGATTTGGGCTCTAGTAACTAAAGAAAAAAACAGCTGAAAAAAATCAATTACTTACTAGAGAACTCTGCATGAATTATATGACAATCTCAACCAATCTCTGTGACATGCTATGCAAGACTTCGATATGACTTCTGATTATGTACTTTTATATATGCAACTAAAAAGTGGTGCAAAACCACGTAGGTCTTGGGTAGATGCTTAATCATCTGATTCTTAATGTCATTATAAAAATATCCCAGTAACTGAAAATACTCCTGATTTCAATCCAGAAAATGGTTAGGCTTCACTTCAGAAGGAAGTTTTAAAAATAAACTTTTATTCCATGATGGAGAAGATTATAAAGCAAACACAGTAAACTTATAGAAAAATTCAATAAGCTCCAGAAACAAAACCAGAGAACTCCGATTCATATAACCCAGATTTCTCTCATTAGTCTGTATACAAACCATAGAGAGTAGAAAACTCAATGAAAAAAAATACCAAGTGCATCTTACTTACAGGAACATACAATATGCTGAGTAATAACTCTTGGTTACCCATTTTTCTATGTCTAAATGAAAATGACTATCAGATGTTTTTGAGGCCTAATTTATTTAAGGGAAATCATGGATTTCATATGTTAATTTTAATTTCACAGCCACACTTTAAAAACTGGAAATTGTTTTGGTTGAGAACTGGGATGCAGCACACCCTCTTTCTGGATTTTGAAGAAGGGTCTGTTTGAATTACTTTCCTTTGTGGGTTTCCAATTTCAGCAGGATACATTTAGCAAAACTACTATGGTTGAAATTACATTTTATATTTTAAACTTGTTCTGGACTTTATCTCCAACATAATTCAATTTATATTGGTTTGGAACTTGGTTCATGCTTTCTCTTTACACAGGCAGCCTCTTTAGTTTTAAAATTATTTATACTGCCTGAAGACCAAAAATTGCTCTCAAATTTTGGATGCTTTCATAGCTTTTTATCTGATAAGTGATGATATCTGGAAACAATACATGGCTTCTTAAGCTCGTCTCAGATATGAGAGTTTCGGCCACAGTCCAAGTCCTCTGAAAGACATCCACTGGTTTGAGCAAACACCGCATCAGACTCTAAGGATCATACTGGTGTCCAGATTAGATCCCAAGGGTTCCCAAACGTAACATACATTTTAACAAGCTATGTCAAAGTGCAATGCCAATAATAAATACATATAAGTGATGTATTAAAATAATAGCAAAAATTAAGAACAGCCCTGAAAGAAACCCTAGTCCTCCCAAATGTCAGCCCCATGACGAATCCCCTCATCAGCTTTCAGAAACACAGTGAAATCAAGGTACATCTTTATGTTACGCATTTCTAATCAGTAGAACCCAGATGTACAGAACATATCTGTGTAAGTAGTGGACAAATATTCTTCCACAGGGGAAGAACATGTAGGGAGAACACTTATATTGGATGGCATTATATGCTAGGAGAAATGAGTTACTGCGAGGAGATAGTGAAGAGGTCCATATTCCAGTTCTCATGCAGATAGATAAGTAAGAATTTAGATGAGTGCTTCTGTGTTTGGGTAAAATTAAATATTACATTATCAATAGGGTGGGAGTAAAGTAACCCCACTTATAGACATAGAAATCTCTAAGATTAACCCTTCAAAAATGTTAGTGCTTCAGAAACACAGAGACAGTGTGAAAAACTCATGATTTTTTATTTTCTTGTTAATGGAAGATCAAACTATGTAGATTATTTAAATATTAAAAATTTGTCTTCATTTAACCCGCACCCAGGGCTAAACAATAACAGTTTTTCTCTCACCCTATGTCCCTTCCCCAACCAAGGAAGGGAATTGGGAAAAGGAGGGAGACTCATGGGTTAAAGTTGAACAGATTTAATAAAAATCAAGAAACCAAATATCAGCAATAACACAAGACACACAAAATTATACTTAGCTATAGAGTTGCAGCAAGTTGTTCCAGGAATACCAATCATTGGAAATGAGAAAGATGAAGAGAGCAAAAAGAACCCCACTCCTCCCCAGCAAGCTTTGCCTTTTGTAGTGAACTTGATGTTAATGATATAGAATACACCCGTGGGATGGCCTGGGTCAGCTGCCCTGGATTTCACTGCTGACGGCCTTGAATATCTGGCCACAAACTGAAACAGAAATCTAACAAACTTGATTCTATAAATTTTATCCCATGAAACCAGGACAAATTTACTGGGGAGATTTTCTGTCTCTGAATTATTCATACCTATTTTGCCACTTTCCTCTTACTCTGGCTTGTGCTTGTCTCTGAGTTCAGACTGGCAGTCTTTTTCTCATACAGTAAATACTGTTACTGTACAGTACAGTAATACTGCTCACAGATGGCTAATTCACTGGAGGTAGCACAACGGTAATTTCAGAACATGTTAGTACTTCAACCTAAAATCCTCCTTCCCCCTTTTTTTTTATTTTTTTCTGAAATCTATGGATTTGATGTATGGGATGCAGGAAAAAACCTTAAGTATCAAAATAAACACAGATGGTCTGAAATTTCCAAAGTTAATGATTCTGTTCTTTTTGCCAACACTCTGTAGAAAGCTCAAAAGACACATCAGGACTTTAAGGCCTTATCAATAGAACAACGTGAAGTATGGTCCCATTTCAAGGCAGTGTTATGACCAAGCTAACTGAATCTGCTACACTGACGCCTGCCTCCCCTTACCTGGTGCACCTAGCCAGCTCAAGTGTCCCAGTGCCACAGTGCTCTTCGGACAAGGAGGTTGTGGTGAGAGAAAAACTAGCTTTTTGTCCACCTCATCCATGGCAGCAGCAACAAAAGCAGCAGTGATGAGTGCTTGGGAGTGCTAAAGATAGACTGCAAGTACGGAGGATATAAAAAGCAGCATCTTCAGAGGAAGTTACTACAAGTGTAGTTTGCATCTTCCCTGGTGTGTTTCAATCAAGCAGGAAAAACATATCTCTTCCCCAAACACCATTTTAAAGACAACATATTAAAACCAGTATTCTTCCTGTGATACTCAAATTCTACAAATTTTCCCAGAGTCACAAAAAACAGCCTTGATAGGGTAGAATTTGTGATTAATAAAACAAACCAAACCATTCTGCTTCTAGTTTCATCCTCAAAACATGTAATTTTTTCTCTTTAGAGAAGGTATTTTTTATCTGAGATCAAAAGCACACCATACTGTCCACTAGATACATCCAAAGCCTTTTACCAGATCTTCTGTAATAGAGTTCTCAGGTCATTGATTCACCATTTATTGTAATTAATTTATTTTAATGGGATTCAGTCAATTAAGAGCCCAAAATAAAGCTTAGGATTTATTGTTTACATCTTCTGACAGTCGTCTTCACCAACAGGAAAATAAGTATAACTGTGTTACAAAGAGCTAGATTTCACACTTTTCCACTCATACTGAGAGCAGCAGACAAAAGCCTTTTTGCGTACCCTCCATAAGAGAAAGTAATTACAAGAGTACTTCAGTTGTCTTCACATTCCAGCGACTAATCAGGAAAAGATACCAACAGTCTGACATTGCTAAACAAGTAGTTACACAGAGTGCCAGCTAAGCGTAAGGAGTGCCTGGGATGGGGAGGGAGATGGCAAAATTTTTTCTTAGGAACAGACTTAAAACATGAATCCCGTATCTAAAGGGAGAGTTCTTCTGCAGTCCACTTGGGCTCCTTGTTTCTAGTTTGTTTACATGTTTTCATGTAGAAATAGCAAATGCTGAGGTGCACCCTGCGTGCAAGTATCAGCAACACAAAACTTCAGTGTGTACAATAAGCTGTTGGTGGACGACACTACTGAGAGAAACGTGTTCATTCCCAACCATGGCACTGCTCTCTGCTGTTTGCTTGCTATACAGAAGTTAAATCATTCAAGCATTTTTTTTTTTCCTTATAAAGCATAATATGCTGCTCCATCAGATTTCCATACACTGTTGTTTGAAATAACACATGGTATTGACAGCATCTTAAATTTTGTTTTCCAAACTTTCACTGGAGAGATTTGTAGAGCAGGATAAGATTTGAAGTGCAGCAGGTAATGTTCTGCTGTCTGATTCTTTATTGTCTTACAGCTGGGGAAGCTATTTACATCTTGGCAAAATGTATATATATTTTTAAGAAGCCAAAAGAACTATTTTTTACATTCACTTCACAAATGTAAAGAATACCCTAGTTGCAAACCAGACAAGACCAGACTGGTGTAAGTTTTGATTTCCTTTTCCTTTATCAATTGAAATAATTATCCATCATAAACATTTCTAGGAAAAAAAAAAGCATCCCATTGCTCACTGTGTAATCTAAGAAGTACTGAAAACAATAGCTTGCAGCCCTTCCAAGTGTTATTTCTCAGGGATGCATGGAAGTGATTCATAGCAAAGACATTTAACTACAGGGGAAACGTATAGAGACTGTAATGAAATGTGGGTGCAGGAGTGGAAGCTGAGCACAGTGTATTTGCTGCTTTCCAAATAAAGGATTTGTCCAAAAATCGTCCTGATTTCAGAAGTGAAAAGTCTATTAAGAGAAGCTTTTGATGACTTCACTTCTGAGGTACCACCCTGGAAAGGTACCCCTAAACTTTTGAAATCTTGACAAGATCCTGTACGATCTACACTTACATTTCCTCTTGAAATAATTTTTTGAAAGCTGGCTTTTTGAAAATGGGGAAACATCCTCTTTGCCAGGAATAATGGCCAACCACTGAATCTAGTCTGAGCAGTCAGTGCCAAGCATTTTTCTGTTTAATTGTAAATCAAAGAATTCACCAGAAAGCAAACGACTCACTTAACAGATAATGTTGCCATTTTAGGCCAGCAACCATCTGTGACTTTAAGGCCAGTTAGTCTATGAACATCCCCAGCGTCAACTTTACCACCTGATACCTCCATATGTACAGCGGAGTGAAAACTGCTGGATAAGACCACCTTAGCACCACTATTAGAAAACAAAACAAAACAACATCACAATTTGCACAATACAGGAACTAAATGAAACAAATACTGGACCCTCTCTCCTGCATAGACTAACCAACCTGTTTTCTTGGAAAAATGATTATGCTGGTCTGCTGTTTAGCTTTTCTCTTCCATGCCACTCATTGGTTCCATGTCATAACTCACTGGATTGTACCTTCAAGTTGCCAAATTTTCAACAGATTTGGTTCCTACCTAGACAGTAGGCAAGCAAGCTTCCAAGCATTCAATGTCATGTGTCAAACATAAGCAAATATTGGTGGGGTTTTTTTTAAATCACTGAGAATTTTCATATATGTACACAGACTTCAAAGGATAAGCTCATTATTTACTGCTGCTTTAGCTTGTCAAACTTTATCACTCCAGTCCCAGATTTGTGAAGCTTCCTGTCAGTAGTTTTATTTGAGGCTGGTTATAATGTTGCTTTTTCTCTCTCAAATTCATAAAAACAATTCAAAAGATGCCTACAATCAGATATATCAGAGAAAGTGTACCCCTCATGCACCCAGACTTCTGCACTGCATTGAGCTTTTGGTTTGTATATTGTGTTGAATTTTCCTTTGGGTATCACTGCCCCATGAAAAAGCAGCGTAGCCTAGGCACAGATATCCCTGGAGAGAGACTAGCTGAGGCTACAGGATCTCTTCAACATTTTCCGTCAGTGAGCCTGTCCAGATTCACTTCCATGCCCCAAGAGATACTGTTAAGCATATGTACTTACACAGCACGGCCCAAGCCCAGAGTAAGTCTGCTTTAGTAAATATGACCAAGTCCCACTCTTTAGCCCTGAAAGCAACACAGTCTGGCTTCTGCCCATATAGATAAAAATTTGTTTCCTCCCCATGGCCTTATTCAAACCTCCAAAGGGAAGAGCCTCTGGCCTGTCTGATCGCCTAGATCAGGCCCAGGTGTTATTTGAAAGAGTGGTCATTGGCACAGGCTAACACTGTGCCAAGGAGTTCAACAATCTGGACAACAGCAAGCTAGTAACTGAGCCTGTTCAGCCTTCCACTTAGACACAGTCAGTATACATGCTGGCAATGGTGCAAACATATTCTATATTTGGTAGGTAAATATTCCATTTAGTTTACATTTGGGGAACTTTCCGTAATTTGAGAAAAATCACGTAAAACCTGCAACAGCTTTCATTATTCTGTAGTGCAGTTGAGAAGTAATTTGTTTATTATTCTGACATTATTTTTAGCCATAGTTATAGACAGGAGGTATTCTGTCTTCTCCAGTGTCTTTTTTTTTTTTTTTTTTTCCTGGTGGGAACCACCCTTTGAAACATCTTTCTTTTTAGTTATGGTCATACTCAGCTTACTCTAATTCAACAAGCAAACAAATGCTGCTTTCTTTTGAAGCGATGATGGAATTGGTAGCAACCCAACAACAGGGTGTGCCCACACTGAATATATTCAGGAAAAGGCACAGAAATATTCTGCAATTGAAAAGTATACTTAGAAATAAGACATTCTGACCATGATTCTCCTTGGATTCCTCTCATCACTGCCTGAAAATTAATGAAATTTATTGCAGAAGAACTACTACATCAAAACAAAATAATGAATAGTTAAAAGCCATAAACAGCCAATAAATGAAAACAGAAACTTCAGCAGTTTGGAACATGTAATGTTGTTCTGACAGTTTGTAATGCAGGAAGAAAAAAAGTATTAAAGAACATAAAGATATCCCTGGTTTGTGTGGAAGTGTCTGGGTTTTACATTCAATGATCTAGCTGTAGGTGTGATGTTCCACACTGATTTTATTGTTTATCAAAGTGCTGATCCTGCAAAAGTAAGGAAGAATTAAGTTTGGAATTCCATCCAAAAAAGATTATACATCACAATGATGAAGAAAGAGCTCATTGTATAAGTCAGAAGAACAAATCCTGCTCTGTTTGTGTGAGCTGTTGCATTCAGTATGATTTGTAAAGTGTTGTGTGAAATCCTGAGATGAAAGCTTCCTCCATGTTTATCACAGTATTACTCTTTATATCTACTGCTCTCATATTATCATTGTGTTTAAATCTCGTATATGTCAAAACACAGATTATCTGAATAGATATGACTCGCTAATTGCTCAGATTATTTTACTTTTGCTTTTTCATTGCTAAAGCTGCCACAGCTCATTTGGGAATATTTTCAGATGTTTTCCCTAGCCATCTTAAACTAAAACAATAGGGTTATAAATGTGGATTGTCTCACCAGCTGAGGAAGCAGCTGGGGTCCACATAAAACCATTAACCTTCTGAGAGACCAAGATGTGCTGGAAGCTTGTACGTAGCACTGGTAGCATGCGTTCCATTATTGTCATGATAGTTCCACTCACTGACGTCAAATAAAATCAGCAGAGAGATCTCATACATGGTAAGAATTACAGCTGTAGTAATAATACTCACTCTGCTTTGTGAATAGCTCCCTTGGGCCTCATGCAGCGTAAATTGAACTGATCTTTCTCCTTCAGTGGCAAGATCTACAACTTTTCCCACACTTCTTACACTGTTAACTGTTACTGTCAAGAAAAGCCCAACTAACCAAGGGGAAGTATGGAGAGGAAAAATGTTTTAATAACATTTTGTTGATCAAAGTGCTCACACATTTCACCTTTAAAGGTACAGAGTCACTACTGTTACTGAGCATGACTCAAGAAGACAGTGCTGACAACATACACATGAAGAGTAGGCTTTGAGGATAAACAATAACAAATTGTCAGACACTGACTTCATCCTAATAAATCTCAAACTTAAATAAATCTTTTAAGACAGGCTCTTTCCACAGTGGGCCTCTCGTTTGATAGGTGAGATTAAAAACAAATTAGAAGCAGCAATTTAGATTCAACATAAATTCAACCTCCATTTGCAAGATGAATGAGCTGTCAATTTACAAAAAAAGAGAAAAATCTTACAGGATGAGGATGATACAGTATTGAAAAACACAGACAATTAGGTAATACAACCAAAATAACAGGCATCGTGATTACATGAATCCTGCTAAATCCTCCTTCATTAAAATAAATTAGAATGCCATCTTTGTCTTTGCCCACGTTGTTACACCTATCACAGAAGTGTAAAATCAATTCCAAACTAATTGACACTTCGGGGAGAAGAGTCTGGCAGACAGTTTTCCAATATCAAAAAGCAGAAGGGCATCAAGCAACTGTATGTCAGAGATGGCAAAACTATTTCTTGCATAGCGCCTGAGCAAGGGAGCAAGCTTTAAATCGCAGTGACAAATTCTATCCTTTGGGATGAATCTTTTCTTCATGACCGTAAAATATTTCTCCACCATGAGCAGTGGATGTGGTTTTGCTCAGTTTAAATGCCAGCAATAACACCCTTTGCTGTTCTTTTTCCTGGCTGCCTTTACTCATTAAGCTGTTTAAGGAGATTTGTAATAAATGCACATCTAAAAGGCCTTGCCATAAGCAAATCTGAGACTCATACATTTGAATAGCTTCCTCTATGGCAAGAAAGACTGAAAGAATCTGGCTGCAGTAACATGAAGGAAAAAGAATATCATGTCTTTAAAATTATTCTCTTATTGATTGTCTTATTGGCCTTTCTGTTGCATCAAAATAACTTCATCAGATAATCACACACACAATTAAATACTGAGGCAGTTTAATGAGGAAAAAAATATCAAAGAATGAACATTTTATTGGATGAAATTTTCAAAATAATAAATACTTAGGTAAAAAACTTCGGGATCAAATCATAGAATATTGTAATTTTATATCTATGTTAATACAGTTTCCTCTCAATCTTATCTAATTACTTAGATGTTAAAGTTATAACTTAACTCCTGTAAAAATAATCTATGAAGAAGGCAAGTGTGGAAGATATTTTTCATGGTTCCTGGGTAGGAATATTTACCATCTTGGTGTCTCCTCCTTAATCCTCTTCATTTTGTTTTTTCTTTTTCATAGAGAAATCAGAAGGTCATTGTAGAAAAGCAACTAATAAACTGTGGAGCCAAAAACAAAACCCACTCAAAACACTCAGTGTTAACCTAGCTCTGCTCTCTGCAGTGTTTATCTGCTATTTCAATGGGGATACAGTTGCACAGGTATTAAGCATTTTGGATAAATGAAGCCTTGCAGCTTCAGATTATTGAATCTGTATTTTGAATTGAAAGAAAACAGAACGTTAATGCACATATCTATGTTTCTTACATGGTTCAGATATCTTTTAATTTTGGGCTAATTTACTTGGCTTTTTTACTTAAAACTATGACAAGGTTCCAATTATGCACTCTGTTATGCTGTCTTTTTCTGTGAAGAGTTGAGTTACTCAGAAATTTCTCTACACAATCAAAAACATAGTAGGCTTCATTTCACAGCCTTAGCCAATCACCATAGCTTTATAGAATTATTTTCTAAAAGTATTTTAAGAATTATTTTTGAGAAAGAGCAAACTCAGCTTTTTTCTGGAAGTCCTCCGTTAAATCTCCAAGATGGAGTGTGTGAACACATGATCATGGTGAAGTCAGGGGGAATTAAATATCCCAGAGCAAGGAGTCTGCCCCAGAGTTGCCTTTCATGCCATTTTGGCACCACAATGCCAGAACAAGAACCACTGTCTCCTGAGCAGAGTCCTTTCCCCTTTCTCAATCCAACTTTAAATATTGCTCATTCAAACTAATTAAATTCCATACCAGATTGTAGCTTCACTCAGATTCAAAGGCCAAGTGAAAAAGCAGGACAATGCTGAACACTGACACTTGACTGTGAGAGGGTCAGTGCAAATGAATTCATCTGCCTGAGCTAGATGGCAGCCACTAGGAAACAGTGGCCACCCCCCAAAGCCTGAGGGACACCTAAACTATGCAAGGAGGTCTCTGAAAGAGAAAGGCATGATCCTAAAACTTCATTACGATTTCCTCCTTCTAAACCTACTGTCATGTACTGCATCTACCTGCAATTCATTTTCATTTTTTTTTTTAAGGCAAAACAAGAATAATAGGGTTTTTTTTTTTTGTACTTAAGTGGGTTTTCCCTTCTATAATTCTTTGTCATGTTTTTGTGAATGTAAGGGGAAAGTTAAAAGATGACAGTTAATACAGGATTTCCTTTTCTTATACTCTGCTAGCAGCCAGTCAACATTAACAGCTGAGTATTTCCTTGACCTGCTTCATATGAAATACGTTTTCATGAGAAAAATGAAGCAACATTCTGTCACACAGCTGCTAAACTGTATAGTGTTTGCTAAAAGCGCGACTATTACTTAAACACTGACAAAAAGTAAAACAATAAGAAACATTTCTGCTGTCTATGAAATGGTTTTATAATAACATTAAAAGAAAATAAAATTTTAAAAGAGCACTACCAGATCTCCATAAATGTTTCTTTGAGAATCCTGAAAAGTTTGACTGTCTGCCAGGAATTTAGGATCTTTATTGAACACATTTGGCTTCATTACAGTGCACTGTGGTTTTTCAACTGTTAGCTGAAATAATATGTGTGTTTACCTGATAATCCAGATGTAAGAAATAGATTTTTCCATTAAAGGAGCCTTTTTAGTGAAACAAACTATGCTTTATTTCTAGAACTGAAAATAAAATAAAAGAGTCACTAGCACTTCTCCATTAAAAATAATGCTATTTTACAGGGGAATTACCTAATAGCATGATTATAGGCAGTGCTATTTACAACAGTGGCAATTATAATTGCCCAACACTTTCCATTGTATACTGAATATATAATATAACAGAAGACTAAAAGATATCTTTTTTTTTTTCTAAGTCTAACTGCTTTTGTTCCCATGTTTCAAAGTTTCCCCAGAAAATGAAAACACTGCTAATCATTTCAGGATGTTACCCAAATTTACATCAATTTACTCAGACTGATTTTGTTATGACAGCACTACAATATGCAGTAGCCTGAAAATCCAAATGTGCTTACATTTTGAAACCTCCAAGATGGCATTTATCTGAGTAACCAGGGAAAGTCCTAGCTTCAGTTCCATTGCCTATACATGAGTCAAAATATTCCAGGCTGCAGGGTAAACTCAAGACCTTTCAAAAGAAGGATGCAGAAGAATCAGGTCCTCCGTGGATATAACACCACACTAATGTTGACAATTAAGATTTTTTGCATTGTGATTCTGGGCTGGAGACTTCAGGTCATGTTTATGGGAAGCACAGTAGAGGTGGAAGGATGCTGCTTAATTTCTGACAGAGGCGGCAAATGAAATTAGAATTTAGCTGTCTTGCTTCCTTTTCTGGAAGAATTAGCGTTGCTTTTTCCCATATATAAGACTACTTCCAATCTGAGAAATTGAAGATAGCTGCCAAAATAGCAAGAGAATGACTTTATAAGTTTTCTCAGGAACTCTACTCATGCTTTGAAATATGCACTTGGATAAATTAATTAATATTATCTCTATGTGCAGCATAAACTTTCCATACAGAAGGATCAGCAATTACCATCATTCACCAGAAGACTTTGTGCTTTTATAGCTTGAAAATTTGCTTCTAATCTACCATCTCAGTTTTGCAAAGACTCCTTTGACTCAGAGAATGTATTCAGCAGAGATATAGAAGTATATGAATAAAGAGTCTTTGCAAATGCCCACTGGATAAATTTCCATGCTAAAAGACACCTTTCTCAGCAAGTGCCATTATCATCGGAGACAGTGAATTTAAAAGGCCTTCTCATGTGTGGCCAATTGCATTGAGCTTTCCTAACGCCAAGGAACATGCCCTTTGCAAACAGCAGTTTCTAAACCCCACAGAAACAGCAGCCAAGTGAGCAGTGACACACACATTCAACAGGTTTTGTTATGGGAGTAGCTATTGCTCACAAATCTTAATTCTTTGATGCTAAAGATTTAATAAAATACCGAAATAAACAGAGCAAACAGCACAAACAATTTTTTTAGAGTGTATAACATTCCTGTCTGGAAAATGTTGGAGCCATTTTTGGAGAGAGAGTTGCTAAAGGGGAAAGCGAAGAGAAACCAGCTCTGTAGAGCACTGCAGTCTGGGGTGAGCTGGGCTTAGTGATCTGAAATCCACCGAACTCATTTTTATCCTTATTTCAATTCTGTGATGGTTTGGAGGAGGTTTATAAACAATTCCAAGATAATTCAATTTAAAAAAAATAACTTTAGCACTCTGTTTACAGTCCTTTTAAAAAACATATTATCTTTAAAAGCAAACCAAACGGTAACTTCAAAACATTGGCAAATGCATTTCATCTAATAGACAAGAATCAAGAGACTGTTTTCGAGAAAACAAAGATTATTTTTCATAGGCTTCATGGCAAGTTGATGCATTTTTCTAAGCTCACAAATACCTACTTTCCTCTCCAGCACTCATAAGAAACATCTTTTTTCAAACACATGGTTTGGTTTCCATTACTGAAAGAACAAGTTTTGGCTGAGCCATAGCCTGCATCAGGCCCCCTGAGAAGCACAGATACTGCCTGGGGATTCCCATCACCACTGCACTGGGGAGGATTAAGTGGCAGTGGTCATTCTTCAAGAAAAAATGAAGGGGCAAAAATTTTATTTTTTTTTCTCTTTACAGCCAGGCTCAGGGTACTTTATAATAGGTGGTTATGATACATTATAGTTATCAATTTTGTTTTTCATCCATGCAGTTCACACTATGAGTTGAAAAGATGACCCAGGCTTGCTGACCACCATGACTCTATGCATGCCCAGTCCATTCAGGACCTTGTGTGCCTGGCTTCTGCTCTATTCAGAGCTTCCACACAGTGTACAGAAGTAGCTGATTTGGGAGTATCTCCAGCTGGAGAGGGGTTTAGTGAGCCGGCTCATCTGAGGCTGATCTGCAGGTCAGTGCCACTGTGATTGGTCTCTTAGGCTGTATGTCTAGTAGGAAACCAAGGAGTGACAAGCCTTATTCTCTGCTCATGAGGCCGTCTGGTATAGTCCAGCAGTATACCATATAAACCACGCAAGCCGTGTAAGTCTTCTTGCCAACAGGACGGCTCCCTTATGAGGAGAGTCTAAGGGAGATGGGTCTCTTTAGCTTGGAGAAGAGGAGACTGAGGGGTGACCTCATTAATGTTTATAAATATGTAAAGGGCAAGTGTCATGAGGATGGAGCCAGGCTCTTCTCAGTGACATCCCTTGACAAGACAAGGGGCAATGGGTGGAAGCTGGAACACAGGAGGTTCCACATAAATATGAGGAAAAACTTCTTTACAGTGAGGGTAACGAACACTGGAACAGGCTGCCCAGAGAGGTTGTGGAGTCTCCTTCTCTGGAGACATTCAAAACCCGCCTGGACGCATTCCTGTGTGACATGATCTAGGTAATCCTGCCCCGGCAGGGGGATTGGACTAGATGATCTTTCGAGGTCCCTTTCAATCCCTAACATTCTGTGATTCTGTGAACATCCAAATTGCATTTTGCTAACAGTCTGGGAAAGTTGGAAACTGTGAGAAAGTAACCCACAGGTAAACTATGCTGAAGACAATGCTGAAAGCTAAGCTTTCGGACAAATACATTCCATGCTGAGACCTGAGCTCTGGCACTGTTGAACTAATTGGGAAAGATCTAGACTCTATATGTCCAGAGATGGATACATACTTGAGCGAGTATTTTTGTGTCTGCTCTGTGCACTAGATATGACTATGAAATTGAGAACAAGCTCACATCCATGCTTGACTGACACTGTAGACAAATTATATTAACCCAAAACATATTATGGCCAAGATCTGTCCATTAATTTTAGTAAGTTTTGCAGCAGCACCTCAAAGAGGAGAAGGATGCACAGAACATTACAATTTTGGATAAGTGACTTAAAAGAGAAAACATTTTTGTGCATTGAGAGGTTTAGGTAAAAAACAGATCTTCCCTTCTTTGTTGCTCCAGGGAAGCCACTGTAAGCGGGGGAAAAAAGGAAGAAAGAATACTGGATGTCCACCCACCACCTTCAAAACTGAGAGAGTCACCTGCTCCAGTGGAGGCACAGAGAGGGTCTCCAGTCCTCTTCCAGTCACGCTGCATGTGACCTCGCATTTGTCAGATACCTCTATGTCCTGCATGTATTGCCTTTTTCCTTTTTTCTTCTTTGCTTGTTGTCAGAAGAAAGCACTTAAGATGTCTCTCCCTTCCAGGCTCCCTGTACTCTAAGTATTCTTTATTCCTGCAGTTTGCTCTGAGCAGTGATTCCTGCAGTGGAAGAGTAAGACTGCCTCTGGCCCGATTCCTAGGTTTCTTGTAGTGGTAGTTACCTTCTCTACTCAAGTGTCTGCCATGAATTAAATCCTTTCTCCAGCTAGTTCATCTGCCCCCACTTTTCAAAAACATTTCTGGAGACTGTATCTGTTTTTCTTAAGAATAATTCTTGCATCCTGAAATCACAAGTACAACAAATGATCCTGTCCTTCAGCCGCAGAATTTAACAATCCTTCCAAAGTTACAATGTAAGTATCAGAGATCATAGAATCACAGAATCATTGAATGATTTGGGTTGGAAGGGACCTTAAAGATCATCTAGTTCCAACCTACTTGCCATGGGCAGGGACACCTTCCACTAGACCAGGTTGCTCAAAGCCCCATCCAACCTGGCCTTGAACACTGCCAGGGAGGGGGCAGCCACAACTTCTCTGGGCAACATGTTCCAGTGTCTCACCACCCTCACAGGAAAGAATTTCTTCCTAATATCTAATCTAAATCTACCCTTTTTCAGTTTAAAACCATTGCCTCCCATCCTATCACTACATGCTCTTGTAAAAAGTCCCTCTCCAGCTTTCCTGTAGGCCCCTTTCAGGTACTAGGAGATCTCTGCTCAAAAATGTACTTTAGTTTCCCCTCTGGTTCTTGGCCATAGGTAAAGAAAAACAGTATGATTTTAAGTCTTAGTTTGTCTTGGGTCACAGTTTACATGAAATCACCTTATCAATTGTTCCAATGCTTTTGGTATTATTTCTGGCAATCACACCTCATTCACCTCTCACCTCTCATCTACCTCATGAGACAGTGAAAACAATCTTTGCCTTCTTTTTCTTTTTTAATCTCTAACTATGCTAAGATCTGTAAACTCTGAAATACTCTGAATAACAGTTCTTGCTCCCATTGTTTCCCTGATTGTTCAAGGTTTATCTACAAATCCAGCATAGCTGCTCTCCGGTCTCTGAGTGTTGCCTTTTCCCTTTTCTTCCACTTCCTCTTCACGTTCCCTTCTCTGCCTTGGGTCTTGCTTGGCTGACCATCATTTCAGCTACTGAATGCAAAGGACAAGTGCAAGGGGTGAAGAGCCACCCCATCCCTTTCTTATGGATTGAGATCCATTTATTGGATTCTCTGCTGGTTGATGCCCAGAGATGCTTGGCTCATGCTAGACCATTTCAATTAATGAAGCCGTTAACAGTGTTCCCCCTCTCTTCCCAGACAACCTTCTTCATGAAACCCAGTTACTGTCAAGCCTGCTGCTCTTCTGCCAGACTTGGCTGAACTCAGCCCAGGGGCTTAAAGTTCATAGGGAGGAAAGACACACATACACATTCAAGTCAAGCTAGAAACTTAAACTTTTTATCACTGGCAGGAGTGCTTCACTTGCAACCAGCACACAATCCAAACTCCCCCCTCCTGCAGCCCCCAATCCTCCTTCCAACCTTCAAGCAGATGAAAACATTGAAAGCAGGGTGTGACTGAGGGATGGTCCTGCTGACTGTGGGCAGCAGTGGGGTTGTGCCTCAGACTGCCCCTCACTCCATGATGCTAGTTTGCATTGTTCCAGGTTGTCTGTTGGAAATAATGCACTCTCAGCTCCATGGAAAACAAACGCCTGTGGGAGGTCATGGTGAGCCTCATGGATTTTTCTGTTTTGATAATCCGGTTGGTGAATCACTCTGACTACTTGCTTAAGCTTTCCTACTTTGTGCCATTTATCCTCAGCTTCAGGCAGGGGATGGATGTCATCATTTGTGTGCCAGGCTGCCATGATAACATTGGACATTGGGCATGTTGATGTACCCTTTAAACAATATGGCTTTAAGAACTAATACCCTACCCTGCACTAAAACTTATATATGCCTTGAAAACAGGGTTTGGCTGTCTTTTCACTCATGTGTGATACAACACAGTTCACATAAGTGCTGTATGTACAGCAACCAGAGAACCCTCAGAGCATTCACAATATGATTAAGAGTAAAACATGCCCAGCCTCACCCTGTATTGTCTTTCTCTGACAAATAACCATCATTTAAGGTAAGGTCCTACAATGACTTTATCAGCCACAAAAACAGTCCCCTACCCTGTGCTCTCTAGCGTGCTGATGACAGATCCGATAATTGGGCAGGACTAAAGAACTGGAGTGCTGCTGTTATTTGCTTATTAAATGTCTCAGAGGAAAAGATACAAACACACACACACACTCACTCACTATTTCAGTGGCTCTCTGAGGAGATGCCCTCCCTTTGAGAGGCTGCACTGCAGCCTGAGCTAGGCAATACAAAACCCCTTTTCTTGCCTGAGTAACTGGAAAGACAAAACTCAAAAGTGCTCTGTTAAAAATTACTTCTTCTCCAGGTTGCTCATAGGGCCTAAGTATTATGGATTTTCATGCAAAAACATTGAGACCCCATTTCTTTTTTTCCACCAACCAGTATGGTGTTTCAAACGACAGTACTGTGCCAGGTCTCTGCTTTTTCTCTGTTAGAGTCAGTCCTTGGTAGTGAGAGGCCTCCCAGAAAGATTTCAAAACTTTTTGGCAAATATCTGTGTTTGCTGGGCCTGCAAACTACAAAATTAATCTCCATGATGGACAACTGACTTTAAAACTTGCTTCCTTCATTGCTTCCCTCTCAAAATATGTTCATGAAATCAAACAGTTCCCTGGCAAACACTTATTTGTATCTATTCTCTTTGAAACCAAAAACCAGAGAAGTGAAAACTCTCCAGATGCCCCGGCAGTAAAAAATCTGATTAAAATCTGCTTTTCCCATTAGACATTCACTATTCTTAATTACGCCAGTTCTCATTACAGAGCACAATGACACAGTAAAATATTTAAATAATTCACCTGTTTATGAGAATTCCACAGGCAGATTACTTGACTATTTCTGATATACTGAATGACATACCAAACTGATAACTCCATCTTATCTCCCCTCCATATGTCATCAAAAAATTTGCAATACTGTACAGTTTGTCAAAGATATTGACAAAGATTACAGAGCTGTCAACCAACACTGAGATTTGTAAAATTTCCTGTGAAAGAGTCTTGCTCTTTGACTCGTGTTATATCTGTGCCACTGGAGAGATGCAAGAAAAGCAAGTAATGACTTCCTACTGAGTGTTTCTCACACAAATAAAAAATACAACCTATAAAAATACAGTGTTCCTGACACAACTTATGTGTTTTCTCAGTCACAGTGTTGCTGCAGTTTGAACTCTGCATTCAGCAACACGGAGTTTTCTAACTCTGAAAACAGTAAACAATGTCTGTTCTAGCCATATGCAGGACAAATCAGGTAAGGACTTTTCCTCCATGGATGTCACTGAAGAACTGAATTTTTCAAAGATTTCTAAGTCCTGGCCAAATGTAGGCTAGGTATGGCAAGTAGTTAAGAAGATATATACCCAAGAAAGAATACTGAACAAATGAAGTCACAATAGTTATCATTTCCGCCCCCCCAGAATCAGATGTGTTTACAAAAGGACAGAGATGACCAAGCAGAGTCACATCACCCAGACGAGCACCATCCTGAAGCTTGCTCTTTTCAGTGATAAATATAGTGATATACTGCTAGAATAGGAAAAGGCATGCACAAAACAAGGGATGATTTCAGTTCAAAGCCTTGCCCTTTTGCATAGGCATTTTTATAAGCATTTTAGATCTGATCTCCTCTCCTACGAGTGACTTCTGCATTCATTCATTGCCAAAAGAGGGTCATGACCAAGCAAGTCATCAGGACATAGCATGCTCCACTTCAGTGCTGATAAGGTAACAATTAGGGGTGTAGTTAACACTTTCTTAATGAAAGCTGCTTTATCAAGGATGGTGAGCATACTAATGCTTAACCTAATAGCTCAATAAAACTCAGCTATGTTTTTTTTTTTTGTGCATTAGCCAATAAATAATTGCTTTATATTTTTAAGCTGTGTATATCTTCGTGGTAGAGTCTTTTTACCAGGATGGCTTAAAGATGCCCAAGCAAACCAATGCAAAAGAGGGGTTGTAAAAGGGCCTGTGTGAGTTTTGAAATGAGGAGATAAGGAATGTGGTCAAAGGCAAGTCCATGGAGGAAATCCAGGTGTCCTCTTTTCTGGGGAACCTCAGTGACATTACTCCGAACTCCAGCCGTTGTCTTGGAATCATATCTCAGCACCCTTCCTTACCAACATGGGTGCATTGCCCCACTGTTGCGCAACTTAAATTTGTAGATCTAGATCTTCCCTTACTTTTCCTTACCTCTGTGCTGTCATAGAGATGATCCAGACAGGCTTATCATTGACTTCACTGGAAATTATGATTGTCCACTTTTAACCATTTTTTACAGAATCACAGAATAAATCAGGCTGGAAAAGACCTCTGGGATCATCGAGTCCAACCATTGCCCTGACACCACCATGTCAACTAGACCATAGAACTAAGTGCCATGTCCAGTCTTTTCTTAAACATCTCCAGGGATGGTGACTCCACCACCTCCCTGGGCAGCCCATTCCAATGTCTAATGACCCTTTCTGAGAAGAAATACTTCCTAATGTCTAACCTGAACGTCCCCTGGCAAAGCTTGAGACTATGTCCTCTTGTCCTATCGCTAGTTGCCTGGGAGAAGAGGCCGACACCCACTCCTCTACAACCTCCCTTCAGGCAGTTGTAGGCTGCAATAAGGTCACCTCTGAGCCTCCTCTTCTCCAGGCTAAACAACCCCAGCTCCCTCAGCCGTTCCTCATAGGACATACCCTCCAAACCCTTCACCAGCTTGGTTGTCCTCCTCTGGACTCGCTCCAACACCTCAACATCTTTCTTGAAGTGCAGAGCCCAGAACTGGAAATGCTTCTCAAGCGTTTGTGGAAGGTGGAACTTCTTATTCTAACACCTCCACAAAACATAGGATTTTTTTCACCTTTAGAAACAAGGCGTATTTCAATATCTATGTATTCTACCATTTCTGCCTCCCACTTAATTTGATAAGCATATTCTATAAATATGTACTTTCTGTGAACCCTGTGACTCTTGACAGCATCTGTATATTTCTACATATTGCGTCAACAGCTATGTCAGATGAAGTTACAGCTTAAGTAATTGTTTTGCTAGCTGAAAGACTTTAGATGGCAAACAGAAATAATTGTCTTTGTTGGTGAAAGAAGTGCAGAAAATCAGACCAAGTATATGTTTAAAAGAAAAAACAGATTAAGTAACTCAGCAAATAAGGAAGAAGATTGCTACCACTTGTTCTCATGGGGGACTTCAACTTACCAGATGTCTGCTGGAAATACGATACAGCAGAGAGGAAAGTCTCAGAGGTTCCTGGAAAGTGTGGAAGATGGTAACTTCCTGATGCAGCCTGTGAGTGAGCCAACTAGGGAAGGTGCCCTGCTGGTCCTCTTGTTTGTGAACAGAGAACTTGTGGGTGATGTGATGGTTGGAGGACGTCTTGTGCACAGCGATCACGAAATTATAGAGTTTTTGATTCTTGGAGAAGAAAGAAGGGGGGTCAGCAGAACTGCTGCCTTGGACTTCTGGAAGGCAGACTTTGGCCTGTTTAGGAGCCTGGTGGACAGAGTCCCTTGGGAGGCAGTCCTGAAGGGCAAAGGAGTCCAGGAAGGCTGGACACTCTTTAAGAAGGAAATCTTAAAGGCACAGAAGCAGGCTGTCCCCATTTGCCGAAAGATGAGGTGGCAGGGAAGAAGACCGGCCTGGCTGAAGAGGGAGCTTTGGCTGGAACTCAGGAAATGAAGGAGAGTTTATGAACTTCGGAAGAAGGGGCAGGTGACTCAGGAGGACTACAAAGATGTCATGAGGTTATGCAGGGAAAAAATTAGAAGAGCCAAAGCCCAACTAGAACTTAATCTCGCTACTGCCAGAAAAGACAATAAAAAATATTTCTATAAATACACCAGGAACAAGAGGATGGCCAAGGAGAATCTCCATCCTTTATCAGATGCAGGGGGAAACATAGTGACAAAGGATGAGAAAAAGGCTGAGGTGCCTCACCTCTATCCCCGGAAAGGTGATGGAACAACTTGTCCTTGGTGCTGTCTGTAGGCACATCAAGGATAGGGGGATCATTAGGGGCACTCAGCATGGCTTCACCAACGGGAAGTCATGCTCAACCAACTTGATAGCCTTTTATGAGGACGTAACCCGGTGGATAGATGATGGTAAAGCTGTGGATGTGGTCTATCTTGATTTCAGTAAAGCGTTTGACACGGTCTCCCACAGCATCCTCGCAGCTAAACTGAGGAATTGTGGTCTGGATGATCAGGTAGTGAAGTGGATTGTGAACTGGCTGAAGGAAAGAAGCCAGAGAGTGGTGGTCAATGGGACAGAGTCCAGTTGGAGGTCTGTGTCTAGCGGAGTCCCTCAAGGGTCTGTACTGGGACCAGTTCTATTCAATATATTCATTAATGACTTGGATGAGGGAATAGAGTGCACTGTCAGCAAGTTCGCTGATGACACAAAACTGGGAGGAGTGGCTGACGCACCAGAAGGCTGCACAGCCATTCAGAGAGACCTAGACAGGCTGGAGAGTTGGGCGGGGAGAAATTTAATGAAATATAATAAGGGCAAGTGTAGAGTCCTACATCTGGGCAAGAACAACCCCATGTACCAGTACAAGTTGGGGACAGACCTGTTGGAGAGCAGCGTAGGGGAAAGGGACCTGGGGGTCCTAGTGGACAACAGGATGACCATGAGCCAGCAATGTGCCCTTGTGGCCAAGAAGGCCAATGGCATCCTGGGGTGTATTAGAAGGGGTGTGGTTAGTAGGTCAAGAGAGGTTCTCCTCCCCCTCTACTCTGCCCTGGTGAGGCTGCATCTGGAATATTGTGTCCAGTTCTGGGCCCCTCAGTTCAAGAAGGACAGGGAACTGCTAGAGAGAGTCCAGCACAGAGCCACGAAGATGATTAAGGGGGTGGAACATCTCCCTTATGAGGAGAGGCTGAGGAAGCTGGGTCTCTTTAGCTTAGAGAAGAGGAGACTGAGGGGTGACCTCATTAATGTTTATCAATATGTAAAGGGCAAGTGTCAAGAGGATGGAGCCAGGCTCTTCTCAGTGACATCCCTTGACAGGACAAGGGGCAATGGGTGCAAGCTGGAACACAGGAGGTTCCACATAAAGATGAGGAAAAACTTCTTTACAGTGAGGGTGACTGAACACTGGAACAGGCTGCCCAGAGAGGTTGTGGAGTCTCCTTCTCTGGAGACATTCAAAACCCGCCTGGATGCGTTCCTGTGTGATATGGACTAGGCAATCCTGCTCTGGCGGGGGGATTGGACTAGATGATCTTTCGAGGTCCCTTCCAATCCCTAATGTTCTGTGATTCTGTGATTCTGTGCTTAGTGCTTTCTTTCCCTCAGTCTTTAGTAGTAAGACCAGTTATTCTCAGGGTACCCGGCCCCCTGAACTGGAAGACAGGGACGGGAAGCAGAATGAAGCCCCCATAATCCAAGGGGAAATGGTTAGCGACCTGCTACGCCACTTAGACACACACAAGTCTATGGGGCCGGATTGGATCCACCCAAGGGTACTGAGAGAGCAGGCAGAAGCGCTCACCAAGCCATTGTCCATCATATACCAGCAGTTCTGGCTAACTGGGGAGGTCCCAGTTGACTAAAAGTTGGCAAATAGGACACCCATCTACAAGAAGGACCAGAAGGAGGATCTGGGGAACTACAGGCCTGTCAGTCTGACCTCAGTGCCAGGGATGGTTATGGAGCAGATCATCCTGAGTGTCATCAAGTGGCATGTACAGGACAACCAGGTAATCAGGCCCAGTCAGCACGGCTTTATGAAATGCAGGCCCTGCCTGACTAACCTGATCTCCTTCTATGACAAGATCACCTGTTTACTCGATGAGGGAAAGGCTGTGGATGTTGTCTACCTGGACTTTAGTAAAGCCTTTGACACCATCTCGCACAGCGTTCTCCTGGAGAAACTGGTTACTCATGGCTTGAATGGGCGTACGCTGCACTGGGTAAAATCTGGCTGGATGGCCGGGTCCAAAGAGATGTGGTGCATGGAATTAAATCCAGCTGGCGGCTGGTCACAAGTGTTGTTCCCCAGGGCTCAGTATTGGGGCCAGTTCTCTATCAATGATCTGGACAAAGGGATCAAGTGCATGCTCAGTAAGTTCGCAGATGACACCAAGTTGTACAGGAGTGTTGATATGCTTGAGGGTAGGAATGCTCTGCAGAGGGATCTGAACAGCCTGGAACGATGGGCCAAGGCCAGCTGTATGAGATTCAACAAGGCTAAATGTCAGGTCTTGCACTTGGGTCACTAAAACCCCGTGCAATGCTACAGGCTTGGGGAAGAGTGGCTCGAAAGCTGCTTGGTGGAAAAGGACCTGGGGGTGTTGATCAATGGCCAGCTGAATATGAGCTGGCAGTGTGCCCAGGTGGCCAAGAAGGCCATCAAGCATCCTGGCTTGTATCAGAAATAATGCGGCCAGCAGGACTAAGGAAGTGGTCGTCTCCCTGTACTCGGCACTGGTGAGGCTGCACCTCAAATCCTGTGTTCAGTTTTGGCTCCTCACTACAAGAAAGACATTGAGGTGCTGGAGCAAGACCAAAGAAGGGCAATGAAGCTGGTGAAGGGTCTAGAGCACAAGTCTTATGAGGAGCGGCTGAGGGAACTGGGGTTGTTTCGCCTGGAGGAAAAGAGGCCGAGGGGAGACCTTATCTCTCTCTACAACTACCTGAAAGGAGATTGTAGCGAGGCGGATGACGGTCTCTTCTAGCATGTAACCAGTGATAGGATGAGAGAAAATGGCCTCGAGTTGTGCCAGGGAAGGTTTAGATTGGATATCGGGAAAAATTTCTTCACTGAAAGGGTTGTCAAACATTGGAACAGGCTGCCTGGGGAAGTGGTTGAGTCACCATCCCTGGAGGTATCTAAAAGACGTGTAGATGTGGCACTTAGGGACATGGTGGACTTGGCAGTGCTATGCTAAATGTCTTGTCCCACCAAAACAATTCTATGATTCTATGATTCTAAGAGACTTGCATGTTACTTGCAGTATGCTTACAGAGGAATTAATTTGACAAGACACACATTTTAACCATATAGAACCCTGGAATATGCAAATGCAATGAATTGTTGGCTCTTAGTTACATTTTAAGCCAAAGGAAAAACCGCTATCTGACTGCAGGCCCTAATTGATTGCTCTGACATACAAACTGGCAAAAATATAGCCCTTATGGGCTTTGTAGATTTCCATAGGTTATTTTTTCTGGTATAGTGTTGCCTTTGTTACTAAATGTATATAACTCTTCTGAGGGGCTGGAGGCAATTCTTATTCATCCCTCAGTAAATGTGATCATGATCTGACATGACATTGATAGCCCTCCTCAATCTGGTTATAGCTATTATTAATTTACAAGAACAATGAGCAATTCATATTTAGATACAAGAAAAGGTTTCCTTGCCTTATGTTCAGTATAATGTTGTCAGCTGGACAAAGGAAGGTATATATAAGTTACACAATCAGCGTGATATCTAAATGGTGTTTGGTTTCTTTCTTTAATTTGCTAAGTGCTTCATAATTTTCCTCCTACTGTGCCCACTATTTGGTTTACATTTCACTACTGTTTACAATTTCATCTGCTGATTTTTGATTTCTTTGTCCATAGTTTACAGCAGCAAGTAATACTTTCTCTGAACTTACCCAAAACAAGTTTCTCTCTTTGCTTCTGCATTTTAGGAGATTAGACTGATGTGGTGGGACAAGCTGAAAATTTTCCATTTATTATCATAAATGTTTTTCCATCACCTTAATATGCAGAAACATTACTGCCTATTAAGATCTTTAACCTTTCTTTTGAAAGCAAAGTACATTCCAGCAACTGGATCACTCACCAGATTTTAGATTTTGACCATGAGTGAGTCTGACTCAAGTCAATATGACTCAAATATGATATGACCCAAAAGATTGAATTTTTTGCAGGTTATCCTATATTTTTCTTGCATGCTGCAGACTTCTTAGCAGTAAGCTTTTCCAGCAGTAACTGGAAAAGTTATTTTCAGTTTCTGAAAAATGAAAATAAATAAATAAATAAGGAAATCCGCTGTGTAGTAAATTTGAATCTCCTACTGGGAAAATAAGTAAAATCTTTTGTTGCAGTCCACATGAACTCACATATGAAGTAGCCCAAAACATTTAGTTATGTATCCATTCAAAAGTAAATTTACTCTCTGCTTCCCTAAGGTACTGCTTTGTAGCAGTTGCAGTTCACTGTCTCCCAAGGGCTGAGAGCAATGGACTACATCTTCCATGTTGCAACGTGGAGTTGGATAATGAATCTGAATTATACACCCAAATACCTAGAACAGTAGATGTTTTGATATGGCTGATAATCAACTGGGAACAAAATAATATCATGTAGCCTACTGAATAGTCATCTGATAGCAACTATTTTTATCTATATGAAAACCAGATGTCCAAACAACGTCTTAAATGATGTACTCTTTCCTCTCTGGTTTACCACCTTGGAAAATGTGGTAAAGGAATCATGTCATTGCTTAAATCATCCAGCAGCCTTGTCCCATAATGTTTGCAACACAGCAGCAGCAGCACGGCGTTTTTTCACAGGTGTTATATGCATCTGACAATGCAATAGACCTATTGGGTGTATTTACTTCCAAACTAAAGAGTCTGCACAGCTTCAGGTTAAGAGAGTTGTCAACGCTCACAACACTGTGAGTCTCATGCTTTTGGGTGGTGCCCATGAGAAAACACAGTTGGCTCCAGGAGTTTGCCAGAGTGCCCTGCTGTTTCCACTTTTTGGCCACGAAGGACAGCCACACTGTTTCTGTTGGAAACACTTTTAGTTGCTGCCAGCAAAACTGCAGTTTCTCAGCGGTCTGTGAGCAGGGGAGCCCTTAGACAGAGCAAAACTGCCACCCCGTTTCAGCCCTGTACTCAACACATCTCTGCTCCACTTATAAAATAGCTACCGTATTTCCAGAAGCCAGCTTGGGACGTCAGTGCTATCCATTTTGCAGGTGTACTTGCATGTAGCTCAAAGCCACAGGGGATAGGCAACCATATAAACCTAGATTAACACCTCTGTCAAATGACCACCTCCATTGAGTACTCAGGGTTTCAGGACCATCAAATAATACCTCCATGTTTACATAGTAATATCCTGGCAGTACACCATGGCCTTTTCCAAATGCGTCTTAAGAAGAAAGTTCACTGAGAAAATTTGTTTAAAGATTTATTGCTAAAGTTCATTAATTCCAGGTAAATCCCTTTGTGGAAGCTGACTTCCCTTCTACTTCAGATCTCCCATCTAAAATGTGAATATCAACCTCTAGTTGAACCGCATATGTGCAGAACATACGGACCCTGAATGTAAGTCTTATGATGCAGTATCCGTACTGCTTTAACAGAATTTCCCCCAAATGATCATCTTTCTTACCTTTTCAACACAAAAAGCTGCTGGCATGCATGCTCTGATGAGTGTCTGTTTACCAGCTGTGTTCAAAGGGTTTGATAACATGTTATAAAACTCCAGCAGACTGAATAACAGCTGTTCCTTATCAATTTCATATATTTGGCCCAGAGAAGGGAGAGGGTTTTACTAAGAAGAAAAATAGAGTAACCAATAATACCACCCCAAAAATAAATATATATTTTTAAAATAAGTATTGAAATAACCATAACAACCTTTGGGGACCCAAGGGGCAGTTTTTTCTAAGTGAATTTATCAATTGTAATTTCTGCAAAGAGCAAAATGAAAGGAAATATCTTCTTTGAAGCTGAATGTGGCAGAGGAATGCAAATCCAAGGGCTGGATAATGGACCACTGTGCATTCCATGCTGGTGCCCCACAAAATCCACTCTGTCGACATGATTATTTGGAATTTTGTTTCATAAATTTTAATGTGAGAAACATGGCTTTCTAGACAAACAAGAATGCAGGCGTATCCTCTGCATATCACTGGCATTTTAAACAGCCTCAGCTTCTCTCTTCTGAAATAAAAACAAGGAAGGAAGCGATTACTGCAGGATTTGTACAACTGCAGAGCCTGGCTGATAATGCTGATAATAATAAAACTCCCTCTGTGTAGCCATGTTCTCACCAGAACTCAAAGACGTTCTTTGTTTGCTTGTTTTGCAGAAGACGTTTGTATCATTAGTCCCTTTTTCCAGATGGTGAAGCTGAAGCATGGAGGAATGAAACCTTGCTGGAGGCCTGTATCTAGTGGAGTCCCTCAAGGGTCGGTACTGGGACCAGTACTATTCAATATATTCATTAATGACTTGGATGAGGGAATAGAGTGCACTGTCAGCAAGTTCGCTGATGACACAAAACTGGGAGGAGTGGCTGACACACCAGAAGGCTGTGCTGCTATTCAGAGAGACCTAGACAGGCTGGAGAGTTGGGCGGGGAGAAATTTAATGAAATATAACAAGGGCAAGTGTAGAGTCCTGCATCTGGGCAAGAACAACCCCATGTATGAGTACAAGTTGGGGACAGAGCTGTTGGAGAGCAGCGTAGGGGAAAGGGACCTGGGGGTCCTAGTGGACAACAGGATGACCATGAGCCAGCAATGTGCCCTTGTGGCCAAGAAGGCCAATGGCATCCTGGGGTGTATTAGAAGAGAGGTTCTCCTCCCCCTCTGCTCTGCCCTGGTGAGGCCAGGAATATTATGTGCAGCTCTGGGCCCCTCAGTTCAAGAAGGACAGGGAACTGCTAGAGAGAGTCCAGCGCAGAGCCATGAAGATGATTAAGGGAGTGGAACACCTCCCTTATGAGGAGAGGCTGAGGGAGCTGGGTCTCTTTAGCTTAGAGAAGAGGAGACTGAGGGGTGACCTCATTAATGTTTATAACTATGTAAAGAGCAAGTGTCATGAGGATGGAGCCAGGCTCTTCTCAGTGACATCCCTTGACAGGACAAGGGGCAATGGGTGCAAGCTGGAACACAGGAGGTTCCACACAAATATGAGGAAATACTTCTTTACAGTGAGCTGACAGCGGCGGCAGCAGCGACAGCGACTTGAGGTTAGTGCGGGGGCGAGGGCGGCA
The DNA here is from genome assembly GCF_013368605.1 of Nyctibius grandis. Taxonomy (NCBI): domain Eukaryota; kingdom Metazoa; phylum Chordata; class Aves; order Nyctibiiformes; family Nyctibiidae; genus Nyctibius; species Nyctibius grandis. The sequence goes on along the minus strand of NC_090658.1, from coordinate 93,541,857 downwards.
TCGGGCTGTAACCGGGCGGTTTTTGTACTCGCGACCCCTGTGGAGCAGCAGCCCCGAGCTGCTTCCGCCCCACCCCGGACCCAGAGGTTCCCGGCAACAAATCAGGAGAGGAGGGGGCATAGCTGGAGGCACCGCAGGCGATTTAAGCGATTTAAACGCACCACCCCCTGTTGATTGGGTGATTGATCAGGTGATAAAGAGCCTCCTGAAGGTCAGGGACTAGTCCCTGCCCAGGGGGTAGAGGGAGACTCAGCAGTGCCTGTGTGAGTCAGCAGTGACTGGGTGTGTCCCAGGGCAGGAAAGGATGCAGTTGTTTGCAGCTCATTGGGGAGGGCACTGACTCCCTCCCAGTGCACAAGGAGAGGAAGGTGTCAAGGAGCTGTGAACCAGGGGTGTCACCAACAGGTATTTCCCAGCTCAGTGAAAGAACAATGGTATCTACCCGGCGGAAGAAGACCAAAATGGATGTGGGAACCCAGACAGAGTTCCCACGGAAGGAGGCGATGGTGCAGGTCGCAGACTGCAGGGAATGCTACAGCGTCTCTGTGGTGACAGGGGGCTGTGTGTGCTGTGAGCAGGTAGATGATCCGCTCGGCCGAGCGGCACAGCTGCAAACCCAGGTTGAAAGGCTTCAAGCCGAAGTAGAAAGGCTTAGGAGCATTCGGGAGGCTGAAATGGAGATAGACTGGTGGAGCCAGGCTTTGCCCTCCCTGCAACAAAAATGGGAGCACCTGCCGGAGAGCTCCCAGGATCGAGGGACAACTGTACTCTGCCCCTCTCAGGTAGAAAACAATAACCTAGAGGAGAGGAGTGAGTGGAGACAAGTCTATGGCCGTGGCAAAAGGCGAGTGCCCTCCTTGCCTACTTTGCCTCCACAGCTGCCTCTGAGCAACAGATATGAAGCCCTAGTGGAATACAGCCGGTCCAATGGGGATGTGGTGGAGAGGCAACCTATATCAGAGGTCCCACCACAGTCAGAAAAACCTGACAGGTGTATAGCTACCTCCTCCACAAGGAAGAAGAGAAGAGTTTTAGTGGTTGGAGACTCCTTCCGAAAGGGATCTGAGGGCCCAATATGCAGAGCTGACCCCCATCACAGGGAGGTCTGCAGCCTGCCTGAAGCCCGAATCAGGGATATCACCAGGCAACTCCCCAACCTGGTGAAGGCCACAGACTACTACCCGCTGCTGATCTTCCAGACAGGTGGGGAAGAAGCTGCATCCCATAGTCTGAGGGGGATGAAGAAAGACTACAAGGCCCTAGGATGGTTGGTGAAAGAGTCTGGGGCACAAGTTGTTTTCTCCTCCCTACTTCCATTTTCAGGTGATGACGTGGGAAGGAATAGTAGGATTCTCTCTATTAATGCCTGGCTATGAGACTGGTGCTACAGGCAGGGCTTTGGGTTCTTTGATAATGGCTGGTTTTATAAGACACCAGGCGTGACGGTAATACATGGGAAAGGTTTATGTCGTAGGGGCGAAAGGGTTCTGGGACAGGAATTAGCAGGGCTCATTCGGAGAGCTTTAAACTAGATTCGAAGGGTGATGGGGTAGTAGCTGGGCTTGCACCACTGGGGCAACGCTCTAGTGTTGAGGTAGACCAGGAGGCCCCCCATCCCCCTGGGGTGAAATCGGTGTGCTCAGCTCGCTCCCTGAAATGCCTGTACACCAATGCGCGCAGCATGGGGAATAAACAGGAGGAGTTAGAAATCCGTGTACGGTCGGGGGGCTATGATCTAGTGGCAATTACAGAGACATGGTGGGACGCCTCGCATGACTGGAATGTGGTCATGGATGGCTATGTCCTGTTGAGGAAAGACAGGCCGCTAAGGAGAGGCGGTGGAGTTGCTCTTTATGTGAGTGAGCAGCTAGAATGTATTGAGTTCTGTCCAGGGGCGGATCAGGAGCGAGTTGAGAGTTTGTGGGTGCGAATTAAGGGGCAGGCTGGCAGGGATGATACTGTTGTGAGTGTCTATTATAGGCCACCGGATCAGGATGAGGAGGGTGATGAGGCCTTCTACAGGCAGCTGAGAGCAGTCTCGCAATTACAGGGCCTGGTTGTCATGGGGGATTTCAACTACCCTGATATTTGCTGGGAGGCCTACTCAGCCAGCCAGCCTCAGTCCAGGAGGTTCCTCCAGAGCATTGATGATAACTTTCTGATGCAAATGGTGGATGAGCCAACTAGGAGAGGAGCGCTGATGGATCTTATCCTTACTAACAAGGAGGGTCTGGTTGAAGCAGTGAAGGTTGAGGGCAGCCTTGGTTGTAGAGACCATGAGATGGTAGAGTTCAGGATGTCATGTGGCAGGAACAGAATAGCTAGCAGAATCACAACCCTGGACTTCAGGAGGGCCAGCTTTGGCCTTTTCAAGCAATTGCTAGGGGAAATCCCATGGGACAGGGTACTAGAAGGTAAGGGGGCCCAAGATAGTTGGTTAGCATTCAAGGACTGCTTCTTCCGAGCTCAAGATCAGAGCATCCCAGCAGGTAGGAAGTCAAGGAAGGGTACCAGGAGACCTGCATGGTTAAACAGGGAACTGCTGGGCAAACTCAAGTGGAAGAAGAGGGTGTACAGATCATGGAAGGAGGGGCTGGCCACTTGGGAGGAATATAAGTCTGTTGTCAGAGGACGTAGGGAGGCAACTAGGAAAGCTAAGGCCTCCTTGGAATTAAACCTTGCAAGAGAGGTCAAGGACAACAGAAAGGGCTTCTTCAAATACATTGCAGGTAAAACCAACACTAGAGGCAATGTAGGCCCACTGATGAATGAGGTGGGGGCCCTGGAGACAGAGGATAAAAAGAAGGCGGAGTTACTGAATGCCTTCTTTGCCTCTGTCTATACTGCTGGAGGCTGTCCTGAGGAGCCCAGGACCCCTGAGGCCCCAGAAGAAGTCAGGATAGAGGAGGAATCTGTCTTGGTTGATGAGGGCTGGGTCAGGGACCAATTAAGCAACCTGGACGTCCATAAATCCATGGGCCCTGATGGGATGCACCCACGGGTGCTGAGGGAGCTGGCGGAAGTCATTGCTAGGCCACTCTCCGTCATCTTTGCTAAGTCGTGGGCAACGGGAGAGGTGCCTGAGGACTGGAGGAAAGCGAATGTCACTCCAGTTTTCAAAAAGGGCAAGAAGGAGGACCCGGGGAACTATAGACAGGTCAGCCTCACCTCCATCCCCGGAAAGGTGATGGAACAACTTGTCCTTGGTGCTGTCTCCAGGCACATCAAGGATAGGGGGATCATTAGGGGCACTCAGCATGGCTTCACCAACGGGAAGTCATGCTCAACCAACTTGATAGCCTTTTATGAGGATGTTACCCGGTGGATAGATGATGGTAAAGCTGTGGATGTGGTCTATCTCGATTTCAGTAAAGCGTTTGACACGGTCTCCCACAGCATCCTCACAGCTAAACTGGGCAAGTGTGGTCTGGATGATCGGGTAGTGAGGTGGATTGTGAACTGGCTGAAGGAAAGAAGCCAGAGAGTGGTGGTCAATGGGACAGAGTCCAGTTGGAGGTCTGTGTCTAGCAGAGTCCCTCAAGGGTCTGTACTGGGACCAGTTCTATTCAATATATTCATTAATGACTTGGATGAGGGATTAGAGTGCACTGTCAGCAAGTTCGCTGATGACGCAAAACTGGGAGGAGTGGCTGACAGAACGGAAGGCTGCGCAGCCATTCAGAGGGACCTGGACAGGCTGGAGAGTTGGGCGGGGAGAAATTTAATGAAATATAATAAGGGCAAGTGTAGAGTCCTGCATCTGGGCAAGAACAACCCCATGTACCAGTACAAGTTGGGGACAGAGCTGTTGGAGAGCAGCGTAGGGGAAAGGGACCTGGGGGTCCTAGTGGACAGCAGGATGACCATGAGCCAGCAATGTGCCCTTGTGGCCAAGAAGGCCAATGGCATCGTGGGGTGCATTAGAAGGGGTGTGGTTAGCAGGTCGAGAGAGGTTCTCCTCCCCCTCTACTCTGCCCTGGTGAGGCCGCATCTGGAGTATTGTGTCCAGTTCTGGGCCCCTCAGTTCAAGAAGGACAGGGAACTGCTAGAGAGAGTCCAGCGCAGAGCCACGAACATGATTAAGGGAGTGGAACGTCTCCCTTATGAGGAGAGGCAAGAGGCTGAGGGAGCTGGGTCTCTTTAGCTTGGAGAAGAGGAGACTGAGGGGTGACCTCATTAATGTTTATAAATATGTAAAGGGCAAGTGTCAAGAGGATGGAGCCAGGCTCTTCTCAGTGACATCCCTTGACAGGACAAGGGGCAATGGGTGCAAGCTGGAACACAGGAGGTTCCACTTAAATATGAGGAAAAACTTCTTTACGGTAAGGGTGACCGAACACTGGAACGGGCTGCCCAGAGAGGTTGTGGAGTCTCCTTCTCTGGAGACATTCAAAACCCGCCTGGACACGTTCCTGTGTGATATGGTCTAGGCAATCCTGCTCTGGCGGGGGGATTGGACTAGATGATCTTTCGAGGTCCCTTCCAATCCCTAACATTCTGTGATTCTGTGATTCTGTGATTCTGTGATTCTGTGATTCTGTGATTCTGTGATTCTGTGATTCTGTGATTCTGTGATTCTGTGATTCTGTGATTCTGTGATTCTGTGATTCTGTGATTCTCTGACCAGAAGTGGCCTCAGTTTTCTCAGCCTGCTCTTGCATCCTCCGACATGGAAACAAAACCATAATCCCACCTGCACCATGTGCTCGACACATCCCTGCCCATTTCTCCCTGCTTCTGCCCCTTCACTGTCCCTTCTCCTCCGTTCTCACTCCTTTAGCTTCTGCTTTACGTCACATAAGCTGCTGGCTGCTCATCTGTCATACCCTGTTCTTCACCCTTTCTTTGTTTTCTGGTGTGGTTTGGTTTGGTTTGTAAGCCTTTTAAGACAAGGAGCCTCTGGAGATCAGCTTGCACAGTCTCAGCATATGGAGGTAGATAATAAATGAAGATTGTAAGGGCTTCTATTTCTACTTCTTTGTTATCGTTCTGTTAAGATAAAGTATTGCAGATATTGAGGAAATGGAAGCATTAAAGATACACAGATTAGGCCTAAGGCAAAACTTTGTTCTGAGGAACACCTGGATACAAACATTTAAAGGTTTGCTCCTAAACTTTTTTCAGTCTTATCCAATTAAAATCCTTGAGAATTTGTAAGAAAATAGCACAGAAAGGAACAATGTAGCCAGATTTATAAATATTTATGAATGAGCAAGGGTAAACAACTGCTAATTTCATCCTATACTCTAGGGCTAAAGTAATTATGTTCTGACCATATTTTAAAAGCCAGCTGAGGAACTTAATTGTCAAGAAAAAAGACTCAACAGGACGGTTAAATAGGACAAAAAGTTACTGTATGCCTGTGCCATGCAGCAAAGCCAGAGCCTCAGAGGCTTGCTATCGCTACACAAAAGAAGCTGCTATAGCCTCTCACGGCAATGACTCTGGAAACAGAGCAAACAAAATACGTCTGTCTTTTTAAACCTGAATTCATGGTGAACAATTAAGGTCTAAATAAACCAGATGATATATTCTCAGCAAAGGCAAGACCTATGGTTTGTTGAAGAAAGTTATCATTAGCAGGCTCATGCTGGGAAATGATTCTGGGCTTGGTGGCAGCTGATAGCATGGCACAGGAGAGGATTTCTGACCTAATTTGGTTGACTATGATTCAGTTAATTCCTCTAAATAAAAAAAAATAATTAACATGGAACATAATTGTTCGGCACTTGCAAGGCAACATGCTTTCATCTCAGTACCTATAACTGAGGGTTATGTGTTACACCCTGATATTTAGCCTTAGGGGCTTGTGGTTGGAGGATTTCATTTTGGTACAGTACTTGAATCATGTAATTAAATGAGTCTGCTATTTATAGGTAATAATGAGACAAATATGCTGCATTTTTCTATGCAGAACTTAGAAGTTATGGCACGAGTGAGCAGTGTATGGGACAGAGCAGACACCCCAACCTGTTAAAGCACTAGGGTTTTGGATAGCAGAGCATCCCTGTGCATAGTAACGCTGCTTCTTCATATCACCTGCAGCCCTTTATAATATTACATTAGAGAACAGCCCACAGACTGATATTCATTCATCACTACCGAAAAATGGTAGAATCCTTCACACCATAGTAAGGGGGGTGGGAAGAGAGAGAGAAAAGTTAAAGACCAGTTTCTAATCCATGCTTTTAAGTTAGTAGATATTGGAACTTTGCATCCTAGAGTTTCAAAAGAGCTGACTGATGGCTGAGTACCAGGAATGCTGATTTTCAATAAACTTTCTGAGTAAACTCCAGAACAGTTGCAAGATAATATGGCCTGTCATCAGTCACATAAAAAAAATGCATGAGGAAGGTTTTATTTACCAAAATTTTAAATTAGAGGGAAAGAGCTATTGTTAATTAATATAAGACTACAGGGAAAGTATTAGGTAAAGTCGCTGTACTTTTGATTCACTGAAATTCATTAGCTTACTGTAGTTATAGTATTAGTGGATTGTTGTGTATTTTTTTAATCACAAAATTTATTTGTTGAAGACAGAAGAAAGAACAGAAAAATAAAATAGTGATTAGCTTGTTGAAGCATGTCAAAATGTGTTCAAGAGCAGCAATGATAACTGAGGATGTTTGTTTATAGAAAACAGGTTTTGAAATGATTCTGTGATTCTGTGATTCTGATGGTTTTTGTAAGGACGTAATGATTAGCAGAATGGTAAACAATTAAAAGAAGAGGTCTTCAGTACATAACGAGTGGGATTGCTTGCTGCATGGAATACAAATGCCATGTATTTTAAGACAAGCAAAAATTAAGGCATACATACAGAGAACCATAATGCAAGTGAACCTTTTAACATCGGAGACAGTTACTCTGAAAACAGCATCGAGTCCATAAGACAGTCAGCTCATCCTCAGCTCTCTGTGAAACACTTGGGCCAAAATGAACAAGGAAATCACAAGAAAAATTAAGTTTTACAATTGTGAGTTCTCCAGTCCATCAGCTAGGATGTGTAACAGGGTTCAGTGAGTGAAAACAGAAGCTACATTAGCTCAAACAAGGAATAAGGAAAGTAAATTAAACCAGAATGCAAATGAAACTAGGATAATTACTCTTTTGCTGGTGTACCTTATGAGCTTCATTTCCTCCACTGAAGATTTAGTTTGTCAAAGAACATTTTGTCTGATAAACCCATGAATTTTACTAACACAGTCATATTTGTTATAAATCTTATTTTTTTTTATACTTTTAATCAGCTTAGAAATCTTGGTACTAACTAAGGGTAGGCCAGACCTCTAGCTCATATTAGCCTCAACAGTCATCAGCTTCTTTTGATGATTTGGACTCTAGGATGGCCTTGACCTGTTATAAAATACTAAAACTCATAAAGGCCATTGATTAAAACATTTGGAAGTTTCTTGAAATAAGTTTTTTGTGTGCCCCCACTTAAACCATGCTGAAGATATCAAGATCATTGTTAGGGTTTCAAATCTAGTATAGGTCTGAGTCATTCTGTGGAGGTGCTTCTGATTTGCAGCACTCCAAGTGAAACATGCAGACCTGAAGACTTCAAACACAGAGTCAATGCTACATATTTGTAATGTGACAAAATAAAAATTCTACTGGAAAAACTGCGTAATGTCGGACAGAAAACCAGGTCTGTCAGCAATACAAAGTACAGGGCAAAGCATACTATTTAAAAGATCTTTTGTCACTTTGTCAAATCAAAAGTGATTTAATTCTCACAATATAAACAGTTTTGTTAAACTGACTTGCTAATATTCATACATATCAAAACAATCCATATTTTATTAGAAAAGAGACCAAATTTGTTAAAATTCCAAATTCCAGCTCTTATGCAATCTATCCCTATGCCTATATAATCCTATTTTCTTCATGCAGGTAAATGTGCCCTAACAGATTCTGCCTTCACCCTCATTACACTAACAGAAATTGGAGATGATACTCTTGAAGTCTAAGGAATTGCAGCAGATTCAAACAGTGGGAACTGAAAACTGAATGTGGACCATTGTTGTGCTGTGCAGTCCATATGAAGTATTGCTGCACTAAATAAACGTTTGGAAGGGCACACTATAGGATGTTAGTTACAGTCAAAGGATATGCTCCTAAAATGTTTAGCTATCAAACTGCAAGACAAGTTCTTTGAAGCTCCCAGGTCCACTGAGGGCTGAACGAACTTTATTGTGAAGAGTTTAAAACAGCCCAGAGGCTGAGAGAGACCAAGTTTGTAGCCAGTGGAAAAGCAATCACTAAAAATCTTAACACTTTATAAGCTTATTTTTATAACATTAGCTCTAAAGCATTGATTTTGTTTCTTCTCTTTATTACCTTCAGCTTTTAAATTTAAAGAGATATTTCAAGCCACCTGTTTAAAACTAATGTCTTTACTGGAAACTTTATGTAAGCTGACTACAGATCTAGAAGATCTATGGCAAAGGCTGGTATTGCTGAACTTATGAACTGAGGAAAAATACAGGTAACTAAGAATTTAGACTGCAAAATATCATATATTGCACTGTAATCTGACTTTACAAATTTGAAAAGACTATTAACAGACAAGAAAAAGCTACAGGTACACATACGGACTGGAACAGAGAGGGAGGAGACAGGTCAGGGTGAAATGATGTTGTTTTCATTCCCAAAGACATGCAGAAGGACAGAATTCTTTTAAAAAAAAAAGTAAAACCAAAGTCATGTACAACAATCTAGAAAAATAAATACATTTATGTATGATATGTAAAAGACAGTATGAGCAAAAACAACAAAAAAAAAAAGGAGGAAGGTAAGAATCACAGAATTACAGAATCACAGAAGGCACCAAGAAGAACATTTAGTCCAGGCCCTGCTCAAGCAGGGTCACCTAGAGCTGGTTGCTCATGACCTTGTCCAGTCAGGTTTTGAATACCCCTATGGATGGAGACTCTACAACCTCTCTGGGAAACCTGTTTCAGTGTTCAACCATCTTCACAGTAAAAATATGTTTTTTTGTATTCAGATGCAATTCCTTATGTTTCAATTTGTGCTCATTGCCTCTTGTCCTGTCACTGGACACCACTGAGAAGAGTCTGTCTTTCTTTTCTTCTTCTTCCCCCATCAGGTATTTAAACACCTTCTCTTCTCTGAATCAAACTGTTCCAGCTCTCTCAGCCTCCCCCTGTATGTAGGATGCCTCAATCCCTTCATCATCTTCACAATTCTTTACTCCCATAACTCCATATCTCTCTTGTACTAGGGAGCCCAGAAATGGACCCAGTACTCCTTCATAAATCCATGTGGACTTCTGACAGTCACTTTCTTGTCTTTCATGTGCCTGGCAATGGTTTCCAGGATTATTTGCTCCATCATATTCTCAGGGATCGATGTGAGGCTTACCAGCCTGTAGTTCACTTGGCCCTCGTTCTTGCCCTTCTTTAAGAGGGACTTTTCCTGATTGTCATAACCTTACAGAAATAACTGACACTGGTCTCACAGTGACTTTGGCAAGTTCCCTCAGCACTCATGGGTGCATCCTATCAGGTCCTATGGATTTATGTATGTCCAGTTATAAATATTCCCTAACATGATCCTCCTCCTTTGAGGGTGGGTGTTCCTTGCTCCAGATTTTTTCACATGGACGTGCCATTGCTGAGTGTGAGTCGTATCAGTAAAGACCAAGGCGAAGAGCACATCAAGTACTTCAGCCTTCCTTGTATCCTTTGTCACCAGGTCCCCTGCCCCATCCATTAGCTGGCCCATGTTTTCTCTGATCTTCCTTTTGCTGCTGATATACTTGTAGAAGCCCTTCTTGTTGCCTCTCATATCCCTTGCCAAGATGTTATTGCAGGTGGGCTTGGATTTCACAGAATCATCATAGAATCATTGAATGGTTTGGGTTGGAAGGGACCTTAAAGATCATCTAGTTCCAACCCCACTGCCACAGGCAGGGACACCTTCCACTAGACCAGGTTGCTCAAAGCCTCATCCAACCTGGCCTTGAACACTGCCAGGGAGGGGTCATCCACAGCTTCTCTGGGTAACCCGTTCCAGTGTCTCTCCACCCTCACAGGAAAGAATTTCTTCCTAATATCTAATCTAAATCTACCCTCTTTCAGTTTAAAACCATTGCCCCTCATTCTATCACTGCATGCTCTTTAAAAAGTCCCTTTCCAGCTTTCCTGTAGGCCCCCTTCAGGTACTGGAAGGCTGCTATAAGGTCTCCTTGGAGCCTTCTCTTCTCCAGACTGAACAACTCCAACTCTTTCAGCCTGTCTTCATAGGAGAGGTGCTCCAGCCCTCTGATCATCTTCATGGCCCTCCTCGGGACTCGCTCCAACTGGTCCACATCCTTCTTATGCTGGGGGCCCCAGAGCTGAACGCAGCACTCCAAGTGGGGTCTCACGAGAGCAGAGTAGAGGGGCAGAATCACCTCCCTCGACCTGCTGGCCACGCTTCTTTTGATGCAGCCCAGGATATGGTTGGCTTTCTGAGCTGCAAGTGCACCTTGCTGGCTCCTTTCCAAACCCCATCCCTGCATGTTCAGGCGATGTCTTTATCTTCCTCCTGAGTCACTTGCTTCGGCCTGTCGTACACTTCCATCGCACATCTGGCCTTAGTCAAGAGCTCCTTGTTCATCCATGTGGGCCTCCTCTTATTTGTTTTTGATTTTCTACTTGTTGGGATGGGACTCCTGAGCTCAGAGGAGATGATCTTTAAAAGTCAACCATCTCACCTGGGCTGCTCTTATCTCCAGGGCCATATCCCATAGGATTCCTCCAAATAGACCCCCAAACAGGCCAAAGTCTTCTCTTCTAACATCCAGGGTTGTGATCCTGCTTTTTGTCCTGCTTCTTCCTGGCCAAAGGATAACAAGTGAGGAGGGAAGAGAAAGGAAGCAATGAGAAGATTAAATGAAAACTTCTGTCATTCTCTTTTACTGATACTTCTTTTCATACTTCTCCATTCTTGCTCTTCCTTGCTTCTATTTGTGCCAAACAGTTTACATAGTTTTAATGAAGTAAAGATATATTTTGAAGGAAACTTGCCAGACTCATAAATCTGTTTTAAAAATGAAATTCTATCTACATCATTTCAAGTTATAGAGAACATTTTAAGACCCATTCATCTAGGTACAGAAGTTTTATTTCCTTGATGACAATTGAAACATTTTCAGATCAGTTTCCAACAGATATATTGTAATAAAATGTGCACAGCATTGTCAGTTACACCCCTCTTAATCCATGGCTCAAATAAAATGCATTCCACGTGAATGCCAGCAAAGCACTGGGAAACTTGCCAAACCAAAACCATAAGATATTGTACATGTAATTCCTTACAGTGAAAAGTCAAGGGAAACTCTCTTATGTTATTTAAACTGTATTATTTGAAACTGACGCTAATCTCTTGAAAGTTGGTGTTGAAATATGATTTCTATTAAAAATCTGATTGTGACATCAAGAAAACCAGATGAACCATTTTCCTAGTATTTAAGGGATATAGACTGCTGTCAGGTAAGAATTTTTCTGGAAGGCTATAGGACCACTTATTTTGGGGAAGGTCTTCCACTTTCTCTTCTCCTTCCCTGTGTTTCTTTTTACATCTCCATGCCCTGCATACTTTTTCTGTTTCATTGTCTGTATTCCTGAAAACATGATTTCCCTTCACGGAGATTTGTGCCTTCACCTCATTCTGGGATAGTTAAATTGTGAAATATCAAAAACTACTATGTAATAGATACAGACTAAGAAGAAAAGACAGGAGAAGCAGTAGCACACAGAGAGTATAACAGATGTCACAGACTGATCTGGAAGCGAATAGCTTCCTTCACATTTAACTAGACTTAACCAAATTAAGAGAGAGAAAAAATCTTGGAATTTCTGAAAAATTCTATTTTGGAAACACCGTCAGAGAGCATTTCTAAAGTAATGCGTGTTTAGCAGATGCAGCAGCTACTTGGTGGGACTGCTACTGTGTTCAGTTTCCCTGGTATTTGATTTAACCAAACTCTTACCTGACATCCCAGAAGCCTTGGATCCAGTCATACCTGGAGCTTCCAGAGTTTTAATGCTGTGATGTTCCTGACAAAATCATACTTCCCAATAAAATCCAATTTTACCAGAAAGCATGCTGCTGCTTTACTCCTTCGTAACACTGGTTGTAAGATTTGTCTGAAGAAGGAATCATTTTGAGTCCTTCAGCTGTATTTGAACAGGGCCATATCTCTTAGAGTACCATCCATTCCTTTCAGTAAGTAGCTCCAACATAAGAAACAGGGGTACGATATCTGCTATCACTACAGCTTCCAGCCACTTTTTCATATATATTTCCTTCTCTTATTCTTATCCAATTTATCTTCCTTGACCTATTCACTTTCAAAAAATTAACTGATTAAACTACAGAAGGCATTAATTAATCATGTATTAGTCTCATGTCTCTTTGCAGAATACCCTCCAATACATCAATACTCTTGTTTAACTCAGGTCACCAGGACAGAAATAGTTTCTGCCGCCAGTAGCACCGGCATGTCATGCAGAGTAGGATAGGACAGCTTGCTTTCCTGGGGATTTCTGAAGCATGTTGTATCTGTCAACAAGAAGTAACCCCAGCTTTATGAGGAGTTACTTTATTTCCAATCTAATAGAGCCATGGTCCTTTTTTTAATTTTTATTTTTTTTTAGCCTTGCTGTAACTTCAGTCAGCCTGTGGAGTCATAAATCTTCCCACAAATGTATCTGCTGTAACTGATCTCTCTGTGCACTCTGTGTCTATGGGTAATGTGGGAGATTAGGGGCAGTTCTGACCGCCCATTCTATCTCTCTTTGATATCAGCTTGCTTAGATGAGGCTAGTTTAGTTATTCTGTTTCTCTGGGCCTGATTTCTCAAACTGGAAAAGTCAGTCATAGTCATGCCTTTAATCATGGTCAGGGTCAGGAAGGAGTCAAAATTTGTTATAAGTAATGGGAAAACTTTAAAATATATTCCTTTTCCACAGCTTTTTCACTGCTGCCAGTACTGGTGTTAAGAAACATGCCTTGCATAGACTGTGGTATTACCCAGATAAGACAAGATAAAGACATTCAGAGTTCTCATGTAGCCCATAAACACATACTTACTTTGGTGATATTCAACTCAACCATGGGAGAAAATCCCTTTGGTGCTGTGGGAAGTCCCCTATTCCAAAATAATCCTCTGTTTTGTCAGATCCATGTGGACCTCGGACAATTCTTGTACATTATTTTTGCTTTTTTACCAGCAGTAACATGAACTATTTTTTCATATGTGATTTTTTTTCTGTTTTTAGTGTCCAAACTGAGCAACAGAAGAGTGTGCGAGCACTTCTTGCAGGCTCGGAGTAATCAGAAGCGGAGATTAGGGCAATAGCGTATGAAGTGGAAACTTAATTGTGTAATTGATTATTCTTCTCAGCAATCTCTAGCAAGTTGACAAAGCAAACGTTTGAAACTTTGGTTATAAAAAATAAGTGTGCAAAGCAATTTATTAAGGTGGACAGGGAGTGAGCCATACACTTGTATCCTGAAATCCAGAATAGTTTTTCTTTTTAAGGGAAGGTATACAAGGGAAAGGCAGTAGGATAAGAGCAATAAACATAGGTAATTATCTATCCACAGGTAACACCCTGCTGCCGGTTTTGTTTAAGGTAAAACACAGACGGCTTCAAAACAGCAGTCTATGAGAATATAGAAGGTCCTTACATTTATTTTAAAACATGTTGGAAGACAGGTACAAACACTGTGGCAGAAATGAAACCACAGGCTGCAATTACTAAGCTCTAATTTCTAGCTGTTTTCTTTAATCAGAGACCATATAGAGCAGATACAACTATTCGTTCTGTTATTGCTTTACCTCATGGTGCAGACAACAGGGTGTACACAAGTACTACAAGGAAAATCTCTCTCTTTTCAAAATCCCTCGTTTGTTTTTTGTTGTCTAATATGTAGCTATTACATCATACTTTTCATAAAAAATACACATTATTCCTGGCTATAAGCCTGAAATTTTCTAACTGTATTAGTATTACTTGAGTCAAGAAACAGTTTTTGCAGCTGCACTGTACTACTGACGGAAATATTCTCATAGTGTTTGATCATGTGACCAAGCTATCATTTAAATCATATTAGAAAGACAAATATAAGGAAGGGAAAAAAAGCTAAAGCCTGATGGAATGTCATTATGTGATGTAATGACGCAGCATGGGGAATAAACAGGAGGAGTTGGAAATCCGTGTTCAGTCGGGGGGCTATGATCTAGTGGCAATTACAGAGACTTGGTGGGACAACTCGCATGACTGGAATGTGGTCATGGATGGCTATGTCCTGTTCAGGAAAGACAGGCCACTAAGGAGAGGTGGTGGAGTTGCTCTTTATGTGAGTGAGCAGCTAGAATGTATTGAGTTCTGTCCAGGGGCGGATCAGGAGCGAGTTGAGAGTTTGTGGGTGCGAATTAAGGGGCAGGCTGGCAGGGGTGATACTGTTGTGGGTGTCTATTACAGGCCACCGGATCAGGATGAGGAGGGTGATGAGGCCTTCTACAGGCAGCTGAGAGCAGTCTCGCAATTACAGGCCCTGGTTGTCATGGGGGATTTCAACTACCCTGATATTTGCTGGGAGGCCTACTCAGCCAGCCATCCTCAGTCCAGGAGGTTCCTCCAGTGCATTGATGATAACTTTCTGATGCAAATGGTGGATGAGCCAACTAGGAGAGGAGCGCTGATGGATCTTATCCTTACTAACAAGGAGGGTCTGGTTGAAGTGGTGAAGGTTGAGGGCAGCCTTGGTTGTAGAGACCATGAGATAGTAGAGTTCAGGATCTCATGTGGCAGGAACAGAATAGCTAGCAGAATTACAACCCTGGACTTCAGGAGGGCCAGCTTTGGCCTTTTCAAACAATTGCTAGGGGAAATCCCATGGGACAGGGTACTAGAAGGTAAGGGGGCCCAAGATAGTTGGTTAGCATTCAAGGACTGCTTCTTCCGAGCTCAAGATCAGAGCATCCCAGCAGGTAGGAAGTCAAGGAAGAGTACCAGGAGACCTGCATGGTTAAACAGGGAACTGCTGGGCAAACTCAAGTGGAAGAAGAGGGTGTACAGATCGTGGAAGGAGGGGCTGGCCACTTGGGAGGAATATAAGTCTGTTGTCAGAGGACGTAGGGAGGCAACTAGGAAAGCTAAGGCCTCCTTGGAATTAAACCTTGCAAGAGAGGTCAAGGACAACAGAAAGGGCTTCTTCAAATACATTGCAGATAAAACCAACAGTAGAGGCAATGTAGGCCCACTGATGAATGAGGTGGGGGCCCTGGACACAGAGGATAAAAAGAAGGCGGCGTTACTGAATGCCTTCTTTGCCTCTGTCTATACTGCTGGAGGCTGTCCTGAGGAGCCCCGGACCCCTGAGGCCCCAGAAGAAGTCAGGATAGAGGAGGAATCTGTCTTGGTTGATAAGGGCTGGGTCAGGGACCAATTAAGCAATCTGAACGTCCATAAATCCATGGGCCCTGATGGGATGCACCCGCGGGTGCTGAGGGAGCTGGCGGAAGTCATTGCTAGGCCACTCTCCATCATCTTTGCTAAGTTGGGGGAAACAGGAGAGGTGCCTGAGGACTGGAGGAAAGCGAATGTCACTCCAGTCTTCAAAAAGGGCAAGAAGGAGGACCCGGGGAACTATAGACCGGTCAGCCTCACCTCCATCCCCGGAAAGGTGATGGAACAACTTGTCCTTGGTGCTGTCTCTAGGCACATCAAGGATAGGGGGATCATTAGGGGCACTCAACATGGCTTCACCAAGGGGAAGTCATGCTTAACCAACTTGATAGTTTTTTATGAGGACGTAACCCGGTGGATAGATGATGGTAAAGCTGTGGATGTGGTCTATCTTGATTTCAGTAAAGCGTTTGACACGGTCTCCCACAGCATCCTCGCAGCTAAACTGAGGAAGTGTGGCCTGGATGATCAGGTAGTGAGGTGGATTGTGAACTGGCTGAAGGAAAGAAGCCAGAGAGTGGTGGTCAATGGGACAGAGTCCAGCTGGAGGCCTGTGTCTAGCGGAGTCCCTCAAGGGTCTGTACTGGGACCAGTTCTATTCAATATATTCATTAATGACTTGGATGAGGGAACAGAGTGCACTGTCAGCAAGTTCGCTGATGACACAAAACTGGGAGGAGTGGCTGACACAACGGAAGGCTGCGCAGCCATTCAGAGGGACCTGGACAGGCTGGAGAGTTGGGCGGGGAGAAACTTAATGAAATATAACAAGGGCAAGTGTAGAGTCCTGCATCTGGGCAAGAACAACCCCATGTACCAGTACAAGTTAGGGACAGACCTGTTGGAGACCAGCGTAGGGGAAAGGGACCTGGGGGTTCCAGTGGACAGCAGGATGACCATGAGCCAGCAATGTGCCCTTGTGGCCAAGAAGGCCAATGGCATCGTGGGGTGTATTAGAAGGGGTGTGGTCAGCAGGTCGAGAGAGGTTCTCCTCCCCCTCTACTCTGCCCTGGTGAGGCCGCATCTGGAATATTGTGTCCAGTTCTGGGCCCCTCAGTTCAAGAAGGACAGGGAACTGCTAGAGAGAGTCCAGCGCAGAGCCATGAAGATGATTAAGGGAGTGGAACATCTCCCTTATGAGGAGAGGCTGAGGGAGCTGGGTCTCTTTAGCTTGGAGAAGAGGAGACTGAGGGGTGACCTCATTAATGTTTATCAATATGTAAAGGGCAAGTGTCATGAGGATGGAGCCAGGCTCTTCTCAGTGACATCCCTTGACAGGACAAGGGGCAATGGGTGAAAGCTGGAACACAGGAGGTTCCACTTAAATATGAGGAAAAACTTCTTTACGGTAAGGGTGACCGAACACTGGAACGGGCTGCCCAGAGAGGTTGTGGAGTCTCCTTCTCTGGAGACATTCAAAACCCGCCTGGACGCGTTCCTGTGTGATATGGTCTAGGCAATCCTGCCCCGGCAGGGGGATTGGACTAGATGATCTTTCGAGGTCCCTTTCAATCCCTAACATTCTGTGATTCTGTGGTTCTGTGTAATTAGCTTCAGAGAGTCTCCGTTTTTCTCTGCTGCTAAGTCTCGTTAAAGGCTTACAGGGATGCCCATTTTTCAGACTAATGTCTCTGAGTAAGTCATTTTAACATGCTCAATTTCAGAGCTGGCAACTCTGATGATGAAACTTTTAGCTACACTCTTTACCTTTCTCTTGGAATAAAAAACATGCAGTATGTCTCACGCTCTTGGGAGACCACACCTGGAGTACTGTGTCCAGCTCCAGGGCCCCCAACATAAGAAGGACATGGAGCTGTTGGAACGAGCCCAGAGGAGGGCCATGTAGATGATCAGAGGGCTGGAGCAGCTCTCCTATGAAGACAGGCTGAAAGAGTTGGGGTTCTTCAGCCTGGAGAAGAGAAGGCTCCGGGGAGACCTTATAGCAGCCTTCCAGTACCTGAAGGGGGCCTACAGGAAACCTGGAGAGGGACTTTTTAAAAAGCATGTAGTGATATGATGAGGGACAATGGTTTTAAACTGAAAGAGGGTAGATTTAGATTAGATATTAGGAAGAAATTCTTTCCTGTGAGGGTGGTGAGACACTGGAACAGGTTGCCCAGAGTAGTTGTTGATGCCCCCTCCCTGGCAGTGTTTAAGGCCAGGTTGGATGAGGCTTTGAGCAACCTGGTCTAGTGGAAAGGTGTCCCTGCCTGTGGCAGTGGGGTTGGAACTAGATGATCTTTAAGGTCCCTTCCAACCGAAACCATTCTATGATTCTATGATTCATTCTATGATGTGGCATGTAAAATGGTTTCAGTTCTATAGAAAGTGCTATAGAGATTCGACACTATTAAGATTCATCGGAATGAATACATGAAACGTGATGGAAATCCTTGCTTTGGAAAATATTCAGGTCATGGAGTTCACAGAGCAAGAAGATAGACAGAAAATTGTGAGAGAGATCAGTCAAAAATAGATCAAAAAAGAGTGCTACAGCTGTGAAATATTCAGCAAGAGACAGAAAGCTTTGCTATAGAGTTGTGAAACTGCACCTAACAGAGATGCTACAAGTTCTACAGAGATATGAAGAGGACAGATGTCTTGACAGCACTGTTCTCTGGTTGCTGAATGATTTACTATGCAGGAAATGTTAGTCAAGTAATAGTTGAGCTGAAGTATTTTGTATCATCTCAGAGGCAGAACAGCCCCATTTAACACAAGCTCTTATGTAGTGTGATTTGCAAGCATTTAGTGGAACACCACAGTTTTACAGAGAGAAAGATTTCCTCGGCCAAGGAGAAGGATTTATTCAACACACTCCTAACTGTTGTATGGCAGCCACCCTCTTGCATCGATCTCCTGAATGTCTTCCACAATCCATATGAATTGCAGCTACTGTTGTTCAAATTTGAAATATAGCCTGATAAAGCCAAGGTTTCACACAGTTTTCCCCACTTTGGTTTACCATAAGGTTAAGAGGGAGGAAGAGGATGTGTCACTGTCCTTAAAGAGACTCTGATATTTGGAAAGCTGACACTTTGAAGCTGTCCCTTGGTTTAAAAACCCTTTCCCACAGGCATCTTGCACAATGTTGCTACTTAGCTCGGCATCCTTCTTGGAAAAAGATGCTCGAACAGCAAACAGGATCCAAAGAGCCAAACACTTTCTTCTGCCTGCCAGAGCTGGCCAAGTGTAGCTGGCTCCACACATGGTCAGGATGGCTAGGAGCCTGGGGCAGGCAGCCTGGGACAGGGATGCATTTGCCCCTTGCAAAAGAGGCCCAGGGACTTGGTACCCCAGCACTTGTGCAGCAGCAGCACTGGTAATGGTGTGTGAGCTAAGAAGCTGCCCATGTCTGCGGATGGAGGCAGGAGGGGGACAACAGCAGGGCAGGTTAGGCTCTCAGGAGACCCCAGGACCTACTCAGAGGCAGAAACCGGCCCATGTCTTGACCAGCCTTCTGAAACTGGACCCTTCTGGTGACAAGTGCATCTCTTGGACTTGAAAATGATCAAGACAAATAGCATTATTAAAAAAAAGACAAGAAAAATGTTCACCTTTTCAGTTGCAAATACAATTACCTAAAACAAACATTAAAGACAGACAAATGTCCAATTGAAAAATGAGCCTAGCAGTGCAGCACTGTTGTTTTATTAAAACAAAACAAAAAACTTTGCTAAAAATTAAGTTATGGAATTGGAAGCAAAAGTGAAAGATGAGACAGGAAGCAAACTCCAGGGTTAAAAATACTATACTCCTGATCATGAGTGCATATGAATTGGATGTATTTTCTAGAAAAACTGCTACTTTACCAGTTACTTCATATCTCTTCTTTTATCTTCTTTATTGTCCCCACAGGATGTTATTACATGGATTGCATTTCCACAATAACATCCTCTGATAGACTGTACATAGCAATATGCATGTTTGTCACTGGGGGATCCAAGAGGAAAGAGAGATAATGTGGTAAAAAAAAAGAAAAAAATCCTCTTTTTTCACAGGACATGTAACTGATAAATATTAACAGGGAAACATTTCAGGCACATTTCTGGGCAAACTGATGGAAAGAAAATCCATTAAGGGTGTTAAATGCAAAGACTTCATACTCTCAGTTTAGGAATGCCTCAGACTGCAAATGACAGAAATATGCTGTCCTGGTAATTTTTCCCAGGTTTCAGCTATTGGTCTTTTTGAGGGAAGGACGGTGAATTGACAGGATTGCCCAGACCAGATATTGGAGGCTAGGTAGTCCTTTTTCACGATTTGGCATAGATATCCTTATGTCCCATGTATGATCATGGTTTAAGGTCTAAGCTTAACATGCCTGCAAAATTAAGAAGCGGCCCCCTGAAAAGTCACTCACACAAACCCAGCACCTTGTTTATGGAGGATATGCAAGTAGGCCATTATAATAGAAAGGCAATTATATATAAACCTGCAGGAGGACCTGTGCAGACTGAGGAAGGTGAGAATCCTTGGCTGCAAAGCAGAATGCTTCGTGGATCCTGCTCATTACACTGTTCTAAAAGAGCCACGTATGTGTTTACGTACATGTAAGTATTTGATGGTGGTGGGCATGTGATAAAGATGAAAATTTTTTATGAAGAAATAAAATAGGTTAATACTATACCATTCCTCAAGGTGAAGATTTCCTTCATTTTGTAGGAGAATTACTTCTGTAAAATAACTTTGTATAAGTGCTTTGATTTTTTAAAAACTTTGCTTCAGCTTGCTTCAAAATGCAGATTGCCAGAGTCCAAGATTATTTTTAAAATGTCCTTACCACTACGCCCCAGGTTCATAATGTTTTCTGATTTTCAGAAATGCACTAAAACCTGCAAGTGTAACTTCTTGAGTGTCCAAGATCTCCAAGGAAAACACTTAAATTATTGAGGTTCCTAAAGTTAGGGGAATCTATCAGTCAAGTATCTTAGCAGAGGAGGATAGCATTTGAGCTGGTTGAATTTTTCTTTTAAAGGCTAACCAGAAAATAGGTCCCATAAGCTGTGAAGACCTACTTTGAAAATTTTCTTTGGATTTTTCCAGGTTTTCTGCTTTCTCCCTATCCTTTTATGACCTTTCCTTTGCTATAAAATAAAATAGAATGAATAATGTCATGTATTAGTTTCCCACATTGCCCACCCCAAACCAATAATCTTTTGTATTTTTTGCTTCATTTTTCCCTTTGCCACTCTAACTTTTCTAAAGGTTAACAAAGGAAAAAAAAGGAAAAGAAAAAGTGGAAAAAAGTTGAACGTTTTCATTTTATTGTACTCAGCTGGTAAAATAGCGGTGTCAGGCATTACTTCAACATTTCATTTTTGAGACCCGGACCAAAAGTCTAAATATTTAAGCTTTTCACAGAACAAAAGCTATAATACCTCTGATCCAAAATATTTTGCTTCATCGTTTCATAGTAATAAAACACTTCAGAGTTCTTCATGTGTGCTGGTGTTGGTTTACTTTTAGTACAATTCAATCCATTTCAATGCTCTACTCCCACTATGCCTCCAGGCAAACATAGCTCTGATGCTTCCTACTGCTCTGTGTATGTAGACACACACTGCAAGGAGGTGAGTCTTCTCCTTGGGTATGGCTCCCTGGTTGTGCTTCATCACCAAAGAGGGAGCTTGGCGATGTGGTTCCCATGAAGTGCCACACGGGTTAATCCAGAATGAAAACAG
Source organism: Nyctibius grandis (assembly GCF_013368605.1). Taxonomy (NCBI): domain Eukaryota; kingdom Metazoa; phylum Chordata; class Aves; order Nyctibiiformes; family Nyctibiidae; genus Nyctibius; species Nyctibius grandis. The sequence goes on along the minus strand of NC_090658.1, from coordinate 93,520,685 downwards.
TTGAGACAGACAATGTGCTGTAAGTCAGGGCAACCTGTAGCTGGAGGATGGGGTAGGAAACACCTGGATTACTACTTTTCTGAGCTTGTGGGTAGCTCAAGTGAACAGAGATGCACATAGACATTCCCGAGCTGGTTTTGGGTGTGTGGAAGAAGAGTAAAGGCAATGGAAAGTGAGGAAGGCAAAGCTGGCATTCCCACAAAAAAAAAGTTAATATGACATTCTCTGTCATGAAATCACGACATTGAAAAATCTGATCTCTCTTATAATCAGCTTTGGCCACTCATGTTTCTCCCTTCAGGCCTCAGACCAGGTACCAAAGTTGATCACTCCCTGCCTCCCCTCAAGTTCATCCCCATGTACTCACTAGGACAGCGTGTGCCCTTGAAGCCACATCACTCCCCTGGGTGGCAGACAGTGAGATAAGAATCAACTCCATTTGGGGCTGGATCCATTTATTTTGTCCTAATGGAAATATTTTCATCTATTTGGCGATTTTAAGTGTTTTTAATAGTAATTTCCTAAATTTGGATTTTTTTTTGGCATTAAAAATTAAACTAAATGTTTCAGACAGAAATTTCTCTCTACATTTTTCCTGCATTGTTTGTTGGAAATCGTTCTGCTGATTAGAATTAATCTCTTGGAGATGGTAAACTGTGGTTGCTTTTTTTTTTAATTGCTTTTTCTTTAAGTCCGCTGATATTTGTACTTAGTTTCATTAACAACAGTACTTTTCAATTAAAAGAAGAAATATTAATTTGTTTGTAAAGGTTTCTGAGTTTAAAGTGGTCTATTAGTGACAGAGACAAAGAGAGATCTAGGGCTTTTGTAAATTTTTGGAAGAACATATGTAGTGAGACTTAAGACTATAAAATATGCAGGCCTTTTCTGACACTGTTCACATACTCTTGAGTACTCTTCCTTCTGCATGGAAAGCTCTGTTACCTTTTCAACAGAAACATAATGTTAAAGCTTGACAAAATATATCTTCCTGATCTTCCTGCTAAATAGGTGACAAGTAGAATGGCAGAAGAAGGGCAGTCTGGAGTCCCATCCACCCCAGACACAGTCCACAGGACTGGCTAAATGTGGGAAGGTCTGACATCACACCAAGCCTTCATAAAGGTTGTCTACGCTTCTGTCTGTAGTCTCACTGTTCCTCTGCACTAGTTTCTAATTTGTTCTAATTATTCTAATAATTAATATGTACCAGAGCATAGACCATACTGTGAAAAGTAGCTTCCCTTCATTTTCTTTTTTGCTTAGCTATATTTGGAGTTTAGTATTCAATAGGTCTGATCCAACAGCCCCTGAAGTCAGCAGGAACCCACCTACTCAGCCGCAACAAATTTCTCAACACCTGAGATCTTTGGGGCTCTTAATATTATTCCCTGCAGTAAGGTATTTAAGCTATTTTAATAGAGCATATAATAATGAACTTTTGTCCTTCTTTTCTGCCCATATACTACTCATATGAAGAGTTGCTTGCTTAATAAAGTTTGACAGGAGCCAAACAGAAAGAATAAATTCAAGCAGCAACACAACAAAATATTTTTCCTTCTTTTTTTTTCTTTTTTTTTTTAGCTTTCGGTGTATCTCTTTCTTTCAGCTTTCTGGATAAGTATCATCAGTGGGTCTGACTTAGAAGTTGCCTATAAATGTACCAGTTGATGGTTTTGCAACTGTCCTTAAATTAAAGGGACTGCTTTTGTGTTCAAAATTTCAGTTAGTTCTCTTAGAAGAGTTTTGCTTTGGGTACAGTCAAAAACTTAGGGAACAAGTTAGTATTTTTACCCCAAATTTTAGAAAGAAAGTAGATGTCAGAATTATCTGGAAAGTTGCGTTGCACCCTCCCCTTATCTCAGATTTTCGAGCTACCAAGGATACTCACCAGTTTGTAACAGGACACCCTTGCTCCAGTCTTGCCAGAACAGGAGGCAGCATTTCCTCTCTGAATATTTCATATCTGCCTGTAGGAGCATGGGACTCTGCTGTGACACCCTCGCTGAGGGCCTCAAAGTCCATGAACCTTCTCTGATACTTTAGTGAATGCCAGAGATCCTGCAAAGTTGCAACAGTCACTGGCAGGCATGCTGTCCCTCCTGGTCCTTGGTCCAGCTGCCCACCTGCCCCTGCAGCTCAGATGCAGACCCTACTGATACAGCAGTGGGTGTGAAGAGGCCTTGGTGCACTGCTCAGTGTTTTATATGTGTGCTATAGCTTTGCTGTCCAGTTACCTTGAATCATGCTTATTTTTAACTAGATTTATTGCAGTGAATCCAAACGCACCATATTTGTGCAGATCTGTCCCACCAGCCTGTAGGCTGGGACATAGAGTGCAGATGGGACAAGCACTCATATCTGTCTGCAGTCACATGGCTGACATCAGACAGACACAGTAGCCTCAAGCCTTTTCTAGAAACGTGTTTCTATCACCAGATCCTGCTCTTATAACAGCATAAATAATTGCTGCTGAACTCCAGGCTTTCCTTCATGATTACAGTATCAATCCAATGCCAGCAGAGCAGGGGAGGATGTAAAGCTTGAGGACGTCTCCTGGCTGTGATGAACATGAGCTGGGACTCTGGGAAACCTCGGTGTGTCAAGGATTAAGCAAGAAACCTGAACATTCAGGATAAGGAAGTGTTTTTTCCTTATCCATTAAACTGTGAGAAATCAGACTCCCTTAACCTGGTGGGGAGTTATTGTCTGAAACATATGGGGCAGCATATGATCCCTTGAAGAGTCCAACACTGGGGCACAGAGACCTGGCTACTTAGAGAGGGAAGCCAATGCTCCTACATACAATGGTAGCTGGAAAAACACCCCTCCATAGCCATTCCATATACAAGCTCTTAGTGTATGGCATGAATTGCTCTAGAAAATATGCAAGTTTCTGATAATGGAAAACAATCTTGTCCTCATCTATAAAAAATATTTTTCCCTTTGCAAACCTTATTTTGTAAGACTGCCTTTCATTGCTTAAGAGTGTCTCAGCTACACTAGCCATGAAGTTTTGACGTTAAGTGAAAATGAATAGTCTGGCTGAATATTTTAAAATATCTGAGTGTTAAAGTCACTGGATGATTCATAATTATCATCTTCATCTGCATTTTTTTTTTCTTTTACTCTTGCCTGCAGTGAGTCATGAGTATGTCTGGATTACTTTTCAACTATAAAGGAATGAAATGTACTCCTAATGGACAACACAAGGGTCACACTTACCACGTACATCCCCAAAAATAGAGCTCTCAGTCCTGTTGCTATGAAATATGAGTCCTTCCACCAGCTTTCTTGTGCCAATCAGCTTTTTGCACAGTGAATAGTTCCATTCACCTCATCAGGGAGGTACAAGTGCCATGGGGAGCTGCTCATCATGACAGTACCAGGACGTGGTCCTCTCACAGGGATGGCGCCATGCTCACAGGGTACTCTGTAGACTCCTTAAGCTGATTTCCCTTACAGCACCATTGGGTTTCACTGGATCCTTGCAAAGGCTTCCTTGTATATTTATGATTAAATATGTTTTCATTCATTACTGCAAAGTCTCTTGTTCCAAAGAGGAGATTTTGAACTGGAAATTATAAGACTCTCAAATTCCACAACCATGGTATCTCATTTTAAGCTTTCACTGTGGCTGGCGTAATTCCTCATGTTTGCTGTTTGCCAGCCTTAAGTGTAGGGAGTTCAACAAGATTCCTGCTCTGAACCATATTACACTGTTTCTATTAAGAAAAACAGATTTCAGGGCCACAGAGATGTTATGACTCAGCTTTGATCCCGATGATCCTTGCTTCACAAAGCAAATGCTTCCCAGTGTCTGATGTCTGAAAATCCTCTCTAATTAGTGCTCCTCCACAAACTAAGAGGAAAACTGTTGTCACAGTGTTGCCTCATTTCATACACTTCTATGGATGCTATGTTGATGAGCTGTAACCTTCTGTACTTTTAAAAAGCAAGAAATACCCCTTTGTTACAGCTAACAAGCATAGCTTTCAGAGTGATGAGTACTCTGGTCTCATGGAAGTCAATGGGCATGAGCTTGAAAGAAATGAGCTGTTCTCATTTGGGGAAAATGAGGTGCATGGGCTTATTCAACGTTTCCGTTACAGATACTGCTCACCGGCCCCAAGCAACAGGTCCTGTTACACCAGCGGTTCTGCAAGACAGCACGTGTAGTTCCAATCTCACACTCCCTGACCCAAGGAGGTGGTTGGCAGACTGAATGTGAAAGCTAAGGCATAGATCCAGATACATTCATTAGCAGCTTTTGAAAGGAGGTAGTAAACAGCAGCCGTCTGCATCTTTCCTTCAGTGCTTTAAGTGCGTATTTTTCTCAACACTGTATGTGAGAGAGAGAGAAAGAGAAGCTTGCAGGGCCACTGAATTGGCTCACAGAGAGGATGGTTAGCACCATACAAACAGGATCAGGTGGTGGTTATTCAGAGCTGCTGCTGAAAAAGCAGTTAGTACAAGCTGGCACCTCTGGCAGGGAAGAATGAATGCCTGCTTGTATCTAAAAGCAGCTGTCAGACAGGAAAGCAGAGAGCAGGTTGTAAGCTTGTTTTGTTTCATTTTCACAGCTACATAATGGAAACAAAGAAGAAATTATGTCATCTTTGAAAATATGAAAAAAAAAAAAGACGGGCATCCAAATGTTTCTTAGAAGTAGTGCAACTTGGACACAATTTGCAGCATGTATTTTGCAATTATTTATTCAAGTCAGTAGTGAATGACTAGAGTCATCTGTCAGTATCATTTGGTATCTAGTATGGGAGGATCCTACAACCTCAGTATTAAGAAACCCAGCTGCATTTATTTCTAATGTTTCTTATAGCCAAAACCTCACACACATGCCATGAAGCAGTTTTACATGGACTCCATTAATCTAAAATAATATTCATGCCACTGTAAAAAAGGTTAGAAAAAAACACCCTCCAGAAATGTGCATCGATTTCTATGTAGGTGAGTAAGTACATCTTGAAACTTGCATGTCTCTAGTCTAAAATGACATGACAAATCCCACGCCAGTGTCTCACACAGAAATGAACACGGAGCCCAAATTTTGGTTTAGTGAATGGTATGCTAACATAAAAAAATTCTGTTTGTTGAAGTGTTTGGGTCTCTGAACTGTCTGGAAATGTGTCTCCAGCAAATTCTTTTCTAGGGATTTCTGGTGAAACCCTAGTTTCAGGAAAATCAGTGGGATTTTTAGCGCTGCCCATGATTATGTCAGTGCATTATCCCTGGCACAGTGGACACAGCTCAAGAGATCCCCTTCATATCCTCACCACCTCAACAAGAACACACACAGACACACTCTGAACTTCCCCAAACCCTTGATGCACGACATGCTTACCACCCACAGAGACACCTGGCCCTCAGTTGGAGCTTGGACTGCCCATTGACCTCACCAGCCCTTGCATTGTTCTAGGAGGGAACCAGGGTCATTGCTGCTGACTGTTGTCATCCCTGGCAAGGGTGAGTGGCATAGCTGGAGAAGGCAGAGTCAAACCTTGCAGGTGAGGACATCTCAGAGTGTGTGCTTAAGGACTCGCTTCCCTTACTCTTGGATCCCAGCCTGAGAACTTCCAGAGAGACAGTCCTCAGGTGCTCTAGCCGGCAACGAATTTAAACATGCAGCTGTTTTGGCTTTCAGCCTAGCAGGAGGCTATTTCACACAACACAGAGGATGAAATCCACAAGAAACAAAATCTCATTTCATTCAAACCTTAGCTTCAGTCAAACCTTAGATTCAGTCAAACCTCAGCTGCATGTCCAGTTTCCTCACTTTGCCGGTCCTTTGAGAGGATACCTCAGCAATGGGACTAAGATTGGACCTTACTGAACTGCTTTAAAAAAACAATATATAATTTTGTTTTCAGACAGTGAAGTCCTTTAGACCTATTATTTTGATACTTCCAGATTACCAGTTCATTACTGGGTTGAAACAGTCTTGTACAAGCAATCCTACTGATTTCGCAAAACGTTGTGGTTGTGTCATCATAGAGCAGATGGATGCCCCTTAGCTGGAACCAGAGTGATTACCGCCGGTGCATAACATGGTCATCCAGCATAGTGAAGGCACATTTTTCAAAGATGAGCAGCAGCACCTTTGACTCATTTCTCAAGAACAAATTTCTCATCCTTTGGGTAGTGACAAAGTAGCAATATATACTTCCTGCAGATATCTGTGTACCAAGGTGGTTCATTCTGGAGTATTTCAGAGTAGTCCTTTAATAATGATATATTTCTCCACCACACAGAAATTTTCCTTTAGTTGTATCAGTAAGTTATAGTTTTTATCTTTACGCTTATCCTAGGTGATGTGATAAATCATATCAAGTAGCAGCCAGCCTTGTGAGAAGATACATCAGTTGTCCTACATGTAGACTTAAGCAGCCCTCAAGAAAATGTAGGACAATATCCTCATTCCACAGAAATGGATGACAGACTTCCACAGGGTTACAACATCAATTCTTGCTTTCTTTTGCTTTGAAATGTCAAGTTATAACTTATTGAATATTTTCTTACTTAAAAAATGCTTGATTTTTTTTTTTTGCTTGAATATATGTGTATGTGCTTGCATGTGTACGTACACACAACTTTATCTCTCCCAGACAGCAATTTTCACATCTCCAAAGGAGATCAAGGTTGACTGACCTTCAATAAAAACGTCCTTGTTTTAACATTGCTCATTGAAACCAAATGGGCTAAATCAAAAACTTAGAGAGTTTGAAATAGTTTAAAAATCCCTTTCCATTACTTAAACTTTTGCTGTTAGCCCTTGTGATTTTTTCATTTCACAAGTACTCCAAATTAATTTACCAACTTAGTGAAGAATTTACTATGCATTGAAGGAACAAAGAAACAATTAATACAGTGGTAATTCAGAAAACAGACCTCTCTGAGACGCGTATCAGAAAGATTTGAGGTCTTTTGCTTTTCCTTTTTAGTTCTGATTTGTTAGAAAAGTATTTCATTTCAAAGAAGTAATTATTTAGGGAAATCTCATTTCTAAGGTGCTTCTGAAATCAGTTCTCTATTCAGGCTCTGCCACAATAGGAAGAACATTTACTGATACTTTGAAAATTAACCTGACTTATCCAGTTTAATTCTCTTTGTATACTGAATTTTGTGTTCTTTTTTCTATGAGTATTCCAGTGACTGTTTTCTCTTAAGATGTAACTATAGACAGCACCATTATTCCTATAAATAACCCCATCAACACGTAAGCAAACATACTTAATTCATTATTTATTTGGTTCTGCAACGAAACCATGGAAACTAATTCATATGATTTATTGTAGAGGAGTGATTGCAATACACTTTTTTTAAATTTTGGACCTTAAAGTTTTTTAATCAAGGGGCAGATTCTTGCTCAGAAAATTTAGGCCTCCCAAACACAGGCTTAGTTATGCTTTTGCAGACCACCTAAAAACAGTGCAGGCATTCCCAAGGCTTTCAGACCACAGACTGAAAACTACTGCTGAGGGTGACTGTCTAAAAAAATTAAAAATCAGATGCATGGTATAATATGTCAAGAATTTATTTTCATAAACAAAGCAAGATCAGGTCCTAAATAATTCAGCATAATTTGAGAGGGACAAAATAATCAAATAAACTGACCAAAAAGAAGAATGCATGCATCTCCTCACACAGACCAAAAAAACCCCAAAATTACATGTAGGGAAAAGCAAACAAATCCATTGTGAATCAAACTGTCAGTCTTGAATATAAAACTTAACAAAACCAGCTTTTATTTGTAGAGTCCATAAGTCATCATTTAATAACCTGTGCGAAATGAGTGATCTCAGTAAAGTGTCTGGACGATTTATAATTATATTTCATTTTTAAAAGGTCAAACTATCTGGAAAGTTCCCAAAAGAAAATTAGCAGGAGTTTGGAGTCTTTTTTCTGATGCCTAAAGTGGAATACCTCACATGATGGTTTGGGGAACAAGTCACATGCTTCCTTTGGTTGTGTATCAGAAGGACTTCGTGCATTTTTCTAAGAGCACCATACAGTGCATTATAAAATGAAAAACAATAAGAAAACATGCTGAAAATCCCAGCATGTGTCATTGAATGCAAAAGGTATGGAGTGCTGCCACTAAGTATCGTAATAAAGAAATATATACCGCTGAATGGTGGCCAGGTTTCCTGAGCAAGCAGTCATCAGAAAGCGCTGCTTAAACTGGAAAGGCACAAATCCTCCCTGGACTACTGGCTTGAAAATACTTCCATATGTGCATTCAAGCACAGAGCAAAATGCCGGCCCCAGCACTTTTGCTTTGTTTGCTCCTTTCGAACAGACACAAGAGGTAAATCAATAGAGTGGCCCTAATGCTAACAAAAATAAATTCATTAGGCGCCTGCATTTGGTGAGGATTCCTGGAACAAACGTGTTCCATGACGCAGGCATCTTTTCAGTCTCTGGTTAACAGAGGTTTTATATAACAGCATGTTTTCAGGCTGGGGCCAGGAGATCACAGCTGGACAGCACCAGTTCCTAGCTCTATGAAAGGACTAATATTTGTGAAATTCCCTCTGCTGGAAATGCAAGTCCTCAAAATAGCTATGTCTGACGTGGAAAACCAAATTTCATGGCTCCTTAAAAGGCATTTAAGCACGTTATACTCCAAATTACCCAGAAGAAAGAGTGAGGTTCATTTTTAGGATAAGAATGCAGAACCAGCAATAGGATGCAATTCTCTTGAAGATTAAAAACGGAGATTGGTAGCCAGATACCATTTTTCAAATTGCCAGGGGAAGCTTAAAACCGAATTTGTTCTTACTCCTAAGAGGGCTGTGGTGAGCTGGGATTACTGAATGAATCATGTTCTTCATGATGACTCAGAGACTTTGAAAGAGGCCCAATTTTTAAATGGATGTTGGGATTTGGGGGTCTTAATAAATAAGGGCTTGTTTTTAATATACAGATAGTTTTGATACACCAAGGTTGTACAAGAGTTTTCCTTCTGGTTTAATGCAGTGTTGTACTGTACATACAGGAGTACATTTTGTACTGTACTAGGCAACGAGGCTTATGGGATTTATCCCTGCTGAATTTTAATATATTTTTTTCTATTCCTTTTTTTCATTTTTAATGAATGGTATGGTCAAATGAAATGGCAAAGTTCCCTCTAAACATCAACACAGAAAGAGGGATGAGGGCTGAGAAAGAGCAGAGAGGAAGGATAGTATGGGGTTGGAAGAGCTTCTGGAAACTTGCATGCTGATGGCACAATATGTGAAATTCTTTCTGTGTTTGCATTCTGGACCTAATTCCTGACTTAGTTTACTTTCCTGTTAGCTGCTGAGTGCCAATGTATTGCTGCTGCTACTGCTGCTACAGTGATCTCCTGCTGCTATGACATGCGCGCATACCTCCATATATTCTGTACATGCATCCCTGAATGGGCACGATTTCAGTGTGTAGTTTTGTAAAGCACCTTGTCAATTATCTTCAAAAGCCTATTTAAGAATAATCCACAAAGACAAATTATAGGTTGCAGAGCATCACAAGTATGCTTGAAGTCACCCTGCTGGGTTTTATTACTTTGGTATCTCTGTAGCAGTGCACAGAAGACAGTGCACATCACTTTAAGGCCAGACTATGAAAGGACATTCCTAGGAGTTAAAAGTTACAGTTTCCAGATGGAAATTCTGAATTTCAAGGACCTAAGTTGGATTTGACTATTCCCCACTGTAAACCCACTCTTGTTTTTTTTATTAGACTGGATCCCAAACCGGACAACACATAGTTTCTACTTCCTTTTCTAGAAGTGGCCAAAACTTTGAATCAATTGAAACCAGTTGATACCATGAGCTTTTTCCTGTTGAAACCTGGAACAAACAATAACAGCTGGCAAGATTTTGGTGCCAGTAATTAATATTCAAACATCCATCCCGAATCAGCCCAGGTCCTAATGATCTTATATGGGCTACAGAAGGAATAGTCATGAACCATTACTTCAGTCTAGGTAATATCCCTGGACTCCCTCCACAGAAGATAAACAAGACAGATGAAGTCTATCTGCAGGAGCACCTCCTCTGATGACTAGAAAGGACATCTGTGAATATATTCCTACATGTTTACATGAAAAGTAATAATACTTTTCTATTTTTGCAAAAAACCTCTAGCCATTCCTTCTTGTTATGCTGGATGTAATAGCATTTAGAGCTGTTCAAACCCCACAGCTCCGATGAGTTCATGGAACAGACATAATCATGAAGAGTTGGCCAGTCCAGACTACTTTTTCAGCATAATGAGTTGTACCTTCTGAATGTCAGGAATACTGAACAAGCCTGTGAACAATCATGTATCATTGCACAAGTGCTGAGTGTGGTTACAAACACTGAAGGAGATGGGTGCTCTCAATAAAGATCTCATACACTCACAGGTGGTTCTTACCTTGGGGACAGTAGGGTCTATCTCCACTGGACTTTTATAATCCTCAGTAAAATCTTAGTCTTACTTCCCTACTGAACCAGGCATGGACAGTGCCCATGCTAGTACAAAGCCCAGTACCACACCACATCACAAAGGGAAATGCACTGCATTTGCACAGTAGCCTTCACCAGATAAAAGCCGTCAGATCTGCCACTGAATACACTCTTTTGCAGCACAGCCTGTACGCCATTGAACAAACCATGAACGTGGTGGACCCACTGGGCGCCACCACCCAGCACACACTTGTGTAGCTTTGTCCAGGATGAATAATATTCTCCTTCTTCCTCTGGTTGACTGAAATATGGCATTGTCACTCAGTGGACTCAAAAGCACCCCTGTAAAGCCCCATGCTGATCAAGGAAGGGGACATTTGTGGACTTACATGAGCATATGTGTGGGGGGCATATATGTGCTTGCAGCCCAGAAGGCCAACCGTATCCTGGGCTGCACCAAAAGAAGCATGGCCAGCAGGTCGAGGGAAGTGATTCTGCCCGTCTACTCTGCTCTTGTGAGACCACACCTGGAGTACTGCATCCACCTCTGGGGCCCCCAACATAAGAAGGATGTGGAGCTGTTGGAGCAAGCCCAGAGGAGGGCCATGAAGATGATCAGAGGGCTGGAGCAGCTCTCCTATGAAGACAAGCTGAGAGAGTTGGGGCTCTTCAGCCTGGGGAAGAGAAGGCTCCAGGGAGACCTTCTAGCAGCCTTCCAGTACCTGAAGGGGGCCTACAGGAAACCTGGAGAGGGACTTTTTAAAGAGCATGTAGTGATATGATGAGGGACAATGGTTTTAAACTGAAAGAGGGTAGATTTAGACTAGATATTAGGAAGAAATATTTGACTGTGAGGGTGGTGAGACACTGGAACAGGTTGCCCAGAGTAGTTGTTGATGCCCCCTCCCTGGAAGTGTTTAAGGCCAGGTTGGATGAGGCTTTGAGCAACCTGGTCTAGTGGAAGGTGTCCTTGCCCATGGCAGGGGGGTTGGAACTAGATGATCTTTAAGGTCCCTTCCAACTGAAACCATTCTATAATTCTAGGATGATTCTAGGATTTAGCTGGATGGCAGCTGGGATAATATTGTTTCCTTCTACAGGAAATGCATCAGAAAATAACCCCACTTTCACACTGCAGAAGTGAAGTCTGAAGTGTTTCTTTTCCCTGTTTGAAATTGTAATTCCAACTTTGCAAATACAAAAATCATGTCAAATCCCTGTTACTATGTTACTTATGATTCAACTCTCTGAAAGCCAACAGCCTATGTATTTGTAAAAGTGTTGCTACCCTGGGAAATCAAATTCAGTCCCAAAAGGCAAATCCGGAGTGCTTTTAAAATCTACGTGGGACATTTACTAGAAAGGAATCTGTGCAGGAGTAACTAAAAATCATGTTTGGATGGTTTTGTATCCACTTTTGTTCTGCAGTCTTTGATGGGTTTTAATTTTTTTAATGTTCATTTTGAATCTTGCTGAGAGAAACTGAACAGATAACTTATAATATACAGATGTTCGTTTTATTTTGCCATATTTTTGGTTTATGAGCCGCTCTTGAATTGGTCTTTTCAATACCTTTGCATCTCACTTAGATAATTCACAAAAACTAGTCAATGCTTAATACTAAGTCAAATGGTTTTGTTTCTGCTCCCAGTTCTATTGTATGTATTTTTCAGCTAACAAAGCATGAATTAAACTGTGTTTTGCACAGTTTAAAATTTATTTTTATGTAATATTTGAATTTTCCATACCTAGTTCCTTTAGTTTACAAGTGTTCATTTCTGTAAACTTTTATTGCCTATAATATTACTGGAAAATGTATCAGGAACAAGAGATATGAAAAGTCAAAGCCAGGTATTTAAAAAAAAGTCAAGTTTTAAGCTTGGCACATGATTAACATGATGTCAAGAGAGCTAGGGCTCACAGACAGTGTGTAATTCATCCAGAGCAGATGCACTATATATTACTTATATTTGCATACACATGGCATGTACACTGGAGTCAATACCTTCATTCAAGTTTAAATCACAGATTCCTAATGTTCAAGAGTCCTTCAGAATGGATTTTCATTAAGTTGTGTTCTTACACTAGCTCCACGCAGTGGCAAATGGCACAGAGAAAGAGCTGGGTCTCTTGATCCGCTGAAGGTCTCACGATCCCCTGTGCCCATAGGCTAGTATCAGATCTCTGCACTGCACTGCTGGGCACACTGAGATCACCAACCAGGAGGAGATGAGGTGCTCAGGGCATTCCTCCACAGCCATGCTGCTTCTTCTCCCTCTCAAATCATCTCAGCTGCCCACATCAGGTCCTGCACTTAGCTGAGCTGAACAGGACCCATGGACTGAGGGGCTGAAGGACTACTGAAGGGAGGAGGCAAGCAAACAATGGCTCCAGCTGAATCCTCCCATAGTCTGCACAACCGAGAGCAAGTTAGAAATCAGCTGTAATCTATTGGACACCAACATCCATATGCCCAGAAAAGACAATAAATCCAAACAGTTCCAGGCTGGGCTGCTCATAATAGTTCTTACAGCTGCTCTGCTGGGACTGCTGTGGATGTAGGCTAGAAACGAATTGAACAGATGCATTCATACTTAGACAGAACGCACTGGGGAGGCACACCACAGATAAACGAGAGGAATCTCCTGCTTTGTAAATAGCTTGAAGTGCTTTCAATTTAGTTGGAATACTCAAAGGCGTACTTGTGATGGGATTTCTTTGCAGAGAGGTTAGTTTCTCTTCTTCAGCACAGAACCGACAACAGTGGTTGTGGTTTTCACCCATCTCATTCATTTGGTCTAATGATGGAAAGATTTCTTACAAAGGAAAGGCCTGACTAGCAGTTTAGTGAGCCTTGAGTGTAGTTTTATTTCCTCAAAGAAAATCCATCATTTAAAGACTCATGTAGCCAATGTGTGATGCTCTGCTCCCTGGTGTGTTTCCCTGGATAAAATCTGCACAAGAAGCACAAGGGTCACTTTGTGCCGTTGTCATATCACCTAGGTTCTTGGGAGTGGGTAAAAAGGGGGAGATGAAAGGAGGTAATTTGAACTAAATTATATTCTTTTGAAAGGGCTGGCCATGGCTGATGAGGAGATGCAGACACTCCAGCCTTATATGCCTCCCTGTGGGAGCACAGATGCAGAACACTGTTCCACAGCCAACTGCATGGGAACGGAGTTATTATCCAAGCTACACAGTGCACAAGAATACATTCATGCATCACCGAGAAACACCTCTACCAACAAGCAGACATATATACTTCGCCCTGGCAGAGCTGACCTAAGTGCCTACTGCAAGCTTGGAAACTGGCAGGAGGTTTTTGATTTTCTTGGAAAAGAATACACAATTTCTGTGGGGTTCCCACGGGACAATGGTGGGAACGAGGTACTGAACGAGCTATATCCAGGCATGTCCAGGGGGTGGTAATGGGGTGGTAATGAACTAGCCAATCATAATAAAGAACAAGGACTTTGGCTATGAGAAAAATAAGATATGGGGAAGTTGAAAAATAAGAAAGAATGCTGCACCTGCAAGATATAGCTTTTTAGCATAAACCAATCAGAACTAATATAGAGGCGTGTGAACAAAGCATACTAACCAATCATAATAGAAATGACATGTACACAGAGTGTGTACAAAAACAGAATAGTATAAATGTACCCTCAGATACGTAAATAAACGAGATCTGCTTAACGATCATATTGATCTGCGTGCATTTACTCCACGCCCTCTCAACAAGTGGCGCCCGAACAGGGACTTTCCCCCGGACCAGGGGCCTTCGGCCGGAGACTGCGGAGAAGCAGCGGACAACGGCACGAAAGGAAAGGGTGAGAGGAAGCTAACTGTAGAGTGCTGCCCCGGCACTGGATTTTCGCACCGGCAGGAACGGATGCGGTAAGCCTGAGTGTTGCTAGCAAAGGAAAACCTGGGTAGGGCTTCCCAGGCAGCTGGGGGAGGAATGGGGTCTACCCTGACCAAGACAGAAGTGGCAGTGGTGAAACTCCTCCAACATATACTCTCCGAGAGAGGAATTAAATATGACGAAGCTGCGTTAAAGCAGTTACTGCTTTGGGCAAAAGACAAAGGACATTTTACAACCTTTAATGATGTCTTTGAAGTACCTTTATGGGAGAAGATTGGTGACTCTCTCTGGAATGCGGTGTCAAGTGGTGATAAGGAAGCCTTTAAATTGTCTGCTACATGGAAGCTGGTTAGTGAAGCGTTAAAGGGAATAAAAGCAGAGAGAGAAGTCACACATTCAGCTTTTATGGCTTTAGGACCGCAGACGTCTACTACCCCCTCACTGTTTGCTGGACCAACACCTCCCACGGCCCCGGTGGCTGTACCGGTGGCAGCTCCTTTATCACCATGGGTACGGACGGCTCTGAAAAAAGCTGAGGAGCAGGGAGCGAGTAAAATAGATACAGATCCATCAGGACTGATAGTGCGCCCTAAAACACGAGCTCGATTTGGACTAATTGATTCAGACGCTGAACAGGAGACTTGGCAGAAACCCCCTCCGAAACCCCCTCCCTCTCATTGATCTCTCTACGGATGAGGCTGAGCAGGAGGACAAGAAGGAGGGTAAACCTGCTTCGTATCCACCTTTACCGGATTCACTGTTTCCTGAGTCTGTTGAACAAAGTTTACATTCCGGCACTAAATGACCACCGTTAAAGTTGCCATTTAAGGAGTCAGCAGTACCAGAGTCACAAGGACTTAAAGGACCGTTATCATCACGAAATGGACATGAACTTGACATGACAGAGCTTGGTAGACGACTGGAAGAATTAAAGACGGAATTGCAGCAGCATCGTACAGCCAACGCCTCGGGACACGTGACTATGTCTCCCCAAAACCCCCCTCTGTGTTCGGGACAAGTATTAGGGCCACCTCAACCTCCTTTGCAAATCCCTATTCCACCTTTAGATCAGGGCGGGGGGGGAGGTTTGCGTCCATCTGGTAATGTGGGAGGTGGCGGAGAGGGTCAGCGTCTGCCCGCGTATACAGGGGAGTGGGGGGGAGGAGTGAAATGGAAAGGGATCATTTGAGATGTGTTATTAGGAGTTATAATTCCACAAGCATATCCGGTGATTGTGGGTGCGGGTCCTGAGGGAAGAAATATTTGGCAACCGTTAGATTGGAAAATTGTAAAAGAAGCATTGTTACTATAGTTGGCGAGGGACAACACAGGTGAGGACTGCAGAGGGGTTGTTGCAGGGATGGCAAATCGTAACCCCACCTTAACTGAGCTAATGGATGCTTGTGAGAAAGTAGGAACCACCATATTTCAGATGGAGTATTTAGCAAAAACTTTTGCAGCGGCAGTTAAGGTAGTTCATCGTTGTTATACATGCGAACAGGAAGGTCACTTTAAGAAAAACTGCCGTAAGAAGTTGAAGCTGAGTGGGAGAGATAACTCTGTTTTGATGTGTCATTGTTGTGGGAAGCTAGGGCATTTTGTGAAGCTGTGCAGGTCTAAGTATAATGCTCAAGGTCAGCTGATAACAACCAGCTGCAGAGCGCAGGGCTGGTGTTTCCACGCGGGGTTAACCTGTGCGGCTGCCAAGCCTTGGACCTGTGGCAAACAGGGATAATGCTAATGCTGATTGTCAAAAGATCATTGAAGCTTTACCTGGAAAAACAGATTTGAATGTTATGATAAAGGCATGTGCAAAAGTGGGTACTGTGGAACATAAGGCTCAAGTTATGGCTGCGGTCGTACTTGGGGCTTACGTCGTCACAATTGCAGCCTCTATTCCAATTGTTAGCAGAGGACACAAAATTAACAACACCACGACAGACTACTGCAGAGGTACAGCAACTGATTACAGAAGTAGAAAGCAGGCTACATTCCAAATTTGTACATCGTATTGATTTGAATTAGGAAATACAAATTATCACTTTGTTTGATTGGCAAATTCTGTATGCAATAATTGGTTAATGGAATTCAGAATGATCAGATTCGTTACAGAGCTATTGGCACAGATTATTCATCAAAGGACGGATGCGATGTTGGGAGCTTGTGGCCAGAGATCCTGCATCACTAACTGTTCCTATTGCAGCTCAATATTTTGAGTGGTGTATGGCTAATAGCTTTGCTTTACAAACAGCTATGGAGAATTTCTCGGGACAGGTTGTTAAGTGCGGAACTTCCAATTGCCACGGGAGTGTGGTGTACAGACACTCCCGTGGATGGAATTACCATTTTTACAGATGGATGTGGGAAAACAGGCAAGGCGGGCCTTGTCTGGTATTCTGATGGCAAGTGGGAATCTATGGTAGTACAACAAGAGGGTTCACCTCAGGTGGTAGAATTACGAGCTGTATTAGAAGTATTTCAGAATTTTCCCATTCCCTTTAATTTGGTTACTGATTCAGCATATGTAGCTGGCATTGTAAAACAATTGGATAGATCTGTTATAGACAATACATGTAATCAGTGTGTTTTTGAATTGCTGCGAGTTCTGTGGCAAGAAATTCAAATCTGAACTGCATTGTTTTATGTTTTACATGTAAGAAATCATACTAATTTGCCTGGGTTTATTGCAGAAGGCAATGTTCGACCAGACTAGACATTACCAGACTAGACATTACTGGACTAGACTCAGATGTTATCTATTTACCTATCAGAAAGGAATATCTACAGTGGTTAACAAATCAGTCAACTCTTTTTCAAATGGCCTTACAGGACTTTACTGGACAATTGGTAACACATTTGCCAAGAGATAAAAAGCTACAGTTTATTTGCAAACAGGATTGGGAGGAAAAACCTATCAGATCAGAGATACCTGTGACTGGACTAACTGTTTTTACTGATGCAGGAAAGCGATCACACTCAACAGTTAGTACCTGGCAAGAGGATGGACAATGGAAACATTACAAATTCTCAGGGCAAACTGAGGACTCACTGCAGACATTTGAACTTTTTGCAATATACCAGGTCTTTATAAAATGGAAGAACTTACCTGTAAATATTGTAACAGACTCTCTTTATGCAGCAGGCATTGTAAATCGAATTGAAAGAGCTTTTATACGACCAGTGAAGAATATGCGACTTTACACCATTTTGCTACAGTTGCATCAGGCAATAAACCTCAGAGAGGTACCTTATTTTGTTACTCACATTTGTAGTCATCAATTTGATCAAGGTTTGAGCATTGGCAATAATAAAGCAGACACACTTGTGTCCTATACGCAAATATCACCAAATTTATTTGAACAAGTACACCTATCCCATCAATTCTTTCATCAATCAGCGAAAATGTTAGCAAAACAATTTCACCTCACCATGGCACAAGCACGTGAATTAGTTAGTGTTTGTCCTAGTTGTCAGAAAATGGGCATGGGAATTGGAATAGGGGTAAATCCTCGAGGGTTGTGTGCGTTGCAACTGTGGCAAATGGATGTTACTCACATTGCAGAATTCGGAAGGCTCAAATATGTTCATGTATCTGTTGATACGTTTTCACATGTAATATGGACAACAGCACAGACTGGGGAAACAGGTCGTCATGTCAAATGACATTTACTTGCTTGCTTTGCAAGTCTTGGGGTTCCACAACAACTTAAGACTGGTAATGGACCAGCATATTGTTCACAGATTTTTCGTCAATTTTGTCAACTATGGGGTATTACACATGTCACTGGGATTCCTCATTCGCCTACGGGTCAGGCAATTGTGGAACGTGCTCATAGTACATTGAAACAGCTTCTGCAAAAACAAAAAGGGGGAGAGGTGACTGAACCTTCTGAGAGACTTGCAAAAGCTGTTTATGTACTTAACCATTTAACTTTAGTAGGAGATAAGGAGCGACCCCCAATTGTAATACATTGGGAGGCAGATCGACAGGGAGCAAGCTATGTGCAAAACAAAGGCAAAGTGTGGTATAGGGAACCAGGTACTAACGAGTGGTTAGGACCAGGGGAACTATTACTAATGGGTCGAGGTTATGCTTCTGTCTCTACAGGCACAGGAGTATGATGGTTTCCGATCAAATGTATTAAACCATATGTGGAGGTGGAATCCAGATCCGGAGATCCGACAGAGTAGCAGAAGACAGCAGGGCAATCAGGGATGCAGCAGGAAAAAGCTGGTTCAACAAAATCCTGCAAGAATTAGGTGGATTGTCTCTAAAAGGATGGTTAGCCACATTATTAGAGGGAATAGTTTATATAGTTGTGATTATAATTATCATAGGGATCTGCGTGGGTTGTGTTGAGGCAATCATTGAGAATAGTATATGGAAGTAGTGAGATAATAAATCTAACTACTTCCAAAGGGGGAAATTGATACCTGATGGTTTAGCAACAGTTTAGCAAGAGTAGGCCTCAGAGTAGGCTCTAAAATGCCTGCTCTGTGTTACCTTTATACAGAATCAGCTTTCCTGTCAGTAACTTTCCTTTCAGCTAGAATAACAGAGAATAACAGTATGTTCTGAAGTAAACTGCATGTTTTGTAGATAGAGTCTGCTTATGGGAATGTTTATAATAGGCATTATCCTACTTGTGTTACCCTGTTTGTTTGCATGTTTGCAGAGAACTGTACAACGAATGGTCAATACAGCCTTTTTGGCTCAACAACAGAGAGCAGGGTTTATGGGTAACCAAGGCTGGGATTCTCTGACCGGGCTCTGCGAGACGCAGGGAACCAGGTTGAAGTAAGAAACAAAGACAAAAAGGACAGGACAGGACATAGCTCGTTCAAAAACAAAAAGGGGGATTTGTGGGGTTCCCACGGGACAATGGTGGGAACGAGGTACTGAACGAGCTATGTCCAGGCATGTCCAGGGGGTGGTAATGGGGTGGTAATGAACTAGCCAATCATAATAAAGAACAAGGACTTTGGCTATGAGAAAAATAAGATATGGGGAAGTTGAAAAATAAGAAAGAATGCTGCACCTGCAAGATATAGCTTTTTAGCATAAACCAATCAGAACTAATATAGAGGCGTGTGAACAAAGCATACTAACCAATCATAATAGAAATGACATGTACACAGAGTGTGTACAAAAACAGAATAGTATAAATGTACCCTCAGATACGTAAATAAACGAGATCTGCTTAACGATCATATTGATCTGCGTGCATTTACTCCACGCCCTCTCAACAAATTTCCATAGCACTGAATGATACAGAACTAGTATTAGCAGGAAACGTTATTTTAAAAATGGGAAATTCTATCCAGTGAAGTGCAATAAATAAACTACTGGCAAAATGTGATCTATATTGAAGTGTTTGATGTCCCTCCTTCCCTTTCCCAAGTGCACTGTAATGGGAGACTCAGACTGCTAAGAGCAAGGTTGAGTTCATAAGTGTCTCCACACATTCTTCTGGGCAGGATGTTTATCAAGGCTGAACCCTCACTGCTCCTGTAATTTGTTCAAATCAACCAAGTCACCTTGCCAAGAAAAAACAGTTGCTTCAGAACATTTTCAGAATACTAAAACCAAAACCAGATGAATAATACAATGCTCCAAACAGGTAAGCATCTTTTCACCTGAGGTGAAATGTTATTAAACTGATATTCTGCCAATGACAAGAAAATCCAGATTTTAGCCCCAACGTATCTCTCTCAGTGCAGTCCACTACATCCCATTGAGAGGAAACTGATCAGGTGAACAAAGTGATATTCAGCCCCCACATGGAGATTTTCCTGAGGACCCAGGAGCATTTGTCAGTATTTTGTCAGACAGAAAGAGCCATCTAGTTCAGTCCAGTCTCTGATGTTGACAATATCAGATCCACAGTAAAAAGTAAAGTCAAGGTGTATTGCAGTGCTTCCTTTTCCCTCTCCCAGCTTTTGATGGCATGGTCTTTAGATATTGGTTGAATCAGAGGCAGTAGCTTTGTTCTTAATGGCTCTTCATGGATTGCATCTTCTTAGATGCAGTGGGTCTAATTGCATTATGAATCTACATTTACACCTGCCTTCACCAGGCAGGTGAATCTGATGGAGGTCATATCGTCCTTCTGAGGCCATCGGACTGATGGGGTTCTAAGCTTCATAACCTGTTTTTTAAGTGAATGACAGCATTGCCTTTTCAAGAGGCCCGACCAAGGGGATTTTTCCTTGATGTGTCCTTCATGCCCCAGTTTGAATGGGGAGATCCAGTGTTTTTAGTGGTTGCAAATAACATTGATTTCATCTGTGTGAATCCCACTGCCATCTGTAGTTGCTGTACATTTGTATCTGACATGATCTTAATCTCACATAGTGAAACAGCTTTTCAGGCTAAATTCCCACAAATCAGCCAGGTGCAGTTTGCTTCCTTCTTTCCACTGCTTTTCAGCTGTAAGTGATTGTCTCTCAAGTGTGGAAGAGAGTGAATATCTGCTCAAAGCTTGTTACTAGCCACTCTCCCAGATCAGTCTTCTAGATTTATATCCAAATTGAAAAACTGCATTGCTGGGTGAAAGTCCAGGAATAGTGATGACCAGAACATCACTACTAGCATACTAACACTGGAGATCTCAGGCTGTCTACTACCTGATGACACATATCTCATAATTTTCTACTATTCTTAGGGACCAGAGCTCATTTATAAAACAACAGCAGCATTTGAATATTACATTAATTGCCTATTTTTATGGGATGTCCTCTTGGATCTTTAAGATATCACCAGCAGAGAAGAAATATATTTCTCAATCCAAAACATTCTGAAAGGAGTTTGGACCTGTGATATCTCCACAGCCTTGCATTGCCTTTTACTAATCACTGTTGCTTTGCGCTCCTAGTCTGGAGGGCCTCGTAGGAGTTAATTTTATTCAACAGGTGGATTGAAAATGAAGCTAGTCTGGTTCTAAACAAGGGTATCACATGAGCTCAATTTTTAAACTCAAATTACAGACCCAGCTTTTCTAGTTCAGATCCATTTGATCACTGTGCAAAGGAGCAGACTTGTTCTCAAACAGCAGGTACCAGCAATAGAGCGTGCCATATGTTGCCCCCTTCCCATAACTAGTCCCTTCTTTCTTCCTCTCTATCTGTAGTCAGTATATTGCCAGAAGGTGGTTTGCAATGTTTCAGACATCTTTGAAATCCTGGCTGGTTTCTGAGAATGTTTTTTGGCTCCTCCACCTTTACTCATGAAAAAGAGAAAGACTAATCTTTTGCTGGAAAGCATAGAACATTTAGATGAAATTTTGATAAATACAGAAGACATTTTTTGGAGGCATTCTGCCGAAATTTAAAACACACCAGTGGTCAGCACTGCATGACCTGCTAGGTGAAAAACAGAGGCCACAAAAGTGACCATTGTAACAATATACCCTCACCTGTTACTGAATTAGCAGGCTCACCATTTCTCCTGGCATCTGCTCTGAAATATTAAAATCATCAGCATGGCAAAACATGAAGCAGTTGAACAAGCTGGTCTTTAAGAAACTCAGACCTTGCTCACAAGCTGAAGATTGATCTCACACATTTAGGTGAAAACCATTTGGTAAAACAGCCAGATCTGTGGCAGTCTTTAGCCAAAGTCAATTTATTTTTGTTTATTTTATTGTGGGAGAAGGAGCTTCTGAGGCTTAAATGAAACAGACTAAACTGTAATGTGTTTCAAAACAAATGTTTGGGTGATGTCTTTACGTCCCTGTGCTTTTTCCTATTACTTCTGTCTTCCAGTATGTATGTTAGCCTTTCACAAGGGATACAGTAGGGCCGATGTGAGGGGATTACTGGTGTCCAGAGATTCCTGTTCAAAGAAACCCAACACTCAAAGAACAAATTTCCCAGTTTACAGTTGATAAAAAAATTCCCAGTTTCAGCTTCAGTCTTGCTCAGTGGGTTCTGTCTCTCTGTAAAATGTTTGGAATTCACACACAGATCAATTAACATATGTCTATTCTTAATTTTTATTTTTCCCCAAATACACATAAGGAATTCCATCCAGAGCTTTAAAATCCACATTCACTGAATTCACCATAAGCTTTATTACTTCTTTTTACTTAAAAGTACAATATATTTCCTGTCATTTTCCCCCTAGAGTTTAACACCCCAACAAAGGCTTTCAGTGTTCACTTGAAGTACCCTGCCCTGCTAGCATGTGTTGATTCCTCTAGGAAGGGTCTTAAGGAAATTTCACTAAATCAGAGGGAAGAAGACACTATGTTGATTTCCCTCCCAGCTATAAAGGATTTGGGAGACACTTTCCAGATAAGATCTTTCACTGAAAAAGAAGGAAGCAGACGAAGGTAAGGTAAGTATTCATTTTTTGTCACTAAGACAAGGCACTACAAAGGATAAAGATTTGTGAAGTCAGTCCCCATTCCAGAGCTCCACAGAGGCAAGCCATCCCCTGCCCCAGTCAAGTGCATCAGGGGACCTATTGGTAGCACACAAGTTCCTTCCCCTTGAGCACCCAAAAATAAAACAGCTGGGCATTGAACAGCCTGGTGTCTTCACAGAGTGGAAAGGGGACATGGACCTCTACCTAGAGGCCAAGCATGCTGCAAAGCGTGTTTGCCCTTCAACATAAACTTAGGTGTCTATTGAATCATATACCCAGTTGCCGGCTCTGGCACCCTCCTGGTACATTCTCCTGCGTGTCTTCATCACACTCTTAGGCTATACTAGCAGACAGTACAACACAACACAGATCTGTAAAGCAAAGCATTTAGTGCAAGAGGGCTTGCTGTCCACACTACACATTTTTTGGGGAAGGGTATTTCCCTTTTGGAAAATTTGGGAAGTTTGGGAAGTTTGGCTCTACTCTAGTCCCATGGACCAAACAACTGTCAACAACTGGTGCACACTATATGCACTTCTGGAGAATATCTTCCAGCTTGGTATAATCAGAATGAAATCCAGTTCATGTGCTCTGAGACAGCTCATGAACCAAAGCACCGCGAGTAGGCATGATAGAGACACTTGCCTTAAAAACACACTTCTAATTAGAACCAGGACAATAATGTAAGCCTACCCTTAGGCATCTGAGATGTCTAGGGTTGCAGGTGCTCCTTCTTCAGTTAGCGGAGTGGAGGTATTTCAGACAGCAGTTGAGATCTTTGGAAGATTGAATTGCTATTCTAAGGGGCCTCTTTCTCTCACAGTTAATGAGCTGAACTTGACTTCTTCAGTAAGTCAGCCGAAACTCGGCTTGATGTCAAAAACATTCCTGTGACTTGGAAGTGAGGTTTTATAAGAGATTAAAAATAAGACAGGGGATGTGACCTGCAGAATTGATGTTAACAGTCTGCTTTATCAAACTTCCCTGTAAGACTCTACTGTTGAAGAATGATCCTCTGCTAGGATCAGGGAATAGCATCTGCTTACAGCTGCAGTTCTCTTTCTTTGAAGAGATTTAGAAGCCTATAGAGAAATGAAAGGATGCCCATGGCACGAAGTATAAATATTTGTCTTGCTTCTTTGAGTAAAGTTCCAAAAAGTGAATCCTTGCTGGTAGAAAAAAAATGAGAAGCGTCAGCAACAACGATCTCTGTTAGCAGGTCCCTTTGTTTGGTGCTTTCTTTTTTTAAATTGAGACATTTCAAGTACCCTAAATTGTTTAAGAAACAGTAGGAAAGATTTTTGGGTTTTGAACGATGCGATCTATTTAACCAAACATAGCTAATATAGTATAAAGACCACAATTGGAAACAGCTGTTAGTCAGACATCAATTACCCTTGTTTTCAGACTGAATGTCAATAGACAATGAAACCACCTAAATTAATCTAAGTGGCAAGCTAAAACCAGGCCTTCGAATTGCATCTTTAAACAGGACTCAGAGGCTAGAACCCATCTGCCAGAGGTTAGGCACCTGAAGCACAGTCAGACACTGGAGCCTGGCTAGACACCTGCATTTCATGTGACAAAAATCAGCTGTGGACAGTGAGATCATTTTCAGCCATGACGTAGTCTTTGTTCTCCAGATGTCCTTGGAAAGAATAGCATGCCTAAGCCATGGAGGTAGACATTTTCTTGATATAAGATGAAGTAGAATAGGAAGGAGCAGGGTAAAATGACTTTCTGGGACCCAGTGACAACAGGCCATAGCTTCCCAAATGACCCCTAAATTCCTGGCATAGCTCAGGAGAAAGGCCCAGGGTACATGTATCAGCAGTTACAATGAGGTATGTTGGTATCCTCAGAAGCCTATTAAAAACAGATTTCAGGAGGAGAATATTTTTTTTACCTTCTCAGTAACGTACCCCGCTTCTCATCTTCATTGTATTTCCTCTCCCTATCCTTATATTCCTCTGCCAATCTCTGTGACAGTCCAAGTGTTCATTAAGTCCATGGGCTGCTGAGGACAGCTCTACACAAACTACAGATGAGGAACTTGGCTCACCATTTCAGACAGGTCTCCTAGGACCAAGCACCATATCTTGTCCACTGTCTCCAAACCTTAAAAAAGACAACTTTGTCTCCAAGTGGCAGCCTGCTCCTGTGGGAGAGGTCTCTTCCAGTTTGGCATCTTGATCTCAAAGAACCAGCCCAGATAGTCTGGGCAGAATTAGCACCAAAATCATAGAATAGAATCATAGAATGATAGAATGTTTTGGGTTGGAAGGGACGTTTAAAGGTCATCTAGTCTAACCCCCCTGCACTGAGCAGGGACATCTTCAACTAGATCAGGTTGCTCAGAGCTCCGGCCAACCTGACCTTGAATGTTTCCAGGGATGGGACATTCACAACTTCTCTGGGCAACCTGTCCCAGTGTTTTACCACCTTCATCATAAAAAATTTCTTCCTTGTATCTAGTCTGAATCTACCATCTTTTAGATTAAAACCATTACCCCTTTTCCTATCACTACAGGTTCTGTTAAAAAGTCTGTTCCCATCTTTCTTATAAGCCCCCTTTAAGTATTGAAATCCTGCAATATCTTCTCCCTGTAATCACTATTCAGCTCTCCATGCAGCTAGTTAAACTTCCCTCTCTGTGTTGGGAACTAGCATGTAGCAATGATCACATTTCTTGCACACTGCATCATCCCTTTTCCTACTTCTTGACCCTGCTTCTTACCACCCTTGAATTTCCCAACTGTCTTCTGACCCCTTTTTTCTGATGCCATAGAGTCTTTGCCTTTTGGAACATCTCTGGAGACATCTTTCCTACCATATGCATGTTTCAACTGTCTCACCACTGAGGGTCACCCCTTTCAATATCTCCCACTTGTGGCATTTTTCAGTTTGTTGGAGGCTAGGCACAGCCTCCTGTAGCAATAACAGAAGGGTTAAAGATGAGAGCTGTTGGGTATATGGGAGCCAGATGTCATGTCTGTGTCTCTTGTCTACCTGGGGAGAGAAGGGAAGGGAAGGGAAGAGAAGGGAAGGGAAGGGAAGGGAAAGGAAGGGAAGGGAAGGGAAGGGAAGGGAAGGGAAGGGAAGGGAAGGGAAGGGAAGGGAAGGGAAGGGAAGGGAAGGGAAGGGAAGGGAAGGGAAGGGAAGGGAAGGGAAGGGAAGAAAAGGAAAGGAAAGGAAAGGAAAGGAAAGGAAAGGAAAGGAAAGGAAAGGAAAGGAAAGGAAAGGAAAGGAAAGGAAAGGAAAGGATGGAAAGGAGGTGTGTGGTGTATAGGAGAGACAGAGGAGCTATCCGGCACATGCTTACCAAGGAAGCATCCATCTTCACAGTTTTGGCATGCTGTACCAAATAGTCACATCATGGACACGGCACAAAAACTTGGCACAGATGCCAGTGAAACAAGCAGTAGTAAATCATTCAATTCATCAGAGGGCAAATTATGGATATGGAGGTACAGAGTATTTGCTGTCTCAGCACCTTGGGGAAACCAGCTGACTGAAAATATTGAATGTGCAGACTGACTTGAAACTGCATGGAAGCTAATTAAATGCTTGCTGTACCCTCTCCCATCATCTTACCGGGATCCTACAGGTTGTGAACTGCTTGCCAGTGAATATCCTTGTTATACACTAAACAGTCACTGAACAAGGCAAAGAATGCCAGTTGTTGTGTATCATGATAGGGCAGGTAGATGTTCATTACATGTTTGGAGTTATTTATAGTGTTCATGTTCAGTCTAAACAGCCTTATCTGTGAAGCTTAAGAAGCTAAAGTGGAGGAGGGTCTGGGAGTATAATCTCCTCCTAAGCCATGTCTTCTGTATGCCACCTCTTGTGATCACATGCCTTGGTATAAATATTTTGGTTTCTTTCAGGTCCTGTCTCAGGCCTCCCCAGAACTCATCCATTCATTTTCCCTGCCTAGTCGAGGCTTTGCCCAAATCAAGCCTGAACAATCACTTCCTTGAAGCCTCCAACTTATCACTAGCTTCTTGTCTGTTCTCATTATGAATACCATCTAAGCCTTTCTGCTGTCTCTCACAGATCCCTATCTGCTTGACCAGCCACCTTGTACTAAACAATGTGTATTGTGACATACTATGCCCTTGCTCCATCCTCCACTTGTGCCGAGACAAGCACAGATGAGATCACTAATTAACTTCTCACTAATGAAGAGGACTACTTCAGGAGAGCTGGATGCTGGGGTTTTAAAGATACTACATTTAGGATTTGTGTGTCTAAGAAGCAGGACATACAAAGGTCATAAAAACATAAGCACCTACACTGTGGACGTGCAGGAGAGGCGATCTGTGTACCTAGAGACCTTTAGCAACTAATTTTAGATATCTTAATAGACAGTGGGAATCTGGAAAGGTCAGCAAAGTCAATGGTTGATAAGCAGAAGCTCACACCATCTCAGGAGGAAGCCTGATTTAGGCCAGATGAATCCCAGCCAGTGAGTCAGAAGCAGAGCAGCAGGAGACCAAGAAACTAATTCACAATTTACATCTTCACAAACTCCATAAAAGTATCCCAAGTGATTTGTCTACTGTTCAGATGTTCTCTACCAAAAATTGTGTGGTTGTGCACAGATGTTCAAGGGATGAGGAGAACAAATAGCGTTTTCTGGCATTATCTGTGGCTGAAGTTGGAGCCAGAAACCAGAGGTGGTGAAGAGCTACATAGAGTCAGAAGTACTGAAAAAGAGGCAGCTTGACTTTCAGGTCCTTGACTGAGCATTTTATTTGTCAGAGTTTAAAAATACAATAGTTTGGCAGTGTATGAAAGTGGGGAAATATAAGCAACTTAGCTATATCATTTTATAGTCACTTTTAAGAGTCTTAGTAATGTATTTTTAACTTGATAATTTAACTTGCCTGTCTCCCTATGATACTTATAAAAATAAGAGAGTACATTCTTTATTTTAGCCAAAAATACTATATAAACAAATTCCAAGGAATGCATTCAATTAGAATGATAGAGTACAGTAATGGGTGCACTTGACTGCATTTCCGTTTCACAAAGCAATTCACATTTGCTATTAATATGCTAAAATTTGTGCCAGTCAAAATAAACTTGTCTATCAAAGCAAGAGAAAATTGTCAAAACACACAAGTCAGTTCCTCTCTCACTCATACTAATTTTATGCTGGAGTCACTCCATTTTTTTTCAGAGCTGTCCTTGACATGACAGTTAATTCTATCACTTCTATAATGTGTATACACACTAATTCATGTACATGAGTTTCCACGTACTTCTGAGAATGTTTACGCATGTATGACTTATGCCTGTAAGTAATCAGCTTCCACGAGCCATGGTTACATTGCTCAGACAGTTACACACAGCAAAAGAGACTATTTGGATATTTCTTCTAAAGGCCTTTTTGCGTATCAATCATAGACAACCCATAGACGTCTTGAAGGAAGCACCCTGATGAACAAACTAGGAAAAAAATGCAAAGCAGAAGAGTCTCAGGGCAGTTCCAAATACCTACCAGATCTACTCCATTTCTAATGCTTTGCTTTTCCCTAGGAGTTCAGGAGCTATTATCTCTGCCACTGGTCAGAAAATAGCAATTGGACCACCACAAACAAAATAAAAAAATAAAAGTTTGGAGCACGAGCTCACGTCCTGGTTCGTTTTTGTCTTGGAGAGACAAAATGAGATCTGGTTAGTGTTCTCACTCTGTCCCTTAACAAGAAAAATGAGAGCACAGAGTGCTCTCCCTTTCAGAAAAGTGTGTGTGACCTTTACTGTTATCCTACACTAGCACTAACTGCAGACTCCTGTCCGTTCAGGCAGCAGGCATTTTTGTCCTGCACTGGCTAGCCACCTACACGACCTGTTTTCTTCCTTTTATTACTGCTGTACTCATTCAGTACAGGCCTTCCTTCTGTTGGCAGACTTTTAGAAGGGTTTGTGGCGTACAGCTGAATGCACATCTGTCACACCATTAACTGTTTCCTGCACTTTCTCCATCTCAAGTTTGCATCCTCCCCTTGCAGCAGTCCTCAATACCTTTATCAACATTTTCTTGTTAAGTAGAGGCACGCTGTTCTGGATGACTAAAATATAACTGGACCATGTTCTTTACCCCTGAAAACACTTCACTCCATCTTCAGTTATGGCTTTTTCTGCTAAATGATAACATACTTATGTGCATATATGTATATATATGGTAAAGTCAAACAGTAAAGGCCATTAAGTCTTCAAGAAAAAAATGCAAACTTCAAATTAACTGATCAGATAAGCTAAAATAAATGCAGTTCTGACAGTGAGACATCAGATGACAAAGCACGTCAAAGCAAAACCTGAGGTCAGCTTGAGGGGCTAGATAGAGATAACAAAAAAGTGTGGTCATTTCAGACCACTTCCTAAAAATGCTGTGGTCAACAAAAGCCAACTCAGCCAAGGGATTAGCAAACAATTTACACAGTCAACAGTCTATGCCCAGAGCTACACTAACATGCTGACAGCATTTCCTACCATGGGCCTCAGACAGCAGGATGGTTCACAGCAGAATTAGCGCGTGGGAAACCTGGCACTGAGGAACAGGCATGTATCAAAACAGGTTTGATGCTTACAGTTTGCTAACGTTTAGCAACATTTAAACAATGGTCTTTGAAAGAATGTTTTTATTTTGTGGGAATGGTTTTGCAAAGATGTTTTCTTCTCTCTGTAATAAATCCTGAACAAAAGAGACATTTTTATTGTCAATTTCAATTTTTTAATTAGAGCTTTGTTTGTTGTACTTTGCTTGAATTATCTATTTACTTTTTTATTTCCACCCAGCACTGATATAAAGCTCTTCAGAAATAGCAGTACGTATTGAAGAGGGTGCTCAGCTAACGCAGACTGTTTCAACTTCTCTTTTTATCTTGCAGATTACATGTCTGAATAGGAAGGAACTGGTAACTGCAAACTGATTTAAGTCATAAATGAAGTCTAAAGGAGAAGCAAAAGACAATTATACAGTATACAAGTTTCATCTTTTATAAACCTGACTGCCATTAGTGATGGACAGTGTTATTTATACACAGCAAATGGAGAACAAGTATCTGACTTCGTTCTTTGTTTGAAATGCACTGTCAGAAGAAATGAACAGATTTTGTACAAGTTAGTAGTTTCTCCAATAGATCTCCATTGGGATTTTCAAAACACCTAGACACCTTCCCTGCCCGCCAGCAAACTGAAAGGTGTTAGGCTCTTCCCTGTGATAAAGTAACAACCTTCACCTGTTTTGAACATGCCAGAGAGAAAAACTGGTAATGGAACTAACTTATTCCTACCAAAGTATTTTTATTGTGTTCCCCATTATGCTATTCAGCAACTTTTAAGAAAATGCTGTTTCACTGCAGTTCCAGCGTGAGACATTCAGTTAGCCATATGAACAGGCAAGCAGCAGTGAGGGGTTGGGAGGGAGCAGTGTAAGTAACCTAACAAAATTGATAAAAGAGGCAATTGCACATTTATTACGTCTTAAGTCAAATCACATTCACAAGGTAAAAAGTGAAGTAAGAAGATTGGGACTGACAAAAAATTACTGACTCTCTTCAGGTGAGAGACGTGGGCAAAGAACTGCCAACCCCTTACAACACAGTGAAAGCTGAACAGGTAAGCAGCCTGGTCCATAACGATCCTTGATCCTTGTCCTTCTCTGTCTCAGGGGTTTGAGCACTAGCCTGCAGGAAGACAGGTGGTGGCATTATGTTGTAGAGATACAACAGTATCTCCTTGCATGGTCTCTTTCACTCATGGAAAACCTGCTGTTTTCCTCTCTGCTTCTCCCTGCCACTATCTGAGTCTCATCAATCAGTGGGTTTCATTTGCTTTGAGCCACTCATGTGGTTGTCACCTTGCTATGCTTTATGAAGTAGTTTCTTTGAAATGTATTAGTTGAATGGTTTCAATAGTCAGTCTGTTTTTTCCCTCTGAGCAGGTGGTCATGGCTGTATTTGGCTTCACTCTTTCTAAACCCTAGGGAATTTGGAAGGGGGATGTTCATCTTACTGGGACTCAGAAGGGCAGAACATAACCCTCCCCCTGAAACTCAGCAGGTAGGAAAACAGCACCAGGACATGGACAGCTGAAGGGTGGTGGGGTAGGCAGGTTGCCAGTGATACCAGGACATCTGTCTCCCTGTCAATGCACCCGGCGGGCTGAGAGGGATCTGCCAGCCTCGGAGTCTGCTGGCCAGGCTCCCTGTTCTGGGACGGTGACTTCCAGGACTTGAACCTGCCTGGATTTCTGCTCATTGAAATGCCACTGCTACAAAGGTCTTGGGCTTAAGAACTACTTGGAAAGGTGGAAATAAAATAGTGTTTGACTTTTTGAAAGTGAAGAAATTTTTTTTTTTTTTTTTTGCTTATTTGGGTTTTTTAAATGGTATTAAGAGAGAGAGAGCGAGCAAGAACATACCCTCTTTTTAAATAAGGCTTTTCTTTTTTCATTTTGAAAATTCCTATGGAATAGGAGTTCTAGTTTCTGGACAGCCCTAGCAATCTCAAGCTATATGCCTTATCATGCATTATTCTTAACAGTAAATTCTGAGGAAAAATCTCATAAGTGGAAACTTGAACACAAGCAAATACACAATATTATGAACAGATAGAACATATGTCCATATTTGATGCATTCCAGTTTTAATCATGATCCTATTTTTCACAGAGCTTGAGCAGTAAAAATATTTGATTTATGGAAGTGTGTCTAAGGTTACAAAACAAAATGCTTAATGTTTCCTAGAAATGCCTTGGAAAAAAAAGAATGTCAAATCCCCAGATGCTTGTAAGTAAAAATTAAATAACAGGTTTTCAGGACAAGACTTCTTATAATTAGAAATTAGAAATGAGATTCAACTCTCAGTTTCAAAAAAAAAAAAAAAAAAGAAGGGGTTTCTGAACTGACAGGGCTATTTTGAGGCTAATCTCCCAACTTTACCCCAAAGAAACCCAAGTTTAAATGTATTTTTCAAAAGCAAAATTGGGAGAAACTCAAATTCTCTATGCATGAAATAGCATTTGGAAGACTACCATGTCCATTCTCTTTTTGTCTCTCCAACCTGTTCATCACACTGCACATATAAACACAAACACTTCCTTTCAAATGCATCTTCAGTGTTTGCTCTTCAAAAGACTTTTCTTAGAACAAAGCATTCTCAGGTGCCAGGCTAGGAAACAAGATACAATAAAAGTGAATTAATCTTATCCTGCTCATAGAACATGAGTAAAATTAAAAAAAAAATAGAATTGGCAAGTAAGTTTGGCTTAAAAACGTTATCTGAACTCTCCAGCAGCTATCCGATGCCAGACAGATATTATTTTATATGTGATATCAACATAGGAAAACATTGCACTGTAAATGCCCTCTGGAAAACACAATTCTTAACTGTTGTGTCTACATTCTGTTATCAAGCTGATTATTTTACTCCCTCATAGGTCCAAAGAATCTGGACCTTGGAGCCCGACTTTAGCTATATGTCATTCAGAGGGGGGTGAATAGGTTCAAACCCACATCTGTTTATTTCTTAATGTCCTAATTCGCAGGCTGTACTGGGAACAAGAGAGAAGGGCAGAGATCCCTCTGCTTTTCCCAAAGTCACACACATTAAACTCTTCCTTGTTTTCACTCAGCCTCCCTGAATTTCACCAGCCTCCATCTACCCCTCCCTCATCCAGGCTCTCTAAATGGCCTCTCCACAGCCTCCCTCCCTCCCTGGGATCAGTCGATAACCTTGCATCACTCTCCTTTCTCTCCCTGCCGCTGCAGCAAACCCAAATTTTCTACTAGAAGTTCCCTGATATTTGCACTCATGGTACATCCTATGATGGGCGTATGCTCAAGCCCGTGTGCCTGTGCCAACCAAGCAGATGCAGCTGTGCAGCCACACTGCCTGCCACATGCACACATCTCCCCACTCTCCAAGGCTTTGGACTATGTCCACTGTGCGTTTATAGTAGATCCTAATAGTACAGGCTTTAATATCTACCTGGTAAAAGTTTTCATTTGCATTTGTTGGGAATTTATGAGTAAGGATTTGAGAGCTTGGTTATCTAATTCTTTGTGGTCTTGTTCACTAGATTTTTGATTTACAGAGGGACTTTAACGAAAAGTGCAATTCTTAAAGTCATTTAAATCAGGGTGTCTCTTTTGCAGGGACACTTTCAGATCAATCTCATCCTGGTTTATATTGATTTTTTTACTTGCAGACTCAACCAACACTGCTAGCTCCAAATGAGCACAAGTGTGCCTGTGTGAGGCTTTGCAAGAATGTAACATAACATGGGGGTGGAAGCAAAGCACAAACAAAATGAGAAGCTGCAGTGCTGTTACCAGAGCAAACCAACGTCCTGAATGTGGGGCTCCATCACCTGGAGCTCCATTAACTCCTGCTGAGTAAATAACCACCTGGCACGAGAGACAGAGTGCTTTCTCAGTCTATTTAGGGGAGAGGAGAGTGGGGCTATGAATCTGAACTCCAATCGTAACTAAATAAATCCAGTATATTCTTCCTAAATATAGAGTTGCTCCTAAGGGGGAATAAGAAATATACTTACTCCACTGCATGGCCAAGGTTTAAGCCTGAAGTTTGTGTCTGTGCTCTGCGGACTGTACTAGGGAGATCTTTCTTTTTTTTTGAGCTCAAAGGTTTTTTGTAAAGACATTTGAGAAACGAGTCACTCACAAGACTCACACAATGAGTAGGGTTCAAGCTCATTAAAAGTAGGGATCCTCCTCTGTCATGCAATGACACAGCACACAGTGCTGGTGTCACAGCAAATAGCACGAGGCAGAGTTTCCACAGGCTGCAGCACAGCAGGAAGGTTAGACAAGGACTGTGTAGTGCCTTTTAACTGCTTCCACCTCCTAAAGCATCAGTCCAGCATTGCAAAATCAGTGTAAGTGACAGAAGGGAAACAGAAACCAGCTCCATTTGACATTTTAGGTAGTAGGAGAAATCAGTGCCACCCCCTTGGTCTCTGGGTGGTGGTCTGTGATGGTACCAGTATAGGTGTTCTGGAGGCAGTAGCATCGGCTCTGAAGGAGAGAGGGGGAGTGGTAGCAGGCAGGCAGTCCAAGCACCCTTGTGCGACACGCCAGCCAGGAGGGAAGTGATAAAAAGCCATGTTCACACCCTAAGGGCTAATTAGTTATTTTATTTACTCTTTATATTAAAAGCTGTGAGAATTAAAGGGCCAGAAGGGACTGTAGTGATTCTAGGCTTCCAAGCACTGCAG
This sequence comes from Nyctibius grandis, assembly GCF_013368605.1. Classification (NCBI taxonomy): domain Eukaryota; kingdom Metazoa; phylum Chordata; class Aves; order Nyctibiiformes; family Nyctibiidae; genus Nyctibius; species Nyctibius grandis. The sequence goes on along the minus strand of NC_090658.1, from coordinate 93,486,755 downwards.
TAATACGGCTATTTGGGGTTCTGTGATCATTTGGATTTAATGAGAACGTTCCTGTGAAAGACACAATTCACTTGCAGGCAGCGTGTGAAGCCGGGCCGACATGGAGGGATCAGTCATTTGTACTGCTGCTGGTTCCCAGTGCATCCACAGGCAAGCCATTGTTAAGGCTCTTCATGAGTTTGTATTTACTCTGCACTGCAGCTTGAATATGCACTGGGCCTCTCCGTAGAAACGATGGCACAGACAGGAACACATTCATGTTTGTGAGCAGGAGCCAGCCAGCACAGTTGCCTAAAATGTTCTGTCAAAATCGCCACTTGAACTGTAGCCATGCTTTCCACTTTGTCCCATTTGCCAGCATGGGTGAAGAAGCACAAGGGATTTTTCTCCTCTCACCTCGTCGCTGCCCCTTTCACACAGCAGAGGCAGGAGAAAGCTGTCAGTGGCTGCTGCAAGTGCCACCCCCCCCACCCCCCCCTCCCACAGAAGTCTCCTGGCATAGGTATGTCTCCTGCAAACCTCAATCAGCACAGCTGGCCAACAGCACCCTGAGGATGTACATGTACCAATGGGCCCTTCTGACAGCCAAGTGCTAATTAAGGCAACCTATAAATCATGACCCCTGGCTTGCCCAAAGGGCAGATAGAAACCCGGTCTGAATGGTAAGGTTGTGCAGCCAGGAAGCCACAAATGGACCGTGGGGCACAGAACCGTGCATACTGCACCAGGTCGTACCTCTTCACCCCTCTGCCAGTAAATCCACTATAGACGGTCTTAATATAGAGAAAGGTGCAAATTCATCATCAGCCCTCCCTAGAGCATATTAACTTAACCGGTGTTACAAAGTTTTCTTGAAGCCATAGGAACATTAGGGATTTCTTTAACTATAAAGAGTGTAGACATGATAATGAAAGCTTTGTGTATGAGCCAGGAGGTGGTAGCCATTGCCTGCAGGTGCCTGAGATGTGAAGTGCATTTCACAAACATCAAATGCACCAAGTCCGACTATGACAAACAAGTATGCCTGCTTACCTCTTTCTCCATATTTTGATACTATCTTTGATAGGTTAATTAAAAAGAATTAATTAAAAGGCAAGCTTTTATTTAACCATTTTTAGTTTCCCTGGTAATTAAACCCAGTCTTGTACATCTGATCTCCAGACTGCTTAAAGTAGCCAAACCCTGCAAAAAGCTCCACAAAACAGAGAAACCAAGAGCTTCCAGGTCTCAGCATGCACCGCTGGACATATCTTGATCCCATCTCAGAGTGACACCTAGGAATGCACCTTATTATTCCCCATGTGTCAGTTGCAATAAGAAGGAAGCCCGAATGTATGAACTAGGAGGAAGGAGCTGTAGTATATTCCAGTCATTCCCCCTGTTGGGATGCTCATCAGGCTACTGTAGATGTGGTGGGGCATACCTGGTGCTGGGACTCTGCTTGCCCACCAACACATCACTCTAGCAGAAACCAGCACTGCCTGAAAATGGGTTTGTCCTGTCCACTCACAACAGCAGTTCATTCTGCCTCTTCCTAGTGTCCCTGCAGCCATACTATGTTTCAGAAAAGGCTCATATCCAGCTGAAAATGAGCCATTTTTTCCAAGATAGTTTTCAGCTGAATCCATTCGCTGATCAACTCCCCATGCCGCCTCACAAATGTGAATGCCAGGTATGGGAGGCCAGCAGCAAGGAGAAGCTGTGGTCATCCCTTCAATGTACTTGCACTTGCTGTATAAAAGTGACTGGGAAACCACAGGTTTCATACAGATGTAGTGAAACCAGACCCTTAAATTCACACAAAGCACAACTATGTTCAGTGAAGTTGTGCATGAACGTAAAGGTGTTATTTTCGAAAACATCCTTGTTCCCAGTATCAAAATTGGTTTAAGCAGCTTGAGGCACAGAAAGCTGCAGGCAGATGTTTGCTGAGATTATCTTCCAGGAGTCATAATTTTTCTTTTTGTCACATTTACTGCCTTATTTGCACTTTTAAGGGCCTAAATACATTGCTAAAAGAATGGCTTTTACTAGCTTTTGAAAATCAAAAGGCTTATATTCTTGTGGATAATTCTGAAAGTGAGATATTTGCTGCAAGTGAAAATCAGTATTGGTACCACCATACTGGTACACACTACACACCAGGCAGCTGGCTGTCCCTGAAACAAACCAAGTCCCTCAAAAAACCTCCACCTCACTCCTAAGTCTTAGGAAATGCTTTCCCAATGTGGCTTCCCAGGAAGTGCTGGGTAAACTGTAGGGAGCCATGTCAAGTGTGGTGTTAAGGCAATGACAGCTCTCTGCAGCCTGAGCTATGTAGCAGGGCCACCTCTTCAAAAGAGCCCTGAAAGAGGACAGAATCACCAGTGCTGGCATTAAAGAAAGCAGAGAGACCTTTTACTGGGGCTATGATAAGGCTCTCTTAAACCTTATAAATGTGTGTGTTTGGGAGAGAAGGACACAGTACTGTGGCAACTGCCATTTCAAACAAGTCTTTTTTCCCGTTTCTGTTGTAAAGTGAAGTCTGTGCAGATTCAGAGGAATAAAAACCTGTATGTATCCTAGCATTAAAATTTCTCATGGCATGTACTTTTCATAGCTAAACCAGTGTTTTAATGCATCTGTAAGGTGGAGAAAGCAGGAGAAAACCTGGAAGCATATTTTAACAAAAGTAAGTAACTAAACCTCTGCAAAAAGAACCCAAGAGGGGATACAGGAAGAAAACAGCATGACTGAATGTGATCTTGCAGCATGCATTCACAGGACACATGGAGAAAAGAGCAGTGACTACACCTTGGGCTGCAGGAGCCCAGCAAGGCTGTGCTAAGAGGTCCTGCTCTAACTCCAGTCACAGCAAGACAGGCACTAAGCTCTAAGAAATTTTGAGGGTGTGTGAGTCCTAACTGATAAACCTAATGAGCCAGCAAGGGCAGTGGAGCAGCTGAGAAGGACAGGTGATGCTACTTATAACTCTAATGATGCATACGAAGGGGGATACTGCTTCATTAGTGTAAATCCATATTGATAAGCAAATACATATTTTCATCCTTACACCCTTTTTAATGATAAAACATACTCTGATATACCTTGGAAGATCACCTATTCCAGGGCAGACCTACAAAATTCCATGACAGTTACCTGAGAATCAATGCAATTTTATTAAGAGATCCACAAACAGCAACTAAGAAAGCAAGCTTACTGCCAGCATACTTAAATTCACCCCACAGGAGTCTACAGCAGTGCTTGAAAACATTTAGGGGCTTGCAATAGAGTCTGAAAAAACACAGTTGTTGAGAGTCTACAACCTTGGGTTGTAGGGTCCCCAAGAGTGTGGTTGGCAATCTGCCACAGACATCTCCGTAGGAGCCTGAGTGATGCAGGTAACACATGTTGACATCCTCCAGAGCTACTTTTATCTTGGCAAGCATTAGCCTGAAATACTTTAGAGAGGAGCAAAAATATGAAGTCTGTATGTCAACATGAGCTCCTGTAAATTTAACCTTTCATAAAGAGCTTCCTTAACAATGTGATATAGAAAGTAAATAGTTATTTTTCATGGAGGTTTCATCCAACACCTTACTCGCCCTGCGTCCCTGCAGAGCAGACTTTCTGTCATTGAGAGCCTTTCTAGCAATGCTCTTATGTAGCTTCACTCACCAGGGGACAATCTACAAAAGACATAAGAATAAATGTGCAAACTATCATGATTTTGAACATTCATTTTTTGGGGAGGTTGCTAATACTTGAAAAATGCTTACTGGTTTTTTTTTTTCTTTCTTTTCTGAAACCATCACAAATGTGGTAGCAGAAGGGAGCAGCTCTTGGCAGGGAGGGACCAGAAGGAGCCTCTTTCTTCCTCTTGTGAATTCCAAGTCCTAAAACACTAGAATGTGCTAAATGTGTTTAAACACAGGACAAAGTGTTTTATATTTTAAATGACTTCAAGTTGATTTCTTGTGCTTTATACCTGTTTCTTTTCTGTTTAGACACAGATACTTCAGCGCAGTAAGTACTTCATTACTATGGCCCAACACTCACTCATTCTTTCCTTCACTTCATGTCACTTTGGCTCCCTAAGAAACTTTTATTTAAACATCTTTTCAGCACAGAGATCTGTTCTCAGGCTTAGATGTGAAAATAATTTGTAGCTCCTAGTAGAGGAGGCTTGAGCTAGCTACAGGGAAATGCAGCGATCAGGTGCTTCCTAGGGGAATGGAATATAGGCTATAACCCTTTGAAACTTCTCTTAATTACACTTTGTAACATGCATGCATCTGTCACAGTTTAAAGCTGGGCTAGCTATTAAACCTGTGGCAGATGCTCTCTGTTAACCCTCCCCTCCCCCCCCCCAAGGGAAAGGGAAAAGGGAGAGAGACTTATGGGTTGGAAAGTTAAAACAGTTTTAATAATAAACTATAGTAATGAAAAAGAGTATAATAAGAATAATAGAAATAATCAAATATATACAAATATATACAAAACCAAGATCAAGAGCTTGGAAATCCTCCTCAGGCAGAGTTGCTCCCCCAGCATGGGCAGAGGGGAAAATGCAGTAGCTCCCCCTGCCATCACACCTGCAGGCTTTTAACTGGAGAATTGGCAAAGCTGGTGCCAATCAGTGGGAGACAGGAGGGCCCCTCCCTCCTGGGCCCCACCTCCAGGAGGCAGTGGGTTAGTGATAAATAGGAAAGTGAGAATGACGTGTACGGGATGGAATACCTTGTTGGTCAATCTTGGGTCACCTGCCCTGTCTGCTCTTCCCTGCAGGTGTGAGCCCCCTTCGGCTCTTCACTCATAAGCAGTGAGGAATTTAGCAGTGACCTTGGTTTCTTTAAGACTAATTGGCCTGGTTTGGGCCAAACCAGGACAGCATCTCAACGCAGGGCTCTACAGGTGTTTTAAAGGAACTGTAGTTCTCCATATTCCCAGTCTCTTCTGCTACAGGTGGAATATATGCTTTAGTGACATCAACTGATATAGCAGAATTCTGATATTTGGGGCTGTTACTGCATTTCTGCTTTAAATAAACACTCTTCAGAGTGGGTCACTAATTTAACTTTTTAATCATACTCCTAGGATCATAAGACCATACTGTCCAAGTGTTTCACAAGTGGCATCCCTTCGGTAAGGAAATCATGAATTTCCAGACCTGAAAAGCAGAGAAAGAAAGTAGAGCAGCAACATCACTGTGTGGGCGCTGGTCTAGCTGAGAGTAATTAGCTAAGATGAAGCGATCCTTGGAGCCAAGGTGAAGCTGAGCCAAGGCGACTATTGTTTCATTGAGATTTAATACCTATTAATTCTATATAGCATATAAACAGAGAAGGTGAAATCAAGAGAAGGCATCTGAGAGAGGTAGGATGAGGGAAAAAGTGACTGTAGTCTCAAATAGGTCTGTCTTCCCACTTTCAGAGAATAATTTGAAATATCGGATGATGTGTGTGACAGATAAATGAGCTGTGGCAGACAAACCTTTTGGCACAGAGATGCTGAATTCAACACAGTATTTGCTTACTAGTCAAGGGCAGTACTACCTTGCTGAAATAAGGGATGGATCTCTTACAATAGTAATGAACAGGTAGATCCATTTATGTTGCTGCAGAAGCCTACTATTATTTGAGTTACTGCTTTTCTTTACGTGTAGATTTGGGGGAGCAGACAGCAAAATAAAAGGTTTTGTGACTTACACGTCCAGTGTAAATACAAAAATGCTGTTTTTTAAATTGTCTTTTTTGTCTTTTATTCTGTTACACTTGCACACAATTAGTACAAAATGCTTTCAAGCAAAATTGTCCCTTTCCTTCCATCACTGGTATATTTTCATGCCTTTTGTATTCTGAATATACAGACATATCCATCCTCAGATGAGGAACAAGGCACTGATATTGCACTCTTGAAATGAAATGTTAACATACTGGATGAGTAGACATGTAGCCCATTCTTACAGGATGTGTATATGTCAAGATTGTAGTATGATTCAACTAGGTACTGGAGATATTTTGATTGAAATAAAATTGGCTAGGAATACAACGTTAACATATATAACAACAAAGAGCACACTTAAGGATGATAAAAATATACCTTTCCAAGATAAAAATAATATCCTCATCCTAGGAAGCAGGATGAGTTTTTCGAAGGGAGTAAGAATTAGATTTTTCTTTATCTATCTATGCTGGAGCTTGTCCATTTTAAGCTTCTGCTATCAGCAGCTCTGCTGGAGACAGAATGATAACTTTTATGGTCTCATCTAATTCAGCATATGAACATCTTTATGAAGCAGCAGTATCAAACCCAATAAGGACAGGGACCTCTTTTAGACAAATAGCAGAGCCTTAGGCATCAAGATTACAGTTAAAATATAGAAGGAAAAAAAAAAGAGAAAAAACTGAACAGGTTCACTGTGGGTGATGCTCAAGCCCTGGAAATTTCTCTGTGTTCCAAAGTGCTCAAGACCTCCTACTGAGAGTCCCCTGACATGGTACTTCCCTCCTGTTAATTACACCAGCATCCCTACTTGACAGCAACAAAAGTTGCTCTAGAGCTCATGATCCTCAATGACATGTAGTGCACGCACCAGTTAAGATACCTCACTGAATTTGTGCCCAGTTACTGTAGTCCCCACTGGCTATTTTTACCGCTCAAGAAGCACAGTGATAATACTTTTCCTCTTCCCACGTCCTTGCAAGGTTTACTTGTGTTTCTGTTAACTTTCTAAGTACTTCCCTAGCTTCTCGTGATCCTGGTAAAAGTAATGTTCTCTGTCCAGCTCATATACGGATAGGAATTTCTTTAGAAGGTTAGATTTTTGTCTGGAAGTGATGAAGGCTGCTTATTCTGCAGGATAGTAATGCATGCTCATTCTTTCATTCCATTATTTAAACTCCCTGGAGCGGACAGGCTTCGAATCTAACTCCCATTTTAGTACATTGCTTCTATGATATAGTGTGGAAACAAAAACTGCGTATCTGTATATCCTGGTGCAGAGTCTGAAACACTCCTCTTGCTTTGGTAGGTATGGATCAAACAGCCATTACCAGAAGCACAGCCTATCCCAGCTTCCCCAGCTACCCCAGAATTTTACACAGACATTCTCAAGACCTTGATAGGTGTCCAGATGACTAGCCCATGTGGTACTGCAGCTTGCCATGGTTACTTTGTCACTGCTTCCCAAGCTACAATCATAATCCTGGCTGCAGAGTAGACACAGGACCCCAGCAAATGTTTCAGGAAAAAGTCAAAGAATGCTCCTGTCTATTTTGTGGCTGTATATAAATATTAATGGTCACTCGCATTTATGAAAACTGTGAGAAATTATGGAAAAGAAAGATCAACAGAAGTTACATTAAGTCAAATTAATTCAATGGACTGGCTGTAGAGGTTGGATAATTACTTCTTCTCAGCATGAATACACTTGTGCCTTTATGGAATGCACTAAAAACCCAAGTTTGGCTCTGGCCCCTATGAAAACCAAGGCTTTGTAGGATATTCAGTAATCTCCACAGCTAATTTGGCTACAAATCACCCAGAGGACCTGCCACTGAGCACTCATTTTCCAGAAAAAGAACATCCAGTCTCCTACATTAAAGCAGAGAAGTGATTTGGAGAAGCAGTTGCTTTCTAGAATTTTGTTGTTGTTTTTAATTCCCATTTTAGAAAGTAATCAATGAAAATCCTGTTTTTTTGATGCATTATTCACTTTGCCTGTGATGAGGAGAAAGTTGGGTTTCTATCGGTCTGGAATTTCTTCCTGGAAAAATTCTGCACATTTTCAGAGCACCGCTCTGTTGATTTGACTATATTATTGGAACATTTTTAAAGGGTTTTTTAATGTGTTAGTCAACAGTCAGCATATTAAGAGGTTCTTGGCCCCACAACATGTAAATAGACTCAATAAGACCTTTGAAATGGAAGACATTGGACTTTGCACTGAGCTATTTTCTTCAAGATTCAGATTCATTCTAAGAAAATAACTTCTGAGCAATTATGTAAAGCTTTGACTCAACTGAGCAATGAAGAAGTGAATTTTAAGATTTATTGCTCATGCAGTTTCTTAAGGAGGAATATATTTGGACTATTCAGGCAAGAATCTGAAATACAGTATATAGAGAAGAAAAGCAGGTACTGTTCATATTCCAGCAAAGACAGCTGGAAATCATTTCAAATTTAGGACTACTGGCATGCACAGTGCATCCATTAGGTATTGCTGTTAGTCAGCACATTCTGACAATCATCCCTACACAATGAATTTGGAAAAATAAATGATAAAGACATGCTGAAGGGAAAAAATAAAAGAGTACAGTTGTCTATGTAATATGTCTGATAGCTTGTGATTCCAATAGTGTCTTTTCGAATACCTGGGGAGGCTTAAGAAAACTAAGTTAGGAAATTGTTACTATGTCACTCCAAAAAAGTATTTTGGCATGGAAAAATAAAGTCATCAATACACTTAAGCGTATAGCCCAGTCTGGTGTCAGTTGCAAGGAAGCTAGAAGAGAATAAGGAGGGGCAAGTGAAAACTAATATGGATTTTTTGTTAAAATATGAGGAATTGAAGCCAATGAATGATCAAAGCGATATAAGGCTCAAAAGGGGCTCCAGGTTTCTCCTGATTTCTGTGATTGTCCAGTGGTTCCTCTTCATCAGTGAAGACTTCAGTAGCTTTCTTTCACCTGTCATGTTTTCATACCATTTTTGTCTTCCTCACCAGCACTAGCCTGAGCAGTGCAGGCTGGTGCAACTGTGTTCACATGCCTGTGTTTCTGGATGCTCTGAACAGCACTTTTTAGGGACTGGATCACAGCCCTATTCATTAGGGGCAGGAGGGCTCGCAAAAGAGACCTTGAACCTTTTTCTCTCCTTCCCCTCCCCAGGTCAGCCAGCACTATGCATGCTCCTGTGCCAAATGCCCAGAGATAGGGCAGCCCCTCCATTTCAGACAGAGGTTTGTCCTCTGTTTCTGTGCTCTGAGATCCACAGTGTGACAGAACACAGAGAAACTCTTAGTCTTTTTCCACAAGTGTCAGTCTTCTGATGAGATAAGATGAGGGATGGCAACTGCTTTGGGGAGCAGTTGCACTGCTCTGCTGACTTCTGGGAGCTGAATGCAGGTCTTCAGCACAGGGTGCACAGGAGTTTCCCCCATCAGCGAGCAGAGGTTGCAACAAAGTGTTTTGTAGAGAAAAAACTCAGAAATGAGCAATGGAGATTGGTCTTTTGGTTTATTATTTAAGAAAAATAAAGGAAAATTTCAGGCAGGAATTAAGTCTTGGCGACTCACCTGGTTTATTTTTTATAGCGTATTGGAAGACTCTGCAAATGCTCTTGCCTTTGATATTTGAATTTCTGCACTTGTGTTATTGAGGGAGCCTCATGACTAACAAGTGGGCAATGTGCTGCTGCCTGTGTAATGTTTCACCACGGTAATTAAAGTTCATGATAGCGGAGGGAGGTGAGGAATTGTTCATGGGTGCTGCAGACGAAATACACAGGAGTGCAGGGTAGCTGGGATTTTCAGTGCTGCTTCATTTACTCACACTCCTACTAACGGCTCTGAAAAGCCAAAATGCAGTTCTTCACTGCTGCAGAAGGATGCTGCAGTGGAGCATTTGTAATCATCACTTTGCATGGGTCCTCTGAGCAAAGGGTGGAGTGATCCTCACTCCCTGCCCAGTGGCTGTGTGATGATGCTAGCCCTCGCCCACTGCGATGACCAAGGCAGCCCCTTCTCCCGGATGCCTCTGAGACAGTAAAATGTACAGTAATACAAAGGCAAAAGATCATTTGATATGTGAAAATCTAAGCCAGACTGGCCTTGGGATGGAGCCAGAGCTCCAGTCATCCACAGCTACTTGGTATTTGTCCAGTTGTCCATCACCATGGTTCCAGAATGGGAAAGAGTTTCATAGCTTATGATGCTGGAAAATGTAAATAGTAATATCAGACTAAAGTGACTTGTTTACAAAAAACTTGCTTCTGAAGAATCCATGCAACAAGAATATTCAGGTGATCAAAACATTAAAAAAGTGATTCTACATTGAATAAAATATTTTATTGGAATGAAAAATATTTAAGATGTTTAGACGTCATAAAACATGGTACATTTCAAAATGAAATGTTATTTCTGCATGAAATAGAAAATTATTTATTTTTAAAATAACTAATTGATACCTTTATACTTTTCCTCATTTTTTATTTAAAATAATAATTTTAAATTGAGTTGGACATACTATATGTTTCAGTTGAACCGAATTTGCAGTTTTTATTGGAAAAAAAGCTAGATACAATGTCTTGTTGATCTCTGCCTATGTCTGTCTCTTCACACAATGTTGACTCAATGAATAATAAAACATACAGCTTTAATACATAGCAAGCCTTCACATTTGAGGCTTCAAAACTTAAGCTGGAAATTTAGTGGGTATCGTATTTGCAGGCTTTTATTTTTTTCTTGAAATAGGCTGGCCTGGAAGAGCTATGTGCTCCCCTCCCCCCTATTTTTTTTCCTTTTATTTTTCTTTTTAAATTACCTCATCTTTTCGTATTTCAAAACTGAGACTTTTAAGGATCTTTCTTGGAAGGCTTAGACCAGTTCTTATTTTTATTTAAACCAGACAAATAAAACTTTGAGAAATTTAATATGAATAAAACCATACTGGCATCAACAAAACAGAATTCATAGCATTAATGGAATGTGGTTACAAAGTTTGAGGGATTTGGATCTCATCTGAACAGCCTCTAGCCATTCAGGTGTGTGTACAGTCTTCCCATTTTAATCACTTACGCATAGAGAATACTTAATAGGAAAGTAACAGGTCATAGGGCAGAAATAACTAACAGCTAATTAAGATACAATCAAATGTTTGCACTGTGGCCTGCTGCAGCTACGGGGGACTCCCAGACATTCATTTTCATGTGTCTATGGTAAGCTGTAATCAAACATTGAAAGCTTGCAAGCATTTTCTCCTTCGAGCCTCTGGCAGTACATCTTCGTCTTATATTTGAATATCAGAGACTAGCAGCTGCTGAAAGTTACAGTCTAACTATTATTTTAAAAGTTTCTTGATTTACTTCAAAATTCAACTCCCACTGAAGTCACTGAGCATCTTCCCATTACCCAGGTCCTTCCTGACAGCCAGATGGAACACACCCGTTACTAGATTCAGTCTCACAAAACAGGCATCCGAAAGAGAGTATAGAGGTACCAGCAAACAAGTTGTCTCATAGAATTAGCTGTGCTGGACCATACATATTAATTTGCATTAGCACCTTTGAAAGAGAAATGAGATAGATCTGATAGACCTGTACACACACACATTCCAAGGAGAGGTTTTACGGCTCCTCAGACTTCATAATCCTGTTCATTCCTGGTGTGTGAGGTCTGTTAGCCACTATGCTCTCCCAGAAGGAGAGTCTAATTGTAATAACTCATTAAGCAAGGCCAGACTTGAAGGATACTTGAGTACAATTTGGTCTATTAACTCTCTCTGTATGACAATCTACTGTATCTTAGCTTGTACACAATTGATTTGTTTTTTTATAGTTGCTTTGTTTTAATTAAATAAAACACAGCAAGATTTCCATAAGTGATATCACAGAATCAACCAACCAGGTTGGAAGAGACCTCAGGGATCATCGAGTCCAACCATTGCCCTGACACCACCATGTCAACTAGACCATGGCACTAAGTGCCACGTCCAGTCTTTTCTTAAACACATACAGAGATGGTGACTCCACCACCTCCCTGGGCAGCCCATTCCAATGTCTAATAACCCTTTCTGAAAAGAAATTCTACCTTATGTCCAACCTGAACCTCCCCTGGCAAAGCTTGAGGCTATGTCCTCTTGTCCTATCGCTAGTTGCCTGGGAGAAAAGGCTGACTCCCACTTCACTATAGCCTCCCTCCTGGTAGTTGTAGACTGCAATAAGGTCACCTCTGAGCCTCCTCTTCTCCAGGCTAAACAACCCCAGCTCCCTCAGCCGTTCCTCATAGTTCCTACCCTCCAGACCCCTCACCAGCTTGGTTGCCCTCCTCTAGACTCGCTCCAACACCTCAACATCTTTCTTGAAGTGCGGGGCCCAGAACTGGACACAGTACTCAAGGTGCGGCCTCACCAGTGCCGAGTACAGAGGGACGATCACTTCCCTAGACCTGCTGGCTACACTATTCTTAATAGAGGCCAGGATGCCATTGGTCTTCTTGGCCACCTGGGCACACTGCTGGCTCATGTTTAGCCAGCTGTCGATCAGCACCCCCAAGTCTCTTTCCGCCGGGCCGTTTTCTAACCACTCTTCCCCCAGCCTGTAGTGCTGCAGGGGGTTGTTGTGGCCGAAGTGTAAGACCCGACACTTGTTCTTGTTGAACCTCATGCCATTGCTCTCGGCCCATCTATCTAAACTGTGCAGATCCCTCTGTAGGGCCTTCCTACCCTCCAGCAGATTGACATTCCCACCCAGTTTGGTGTCATCTGCAAATTTACTGAGGGTGCACTCAATCCCTACATCTAGATCATCTATAAAGATATTGAACAGCACCGGCCCCAGAACTGAGCCCTGGGGAACACCGCTAGTGACCGGCCACCAGTTGGACTTTGCCCCATTCACCACCACTCTCTGGGCTCGGCCATCCAGCCAGTTTTTAACCCATTGAAGAGTTCACCCATCGAAGCCCCAGGCAGCCAGTTTGTCTAGGAGGATGCTGTGGGAGACAGTGTCGAATGTCTTACTGAAGTCTCAATAGACTACATCCACAGCCCTGCCCTCATCTACTACCTATGTACAAAGGTTGCTCCCAAATTTTAGTTAAGAACAAATAAACAAAAAAAATCCAGTCATACAAACCCTGCTCTACTTTATATGTACAATAGTTTGATCTATTTTGTTTCTCTTGAGTGTAAGACTGGGAGAGTGAGTAAATTACTGTATACAAAAGTCTTCATTATATTGTACAAAGATGGGAAATCACTTATCACCAGAGGTATTAGCAATAGCAGAGATGGGAACCAGACATTTGAATGTGAATGTTTACATACTTAACAGTAATACTGGTGAGTCAATGGAAATATTTTATTTGCTTTATCACTTCCATCTCTAAGTACTCTACTCACATATAGTATATCATTGGAGCAGATCTGAGTTTCATTACCTGATCTAAATACAAATTGTCTTTAAAGCAATACTCCAGTTCGTTTCCCCCATCCTCCACACCTAAAAATTGCACAGGACATTAGCTATTAAGAAATCATGAACTTGTAATGAGAATCTGTGGATAGCAACTGCATTTCTTGTAAGGTTAACTCTGTTTACACTTCAGATAACTCCATGCAAAGATAGTGAGCAACTACTAATGGCCAGCAGAAATCTTTAGATAGTTTCTACAAAATGACAAGACATTCTGTGGATTTTTTTTTTTTCCATTGTGCTAGCCCTTACCAGACAGAATTATTGGAAGGCATTGAGTGGTATGGGTTATTCCTTATAATGTTTATTTTAACTTAGTTTGCTGCAGGTGGACCAGTTTATAGGAAATCCACAAAATCACATAATAGCCCACAAACCTCACCACAGTAGTCCAGCCCTTCTCAGCTACTGGCAGTATAAATACTACTTTTCTCCCAGTATTGTAACAGATTACTAAAATGTTCCAGTAATACAAAAAATACTTGATAACTTGCAATATTTGATTATTGACATTCTGAAACTTCCTTTTAGTTCTTGCAGTCTGTTGGCTCAGGTAGACACGATCCCCTGCCACTGCTGGATGGAATGGCAAGTTTTCTTCTTCAACACTTTTGGTTTCTTTTGATTTTGCCATTGAAGCTCTGAAAAGATTAAAAATACAAACATCCTACTTTATGTCATCTGCAGTTTGCAAATAGAGGGGACAAACTGCGTAACATGGAATTGCATTTGTTGAAGAACTTCCTTCTCGAGAGGAGTCAGAAACTCGTTCTTGCAGATATCAGGAGCTCTGCAGAAAAAGGCAGCTAAGGAGCTAAAAAAAATCCTCACAGTGGATGCACAGGTGCTAATTGGAACCTTCCATTTCTGTTACACATCTAAGTAGGCTGAGAGACATCTAATTTCCACACATTTACAAGGGGAAAACAGTCTCCATTCAGCTGCTTGAACTCCCTGCTGGGGGAAGGTGTTATGCAAAGTCATTTGTCAGCAGAAGAAAGGATCACATTAGTGAAGTTTCCATCTCCAAAGGCATTTAACACTGATATCACAGAACTTGTAAGAGGAAAAAACATATAGGTCATGGAGTCTGCAGTTGAGGAAAGACACCTTTATCTCTACATCTTTTTAAAACTCTGGTTTCTGTAACATTTTAGTGCTTTAAGAGAGGTAGGATTTCTTCCCTCCTCCTGCCCCTAGACACTTCACAAAGTAAAATTTAATGTATTTTCAGCATTTGATAGGAATATAATTCATAAAACTAGAAAACATACTTCCTTTAAATTGTCTTAAGCCAGTTACTAACAGTATAAAATTCTGAACTTTTTGACTGCCAGAGTCCTTCATGTGTACTGATCCTTTTAACTCATAACATTGGCCCCTCAAACTGAGTTATCATCAGACAAAAGGCAAATGAGAACGATGCAGGAAGAACATTTTGATTAGCCCTGAAAACTTTTACGTGTTATTTTACATGTCTAGACAAATCCTGCAAAGCCTAGTAACCAAAATAGAAATTGTTTCATAAATAGCAAATATACACGAAATGTTGTGGCTAACCAATAGCAACGACCTGTATCAGCTACCATGAGTTAGACCCAGTTAGCATAGTTCTTAGCATAAGCCCATGAACTTTAACCAAATTTATGCTCTAGTAGATGAAATATGATCCACCACCTGCCCCAAACAACAGAGCAGTCTTTGGTGTGCTCAGAGAAACAGAGAGTGAAACTATGCAAAAAAAATATTAATCTTCAAGGAGTACAGAAGTGTCCAGGACATGTCTGGAATAAACTGACTGTGGATGCTAACAACTGTGGTGACAGCAAATGAGGAAACGTCTCAAGCTGATCAGATAAATCACCAACAGGGTATTTTCCTGCCCAATTCTATAACTGAGGAAACCTAGGAATTAATACTGGGGTCTTCCCATGAGTTCCTGATGATTTTGGTGGGGGACCCACAATTCTGCACCCAGATGCAGGTTCACCTCTCTAACATTTTGAGGGGCCAGAAAAGAGCAAAAGGGCCCAGGAAACCCCATGTTCTTGTGCCAGGATGAAGTACAGCATGGCCGGAGCCACCTTGCTGACCTTCCCAACCTCCCGCTGCGACTGTGACATCTCACATGCAGAACAAGGAGCTTATGGAAGAAACCACTATGCCAAGCTGCCCAATTTCTCTCCCTCACTGCACCATCTCCCCCAGAAGACAAAGAAGTCTAGCGGTCCCTAAAAATGCGTGCATCTGTGAGTAAAGTGTTCTGGTACCCAAATCCACAATACTACCTTCCAGGCAATCCACATGGAAGAAATATATTAACCTACATGGAGAGCTCAGACTTTCCATTGACAACACTTTACATCCATGTAAATCACTCTCTAATCACTCTCACTTAGGCCAACAAAAGATTTGTCAAGTTAACCTGGAGTACTTGAGGTTAAGATGTACAGGTAAGGGTTGTACATACCTGACCCTACATGTCTTGTTAAGGTTTCTGTAATAACAAATATGTTGCTTCATTTACATCATGCACTATAACCCAGAGAAAGAGAAAAATCCACAAACTATGCAGGTTCCTACATACTCATTGAGGGCTTGAAAAAAAAAAAATGAGAGATGACTACCCTTGCTAGCAGAATAAATCCTGGTCTCTATCACTGAGGATGGCAGAAAGAGCATGCAGACAGAAAGCCAAATGAGTTGACAGACTTTCTGTCAACTCGTTGCCACCAACTGCAGGCCAGTCTGAACCAGCCTGCATTCAGTCCAATTACAGAATCACAGAATCACAGAATCACAGAATGTAAGGGATTGGAAGGGACCTCGAAAGATCATCTAGTACAATCCTCCTGCCGGAGTAGGATTACCTAAATCATGTCACACAGGAACGCGTCCAGGCTGGTTTTGAATGTCTCCAGAGAAGGAGACTCCACAACCTCTCTGGGCAGCCTGTTCCAGTGTTCAGTTACCCTCACTGTAAAGAAGCTTTTCCTCATCTTTATGTGGAACCTCCTGTGTTCCAGCTTGCACCCGTTGCCCCTTGTCCTGTCAAGGGATGTCACTGAGAAGAGCCTGGCTCCATCCTCATGACACTTGTCCTTTACATATTTATAAACATTAATGAGGTCACCCCTCAGTCTCCTCTTCTCTAAGCTAAAGAGACCCAGCTCCCTCAGCCTCTCCTCATAAGGGAGATGTTCCACCCCCTTAATCATCTTCGTGGCTCTGCGCTGGACTCTCTCTAGCAGTTCCCTGTCCTTCTTGAACTGAGGGGCCCAGAACTGGACACAATATTCCAGATGCGGCCTCACCAGGGCAGAGTAGAGGGGGAGGAGAACCTCTCTTGACCTGCTAACCACACCCCTTCTAATACACCCCAGGATGCCATTGGCCTTCTTGGCCACAAGGGCACACTGCTGGCTCATGGTCATCCTGCTGTCCACTGGAACCCCCAGATCCCTTTCCCCTACGCTGCTCTCCAACAGGTCTGTCCCCAACTTGTACTCATACATGGGGTTGTTCTTGCCCAGATGCAGGACTCTACACTTGCCCTTGTTATATTTCATTAAATTTCTCCCCGCCCAACTCTCCAGCCTGTCCAGGTCTCTCTGAATGGCAGCACAGCCTTCCGTTCTGTCAGCCACTCCTCCCAGTTTTGTGTCATCAGTGAACTTGCTGACAGCGCACTCTAATCCCTCATCCAAGTCATTAATGAATATATTGAATAGTACTGGTCCCAGTACCGACCCTTGAGGGACTCCACTAGATACAGGCCTCCAACTGGACTCTGTCCCATTGACCACCTCTCTCTGGCTTCTTTCCTTCAGCCAGTTCACGATCCACCTCACTACCTGATCATCCAGGCCACACTTCCTCAGTTTAGCTGCGAGGATGCTGTGGGAGACAGTGTCAAACGCTTTACTGAAATCGAGATAGACCACATCCACAGCTTTACCATCATCTATCCACCGGGTTATGTTCTCATAAAAGACTATCAAGTTGGTTAAGCATGACTTCCCCTTGGTGAAGCCATATTGACTGCTCCTAATGATCCCCCTGTCCTTGATGTGCCTAGAGACAGCACCAAGGACAAGTTGTTCCATTACCTTTCCAGGGATGGAGGTGAGGCTGACCGGGCTATAGTTCCCCGGGTCCTCCTTCTTGCCCTTTTTGAAGACTGGAGTGACATTTGCTCCTCCAATCCTCAGGCACCTCTCCTGTTCCCCCCAACTTAGCAAAGATGATGGAGAGTGGCCTAGCAATGACTTCCGCCAGCTCCCTCAGCACCTGCGGGTGCATCCCATCAGGGCCCATGGATTTATGGACGTCCAGATTGCTTAATTGGTCCCTGACCCAGCCCTCACCGACCAAGACAGACCCCTCCTCTATCCTGACTTCCTCTGGGGCCTCAGGGGTCCGGGGCTCCTCAGGACAGCCTCCAGCAGTATAGACAGAGGCAAAGAAGGCATTCAGTAACTCCGCCTTCTTTTTATCCTCTGTCTCCAGGGCAACTGGTGAAATGCTTTCTTCCTATCCTGCTCTCTCTGTGTCGCCGCCGTTAGCTGTCTCATAGCTAAATATTTGCCCTTTGATCTCTTCTCCTTTGCTAACAATATTATGGATACACCAAGAAAAAGCAAGGCAGGAACAGGTCCATAAACAAACAATTTGCTGTAGCTTCAGCTTTGCCATCACATATGCCTGTGCTCATTTACTTTCACTAAATGCTCTCAGACAAGAAAAGATTGGACCAATATAGATCAAATCAGCCTTTATATTCATAAAATGGTCTGTGTTCATTCTCTTAGCTGAGAATAAGACTGACTTAACTTTGATTCAGTTTCATCTGTGACTAAATGATTTAAAGTAAATCCAAATAAATGTTGCCGTTCCTCTGAAATAAGGTGTGAAAAAGGATGCAGCTTCCTGCATTGCTTGAATTTCACTGTATATATTCACACCTAAAGTTTTATTGATAACACGTTCTCAAGCCACAAAGCCTTTTGGGACTTCCCATCTCTCTTGCTCTGCCTTCTGTTTTCTTATTCTTTTCAAGGTTAATGGCATGATTACCCAAACACAGTGATTTATTCATCCCTTATTATTCCAAGGAAGTTGTTAACAAGTCATGGATCGGGTGTTCGGTTGTTTAAGGCTATTAACAAGACATGCAAAAACTCAGTCATGTACTTGTGACTGACACAGAACTGCACTAGTAAAACACATACATTTTAAATCTTCCTCTGGCTCAAACTGCGTGGGTAGCATGGCTTAGAGTAGTTGTCCTGATCCATTAAGGTTTTCATAGCACATAAATGCTGCTAACTGTTTCTGACTTTTTAATTGCTCTTCAAAGGGCACTGGCAGTGTGCTGGGCACACAAGGCAGACTCAGCATGAACCAGAGCAGGAGACCAATTATCAAGCAAGTAACATTATTCCTCAGGAGAAAGCTAATGTCCTGACTGAAGAGGTCATGAAGGGAGGTTATTTTGTTTGGAAACAGTAAGCTCTTTGGCAAAAAGGAGAGGAGAGTCCAAAATAAATTCCCTGAGGCAGAAACTGTGGATTTAAGAAGGAGGTGGCAGCATTTGCTCAGGAGAGCTAAGAACAGGAGTGCTTCAGAAATAGGATTTTCTTCACTCTCCTTTTTGCTCTAGGAAAGATACAGCAGAGCAGCAGAAAGCCGTACTATAGGAACTAGTAGAGACAAGGAGAGATCTAAAGTCTTCTTATCATGGTGACCAAAAAGCTCCATCTACCAAGTGGGTTGAGGCTTGAGGAGGACATGGCTGCCCTCCCCACAAGTGAGGAGACTTGGACACAGGAAAGGGACTCACAAAAGCCATTGCAAAAAACAAAAGCCTTCTTAAATTAGTAAGCTACACTGAGGTGTGTACCTTGTGCCTCCCTTTTTGGGGGGAGAGACGCCAGTTGACTAACTTTGGTCTGACTGGTTTGGAAGCCAGCATCCAGGCAGAGGCATTAGCTGAGACCCAAAGTAAGAGAAGACAGCATTAAACTGGATGAATAGGACGGGATGAGCACTTTTGGAAGTGACTCGGGTAGGGTTTGCTTGGCTTTTATCTCCTGCAGTAGCCAAGTGGAGCTTGTACCTGGTGCTGGCAGTCTGGTACCAAACAGCACTATCAGTGCAGTGCCTGGGTGAGCATCTAGCAACACACAGATGGGCACCAGGAGACCTTTCTCAGGAGATGGAGCAAAGTGTGTCTGTTTAATAACCTTCTCCTTTCAAAAGCACCAGTTACTTCCAGGAAATACTTCAGTACAACCCTCACCTCTGAGTCACTAGCCAAGGGCCAGATCATGAAACCAAACATATTAAACATGTAAATTCAGTCTGTCCAGGCTTTGCTTTCAGATCCCAGCCAGACTGCTTTGTTCTGCTTTTCCCCAGAAGGAAGCAAACAGCAATGCAACAGAAATACACAAGACCACTTAATTTAGAATAAGAAGTTGCTTCAGCCCCAGCTGAACACTGAGTGCTAGATTTAGGAGCACAAGACAAAGGTTTGATTGCACTGAGTATAATAGCGTATGTGAATCTTGTAACTCCCTGTTGATTTGGCCTAAATCTCAGAATTAATAATCCTCAATTAGTGAGTTAAAACCGTATAATTCTACTTTAATCCTGAACTCCTCTAACAGGGAAGTGGAATACCCTGTGGCATGCTTTGCTAGAGCCAGGCCAGATGCCCTTCACAGAAGTCAGCATAAGGCCACTAACACAACTCCATAGGACTGCACCACTTGAGAACCTGGCCATAGGACATGTCACAATACATTTGATTCTAAAATGGGAGCATGGTGGAAGACATCAAGAGGTCATTCATTTTACCTGCTGGCCCCGAGGCAGTATGAGACACACCTAAATCACTGACAGTTGTTTGTCTAAAACATCTGCTGTCTTGCTAGGGTAAGGTACACCACAGACCTCTGGTCTCAGAGGCAGTTGAACATGTAAAAATGGATTTTCAAATGAATGTCACTACTAACACGTTAAATGTCTCTTAAAGGGGATAACTATTCCATAGAACCAATGCCCATAGCACTACCACAAATGCATGTAGATGTACAATGTTGCATATACATTAGTTTTGTAATTTAAGAGGGAATGCTATGAAACCCAGAGCTCTGATCAAATGCTTTTGGCATTGTATTCTTCTGCAAAAAGAGTTGCTGAACTTTCAGCTGATCTAATCCATTGCTAACTGTATCCCCTTTCCCTGCACAAATAGCCTGCTGTGCATGAACAATTAGCACACTGGTCCGAGGCCAGGGAGCCGAGCAGCCCCGCTCACCTCAGCGAGACTGCCCGTCCAGTTGCAGCTCCGATGGCAGTCACGCGGGACGTCTGCTTCTTACATCACCACAGCAGCAAGTGCACATTCAGCCATTCCATACATTACTGCAGATACGGGTCAACTGCTTTGCTGTGCCCTGCAAAGCAGCCTAATTCCTCTTCTCTGACTTCATAAGCTCTGTTTGGAAAAGACCTATTAGATACCAACATAAAACAGCTATTAAAGAAGCAGCATAGTGAGATAAGTTATTTTTTAAGGGCAACTATGGCAAATATTTTGGAATGCATTCAGGCTTGCAAAACTTCAGATTTTGGCAAGTTTGCTTGAAACTAGTGTCACAAGTGCACTTCACACAAGCATCTTGGTTTTCACAGAGGCTACAAATGTCCATTCACTGCAACAACTTTTAGTCTCCAGGTCTTTACGGCTTCAGTAAAGCACTTGACTCCATGTTTAAAACTGAGCATCTACAGGAATGCTGCTCAGTCTTGGCCTTAAAGCTAACACTGCTGGATATGTGTCCTCTTTGAGGATTTTTCTTTAATCTTGATGTTTGTTTCATTTGTAACTTGAAAGGACAGTCCAAAGTCTGATCAATACACTATGAACATGCAAGAAAATAGATGCCAAGGATCTAGGGAAATCAAAATAAAATTTTCTTTATAAAAATATTCCAACACCGCACACTAATTTTACAGCCAACAGCAACTAATTTTTTTATCACAGCTGGAAGAATAACTGATTAAAAAATGTCACATTGTCTTCTCAAATTATTCTTTTATTATTATCTGCCAGCATACTGACTCACAAATTTCTGAATATATAATGGTGTTCTGAACATTCCTTAATAGAAAGCTTTCAAATAACCTGCCCACCTCTAACCTTATAGTAATGAAATATTTGAAGACTGCTGCTTTTTTATTATTGAGTATTTGTGCATTTTGAAATCTGGAGAAAAATAAAATCTGTTTAAAATACCATACAAATTCTAATATTCTCTTTCAGTCACCTCTAGTAACAGGTCTAAGCAGCTCTACAAATAGATGATGTGCACATTTCATTTTATTCATTTCCTAGTAACTAGGAAACACATTTTCAAGCCTGAGTTTGTTTTGTTTTTTTTGAATTGGATTCCTACACAGACAGTTTTGCATAGTATGAAATTTACTGCTTCCCCAACATACTCTGAATTCACAAACGAGTTGTTCTAGTGTAGATGAAGACTGGCCTCTCAGTCACCAAGAACGTGTCTTCACCAAGGGGGCAAGAGCACAAGCCAGGGCTCTGCAGCAGAGACATGGGCATTGAAAGAGCTAACATAGTCAGCCACTGCAACTCAGCTAGAACTGCCATTTGAGACACAATAAAAAGTCAGTGTTTAAACTACCTCTCAAATGATGGTGTGCATGCTCCTAATCCCTTTCAGGACAAAGTCACACAGTTGAGCTAAAGTTACCTTTAATGTCAGTTTTAAGCTAAGCTGTTTGGCTTTGTTCAGGAAGAAGAAATTACAGGGCTCACTTGGATCAGTCATAGCTAAGGAGCAATTTAAAACTACTGTCCCTCAGCTGTTTGCTAACACATCTCATCTGCAACACTCTATTGAGAGCACCAGTGTAGAAGGGCTAATGCATCATATGAGAATGAAATTTTGGTAAGTCAGCCCACCACTGGGTCCGTGTTTTACAAGAATAGTGTACTTCGTATGTGTTAATTGAGCAGGGCTATGACATTGAGGAGGTTGTAGTGAGGCAGGTGTTAGTCTCTTCTCCCAAGTAACAAGTGATAGGGTGAGAGGAAATGGCCTCAAGTTGTGCCAAGGGAGGTTTAGATTGGGTATTAGGAAAAATTTCTTCACTGAAAGTGTTATCAAACATTATCAAACACTTCCCTTGTCTGCCCAGGGAAGTTCTGGAGTCACAATCCCTGGAGGTATTTAAAAGATGTGTAGATGTGGTGCTTAGGGACATGGTTTATTGGTGGACTTGGCAGTTTTAGGTTAACGGTTGGACTTGATGATCTTAAAGGTCTTCTCCGACCAAAACAATTCTATAATTCTATGATTCTATGCTTGGTAGACAAAGACAGACTTTTCTACCTGTAATAAACTACAAGTTTCACATGGTCATGTTTTCACAAAGCTCTGCATCATGTTACCTACCAATATTTTTTTCCAATCGTGAGGTTTGTGATTTAATGAGATCCTCCTGAGTCTGAGGTATGTAAACAGGTTGCATTCTGATGTGGTGCAGTCTGAGTCAAAGGACATCAGACAGCAGAACTTTTTGATTGCATTCACTTTTGACTGTGACGCAAATCCTTTTTTAACAGCAAACGACAAAGTAATATGGACTGAACTTCTAGCACTCCTTAAGTCACTGGGATTTTGTCACTGATGTTAATGAGGACAGAATTTAAACTAAATATTTCATAAATCATCAGTAGTCTCTCTTTGCAGCTCTTGGAGTTCTAAACCATCCTGTATTTCAGTTAACAGCTGTATGTACTTCTGGAACAGTTTTTATTGCAAGTCATATCTTGAAGTGAGTAGTAGAAGCATATAGATAAGTTGTATTTCCCTCTAAACAAACCATCCACATCTGCAGAATGAAAGTTCAAGGCAAATGCCAGGTGGAGTCTGGTGGATTCCTCCTAGCCACCGAGATGAAATACTTTGTTTTCTGTGTAAGCATTCTACGTCTTTTGAAAAGAATCAAACAAACAATCTCAAAACTGGAAGAGTTCCTGCTCTGCAAGCTTTTAGCTTTCGCTATTCCCCTCATTATGTACAGCTCTTGCCCAGTCTTTTCTGTGCCTCATAGACATGGCTAAACTCCAGAGTTGTGATTCTCAGCACGTTCCCTACTACATATTTGTCTGTTCATGCGTGCAAAGCAGGGGAAAAAAGGAAATTTCGAAAGTCTGATTTTCCGACTTTCCTCACTGTTACTTGCAGTCTGAATTTCAGGAAGACATGTAGTCATTTTTTGTAGAAGTTATTTTGCTGAAAAGAAAAAAAAAACCGCCCCAACCCAAAACCTCAACGTGTGGAGCAGTGGCCTCTACTCCATAGCATAGTGGTCCTGTCTTTCAGAGAGGCTATCACTCAGCTTTTGGTGGAGCCACTCATCTAAACCAGGGGTGAGACTCATCTTCCCCAGTCTCAGAGTCTGAGACTCCATGTATAAAATTCATGTGATGAGGTGTGGGTATTTATAATGTTGATGTCTACATCTCAAAGTTAGTTGTCTAAATTTTCTTTACAGTCACTAGAAAGAAATAAGCATTTCTAGGATATAAACCATCTCATCCTACTGCAAATGTCTAAAATATGTCATAATAATTGTGCCTGAGAAATGCCTGTTTCTCACCAGAGATTGTGAAGTAAGACTTGAGTGGCTAGCTCAGATGTAGGCGTCTGTATGGTTGATGTTTAAATTTACTGGGACAAATCTCATTCCATTTCAGTTCATGACAAGGCATGTCTATGGTTGTGGAATGGGTGAAGGACCACACCAAAACCTGCAGGAAGCATGTCTAGCAGGAGTCCTTGCTCCACTGGCCATGTTTGTCCCCAGCTGCAGCACAGGGCCATGGCACTGAAATTCCAAACAGCCAACAAAAGAGTTGAGCAGTGGATTGTGGCTCAGGCTGAGCACCACATGCAACAAGCACAAGGCACAGTGGTGGGGAGTGGACATGGGAGTCAAAGAAAGGGTTATCATCATCAGTGCATGAGACATGATTATCATGGTGCACAACAGGTTATCAGTAGTATAAGATGGAAAATATGGTGCTGACAAGATGATTAATGAGGGAAAAAGCATAGACAGAGAAAAAGAGCTTTGTGAATCTCTAAGAGTTGGGTTCTGAGCAACAGCTACTATTATGGACAGGTGAATAAAAAGGATCTTAAACTATGGAGGGAACAAAAAATTTCTAGATTGGTTAGAAAATGTAGAAACTGTAGAATGACAAAGCAATCCAAACTATTTTAAGTGTAAGGAAGAGATAAATGAAGATTACTTCTCAGCAGAACTATGAAGATCAATGTTACCTGAAGAAGAACAAATAAATGCAAAGTAAAGTAAGGATCAGATTTGACAAGTATATAAGTGAGTGATGAAAGGGAGAATTTCAGCACTGCTACTTCAAACATTTTACTGAGGAATGATGAGAAGCTTGCTTATCAATGAGGAGACTGAGAAGACACTGGTAATTTTTATACTACAGAGGCGGGAATATGAAAATTATGGAGAGAAATTATGCCAAAGTATTCAAAAAAAATGGGGGATTAAAAGAGGAAGATAATTCTATAGACAGTATGGGGAGAAAAGGTATTTAATGAAGTAGAATAAAATGAGAACATCACTAAAGACAAACACTAAAGTGAACCCCTTGAAGCCAAATAGTGAGATCTTGGCTGGGAGAAGTACGCCGTGTTTGGAGGAAACACTATTGCTCTCCATCCAGCATCTGATATTTCTGATGTCAGCAGGTGACAGACAAGTCAGATGAAAATATCCAGCATGCTTCATGTTGTTCTAGATATATGTCTCCCTATTTACTCCTTGAACCTGATATGCAACTCTTCACTCCATCTGTTCAGCATATTCTAAGAGTTTTCTTGTAAAATAGTGCAAGCATTTATGGTAGAAAGTGAGAGAGAGGCTTTATGAAGTGTGACACTGAAGTGGAAATATTCAGAATGTTCTTTAACATAAAACAAATTATTTCAAATTAAAACACCAACGTCCTCAAAACGCCTTTTGAATTGGTTTGTTGTCTCTTGCCTCCTTACCCTTAGAAATTCATTTAGGAACAATTTTCTCAGTGTATTGTTTTCTATAAACATAAAGCACAAACATTTAAGTAGTAAATTTCTTTGCTACATACTGTACAAGGATAAAATGATAGGAGAGTTAGAAGCCACTATGTTGTGTGGGAGAAAGGTGAGTCACTGCCATGAGATAAAATTAAATTCGTTCTTACATTAAGTTCATCATAGTCTTCACTTCTTCAGCATTAAAGCTGATAACTCAGTATTTGTTTATAAAGGGTGTTCATTATCATATAATACCTGGCAGTCATCAAAGATGTCTTATATTATATCTACCTATATCTACTTTTTACAGATCTCTAATAAGATTACTGCCTTTCCTTTATGACCAGGTATACATAGTGAGAAATTAATCATTTCTTTTAAACTCTTTAACAAATATCTCACAGTTTTTGAAGCAGGAATAAGGGAAACAATATGCAAACTGAGCTATCTAACGAGAATGTAGATTCATATTTCTCTTCCAAGAATAAGAAATAATAGATCAGAAACATTTATTTTCCATAGCTATGAATCAATATAAAGAGTCAAACGATTAAGTGTGAATTACTAAACTCTTGATCAAGAATTCTAGCAGGAGATAAGTTTGGTTTATTGTGAATTGATTGTTCCTAATAAATTAATGTATTTGTTGTGTTACTCAGTCTCAGAGTGGGTTTATTATAATGAAGTTACTTTGGAAGTCAGTAAATGCAGAGTTCAACTCCTTCTTCCTGCTCAAAACATAGAACTCCTGAAGTGTGTTGGACGGTGCCTCAAGTTTCCACTTCCACAAAAACTGGCCAAATCATCCGTACTGCAAAAACTTAAAGGCTGACCCCAACTGAAGTCTACCAAATTGCTTCTCCAGAAATAAAGGCCAATGTCCAACAGAGGGTTTTTTTGATTCCTAGGGTGTACTCAGATTCTGCCTGCCTGCTTGTGCATAATCATTCTTGCTAGCAAGCCGCTGGCACCTGCCTACTCTTACCTCCCACCTTCTACATTGTCCCTTTGAGGTCTCCATTTCCACTTTGACTAGATGTGTAATTGCATGTGCTTGGACATAGTGCCCCACTCTTCTTTAAGCGCCCGAATTCCTTGTGATTGCAGTAGGAGCATAAGTACTGTCACTGGATCTATGATAAAGCGTCCTCTTATGGAGAAAGGATGGACTGAAGCACACATAGGCATTTTGCTGGAGCAGCCATGCAACAAGTCAGTGGCCAAGATCCTCTCAAGCACCAACAGGCACTACAGAAAACATTCAGCCTGATGGCTGTTAAGTAAGTGTTCCCTTGAAGTACAGGCTTTCATCATGTTTTGCCATTTGACTATTCACAGTGTTCAAAAGACAGAAAGCCCATGGAGTATAAGATAAAACCCACAAAGTTCTGGTAAGAATATGTTAAGAGACATCTTGAGACTCTCCTGCTTAGACTGACTGATCAGCTTAACCATAGCTGACTAACTAACACTTGAGGAGGAAAAAAAATAATATAGTGATTTTAAATTTCTTTTAAATTATTTTTTTCCAAAATATTGTATATCTACACATAACTATTGAGGAGTAGTAACAGTCATATATCTATGCCAAGAGATCTTCTCCATGTAGGTTAGGCCCCCTGCATTTCTTTTTTTTTCTGGACTATGCAAAACTGACACTATTTTCTGTAAGCACTATGGAAGAAAAAGCGTATTCCAGAGGAATGTGAGGATTGGTCCAAAGCCCACTAAAGTCGATGAAAGTCTTTCCATTGACATAAATGGGATTTGAATCAGACCCTAAATGAAGAAAGAAGGATCTTGGAGTTCTGGGCTAAAGAAATAATTCCATTGGGAGTGGCATGGAAAAACACATGAAGGTGAGAACACTTGAAGAAAACAAAAGGAGCTGAAAACTTGGCATCAGCAACTGCTTGAGTATTTTTGGAGGTAATAAAAACTGACAGGCTTTCTTTGATGCAAATTCACCCCCCTCAAAGCAGGCTGATTTATTCGTGTGTCAGCAATGTATCAAGCACATATGAGACTAATCACCTGGTTTTCTTCCTTCATTTGTGCTTCACTTCAAAACTGACTGTCACAATGGAAATGACACAATGTTGTCAGCTCGTCCCAGAATGTCACCTAATTTATCACAGGCAATTTCAAATAAGTGGTTATCCAACTTTTCCATTTCTTTCCGTTCCATAAGAAGTAAAAATTCCCCAGTGCCCCTAGTGTCCCCACATGGCCTCTCTGGACAGATCATTATCCAAAACTGACTGTTTTATTAGCTGCTGAGTTTTCAGATCCCATAATAAGTGCCTCAGAAATGCAAGTGGTGCTTCTACATAAGTGTGCATGAACAACTGCCAGGTGAATTGAAGAAATACGTATTACAAGGAATCAATATTTTTGGGAAATGTAGGTATTTAAAATAACACTGATACTGTTTTGGAGCAGAAGATAAATCAAAAACTTCAATTGAACATAATTAAAACAGAGGAAAGAAAACTCTTTTCATTTAGATTAATGAAGAACAGCTGCCTATTAAAAAAAATGCAGGAAAAAATGGAAACAAAAAGAAATAAAAATAAAATTAGACAAGGGCTGAATGCAAAGGTGCACACTTAAGCCAGCTCAAGAAAACATATGAAATCAGAAGTGCAGATTTTGAAAGACAGATGCAGTCATGTGCATTGTCATCTTGGAGAAGCAAATACAAAAGAGCAACTAACGTTATTGGCTCCTACGGGAACCCTGCAAAATTTTTCAATTGGTCTCTTAAGACAATTCTGCTTTTCAAATATCGTTGCTGTAGCTGTGTGCTGTGGAAGATATTTGGATACAGGAGCATTCACTGGACTCCAAATTTTCTCTGCTGCTATAGATTAAGTGTTCTGCAAAGACAGCAGGCATGCCAACTAGCACTCCTTTACAGTGTGCTTCATATTTTAATTTAAGGAAGACTTGCTGCCTCAAAAGATTTAACTGTGAGGCAGGAGCAAGTGAAAAATTACTCCCTTCTGCCATCAGCACTGAGGAGTATGAAAAGATATCATTGTTTTTGTGGATTGGATTTCTTTTATTTTTATATTTTGAAATATTCCCATTTAATATGTTAAATATTTTCAAAGGGAGGGGAACGGAAGGATAATATTTACATTAGGTTCAAAAAAGTATAGCTTTATCTTCTGTTAAGAAAATGGGATCAATATTGCTTGAAGTGCTTAGCTTATCCAGAGAAACAGCACGTGTTGGGCCACTGTGCTATTCTTCCCATGATGTCTCTCCAACATGCAGTACCTTTGCATGTCATGAACTATGCCAAAAATGCAAGGAGCATCCTTACCTGTTCTGGGACCAATCTGCCCCTTGCTGGGTATTCTGAAGGAAAGGTAACGTATGGCTTTGCTTCCCCTGTGTAATACAAACTGCATGCCTCCCTCAATGTAGAAAAGAGACTGATTGCCAAGCAGGGAAATTTTTACTGTCTCTGCCATGGGCTGCCCTGGCTCTGCACTAATCCCAGTCCAAAAATCCTAAAAGTCCAAAAGACTGGAAGTTTCAAGCCAGTGGTGACCCATCTCATGTTTGTGCTCAACACGACAGGTGGGCTCCTATGCTAGCCTCCTTGTATTAC
This sequence comes from Nyctibius grandis, assembly GCF_013368605.1. Classification (NCBI taxonomy): domain Eukaryota; kingdom Metazoa; phylum Chordata; class Aves; order Nyctibiiformes; family Nyctibiidae; genus Nyctibius; species Nyctibius grandis. The sequence goes on along the minus strand of NC_090658.1, from coordinate 93,457,808 downwards.
AGAGTGCTGAGTTTTGGGGTGTCTCTTCTAAGGTGTCTCACTTAAAAGCTGTTTCACTTCAGAAAGCTCCAACATTCACCTGAGAATCATTTCTGTTGCCTTGGCCTTTGAATTCTGAGTTTCTAAAATTCTTCAGTTACCTGCCTCCACACGCAACTGAGAGAGAAAACAGCATTTTGGCACCAACATGTCCTGTCACACATGTTGCTTTAGAGGTAGGAGCTAAACTGGAGTGAGGAACTCTCACCATAAAGAGTATTAGTGAAAGGAGAGGATCACTGAATAAAATAAATACCCTTGTGTGGCAAGTCCAGGCTTTGACCTTTCTACCATCTCAGTGGAGGAGTTGTAGGGTAAAACTCCTCCTGTTCCTTGCTCCTGATGATCTTCCAGGGCATGGGAAGACTGGTTACTTGTGCAGCAGTAAATCCCTGTCTCTTGGACAGGGAAGCTGGGCTGCACCCAGATGAATTTTCAGTGGACATTTCAATGCTTCATTGACCCTCCTTAGAATAGATTTGCAATTATAATGACCAGTCAGTCTCCTGGGATCATTTATCTAAATGTAGGAGTGAAGCCTCATTGTTTAGACTTCCTGGAGAAGGGATACTACCTCCTGGAGCACAATTACCTCACAGAATCACAGAATCACAGAATCACAGAATGTTAGGGATTGGAAGGGACCTCGAAAGATCATCTGGTCCAATCCCCCTGCCGGAGCAGGATTGCCTAGACCATATCACACAGGAACGCGTCCAGGCGGGTTTTGAATGTCTCCAGAGAAGGAGACTCCACAACCTCTCTGGGCAGCCTGTTCCAGTGTTCGGTCACCCTTACCGTAAAGAAGTTTTTCCTCATCTTTATGTGGAACCTCCTGTGTTCCAGCTTGCACCCATTGCCCCTTGTCCTGTCAAGGGATGTCACTGAGAAGAGCCTGGCTCCATCCTCATGACACTTGCCCTTTACATATTGATAAACATTAATGAGGTCACCCCTCAGTCTCCTCTTCTCCAAGCTAAAGAGACCCAGCTCCCTCAGCCGCTCCTCCTAAGGGAGATGTTCCACTCCCTTAATCATCTTCGTGGCTCTGCGCTGGACTCTCTCTAGCAGTTCCCTGTCCTTCTTGAACTGAGGGACCCAGAACTGGACACAATATTCCAGATGCGGCCTCACCAGGGCAGAGTAGAGGGGGAGGAGAACCTCTCTCGACCTACTAACCACACCCCTTCTAATACACCCCACGATGCCATTGGCCTTCTTGGCCACAAGGGCACATTGCTGGCTCATGGTCATCCTGTTGTCCATTAGGACCCCCAGGTCCCTTTCCCCTACGCTGGTCTCCAACAGGTCTGCCCCCAACTTGTACTGGTACATGGGGTTGTTCTTGCCCAGATGCAGGACTCTGCACTTGCCCTTGTTATATTTCATTAAGTTTCTCCCCGCCCAACTCTCCAGCCTCGTCTTAAGGACACTACTGATACAGATCTGAACAGCCATGTCCTACTTCTCTTTACTGCTTATAAAAGAAGCCTAGGTGGCTATACCAGAGATGCCTCAAGATGGGTAAGAAGAGTTCTGCCATATGTGTCTACCAGGATGAGAGTCATGGCTAGTACACGAGTCATTTAGGAAGTGGATGGGGACACATCATTTTGACTATAACCCCTTGCTGCTGTCTGCTGGATTTGTAAGTGCAACAGAAGGATGAAATGCTGCAGGCTCCTTGAGATCCTTTTAGTCATTTTTCTTCCTTACCTGTATATTTCTTATTGAGTTTTACCATAATTAAATACAACAGTTCAATCTTTTTGTAGTACGACAAACATTTGTACCAAACTTTGGTTTAATAGATCATTGGAAATAAACATGTCTGAGAAGCAGCTTTCATTTTTTAAACAAAACAGGATTCAAATCTCTTATGATATAAATCTAGCTACCCAGCAATAGACTGCCATCCTAGATGATGTGTGTGTGTGCGCGTGCATATTTGTTTATTTATTTATTAGTCAGAGCCAAGTATTGACATTCTAAGATCTTGGCTGGTCAGATAAAAATCTCCTTCTTTGTGAAGACTGGCCATTTCTCAAGCCACAGGAACTTTAAACAGTTTCCTGGCAGACACTGAGCAAGCAGGTTGAAGTGGACAGTGTGATGAAAGGGGAGACCACCCCTTTAATCCTACAGGTTGAAATTTACAGTAGGTTTTTGTTTTTCTCATTACTTGTTTGTTTATTTTATTTTGTTTTTCCAATCTGGTTAAATGCATTACAAAATCTGCAAAGATAATGTCTCAAAAGCGCTATATGCCATATATTAATTTTGTTTTTAAGAAAGCATCACGTATTCCTCATTCTGGTGGACACAATGTCTGCATTCACACCTACTCCATGGTTACACCAGCCTCCAAGTCAAAGCTAGTTCAGCCAGTAGCCTGTTACCGGACTTCCATGGAGATCTGCCTGTATAATGTTTGCAGTCTTGGGCTCAGATCAGACCTGTAAAATCCTAGGGTTATGTGAAACTAACCTGCGAGAGACATGCATCTGTAGGGAAGGAAACAGAAAGGTTCCTTGCACCTCCATAATGCAAGGGCTCCTTGATGCTCATGCCAGCAATAGCAGAAGCTTCTGAGAAAGGAGTTGGTGAGGACAGGGACAAGGCATCCTTTCAAAGTGAGGCCCAGTGCTCTCGCCAGGCTTCTTCCTGCATCTGTAGGTGCTGGGCCTGCCTGCCTTCTTTCATGATATATTAAAACCACCACTATTAAGTTCCCATCACCAGAGGGGCACATGCCTCTGAGAACCTGATGCGAGATAGCATCTATGAAATCTGGATGTGTCTTCTGAGCTTCACTCAGGCCATCAACAGGATTTGCCTGCGGGGTTAGAAGGCTTTTTTTTTTGGCCACATTTCTGAAGGGCCATGGTGGAAGGGCTGGAGGACAAAGCTATACACAATCCTGTGAAGTGAGGCACTGTGGTGGCGGTGACCAAGTTGGAGCTGGATGAGAGGTTTGTCTACCCACCTTGGAGCAGTGCTGTGCAGAGGCCCCAGGCTGGGTCAGACCCCTGCAGAGCTGCAGTAGCACAGCTGCGTCTGGGCTAATTAATCCAACTTTGCAGCATTTTTACTGGTAAAAATGAAAACTTGGAAAAATTTCTGCTGAAGGTAACTCTTTTCCACCTTATTAACTTCTACTTAGACACAGGCTTTTATAAAGCAGGATCACTTTCCTATTAGTCTTACCTGGCAAATCTGAGGACTCCAAATGCATAGAAGATGACTGGAAGGAGGAGAGGAGAAATCTGCAATTAATCAAAATTAATGGCCACTTTTTTTTTCTCTTTTTCTCCTCAGTTGTACTTTATTCACTTTTTCTTTGGCTTTCTTTTGCCTTAGGGATGTATTTTTCTCTCTGTCATCAAGAATGCAGTAGCAGGGTCACATCGTCTATCAAAGAGGTCCCAGAATTGCCTGTCACCAATTTTGTGATTATCAAAAGAACTGTCCTCATGGCAAAATCTCCCCTTGCTTGCTCCTTTTGGGAACAGGTTTGTTCAGATTCTGCAGGAAAGTTCCTTGCTCAAGGACACAATCCTCTCAATAGGCAAGATGCTGGAGGAAGCATAAGGACAGAAGGGCTTTGACAGTCAAATACCCTAAAGAGGAAGAGTAATGCGCTCTCATGAATTATGTGTCAGACTTCTGTTGTGCTGTGAGCTGGAGGGCTTGCAGAGCAGAGAGAAATCCACAAGTCAGTTTTAGGCAACAGTGCTGCCTGGTCTTACTCTCCACTTTGGGAGAGGTTATGGTGCATGTTGGGCTGGGTCCCTGGTGTTGTACCTAATCCTACAGCCCACTTTCCCCTATAGCCAGAGAATCTCATTGTGGCATGGGAGCTGTGGCTGCACTGTGTGTGAACCATGTTGATTTCAAGCACCATAGGCCAGATACTACTACATAAGGGACAGCAGTTTGTGTACAAACCTTAACAAACATACATACTTAATATGTATTCCCACAGAAAGAGTAAAGAGAGACTTGTGTTTTAATTAACTGGGAATAAAGACACAGACAAGTTCAGGTTCTTGTTAGCTGACAGGATGCTAGCCAGCTCTTCGTATTAAAATATGTTTTGCTAGAAGCATACTGAAATTCTGATTAAAAGAAGAAAAAACTGACACCATTCAGTGCAGTTCAACACACTGAGAAGTGTCTTTTTGATGTATTTGGACTTCAAAACAGTATTGGTGGTGAAAATTTGCTTGTGGATTTAAAGCTTAAATCATTACACTCAACACTAATTTTATTAATTTTATTAATCACAGCCCTATATTATGAGCAGTGAGTACTTTTTTCCAAAAATATGCTCCACGTCTACAAGGCTTGTGCAAAATTTCTGCTGTAGCAGCCAAATTCCTGACTTTCTTGTGTCTCTGCCTCAAAAATTATTTTCTGTTTCTATGTCTCTGTGCTATTCAATCAATTACCTAAACAAAGGTAATCTCAGATGAAGAGAAATGGAAACTGAGGGCATTTCAGATGCAATAAATATTGTGAGAATAAAGACTAATAGACGAGCACTGAGGTGCATGACTGCTCAGTTTGTGCTCAGTGAGGACTTGGGGTGAAAACCTGGCTATGATGAAGTCAGTGAGAATTTCACTGTCAAAAGAATGAGGTTTTTCACCCTGTCTCCAATGTTGCTGTTCAGAGGATGAGGCATGAACACTTCTTGACTTTCCTATGCCTCATCAGCTGTCACAGTGAAAATATTTTTCAAGAACTTTCCTCCTGGAAACTGGTTTTGCTGCAATAGTAGTTGATAACTGCTAAACCAGCAACGTCAGCAATGCAATTGCTCTATTCTTTTTTTTTCTTTTTGATTAATGCATGATAGTTGTTCTTCATGCCATACGGGTGCTTCACATACTCTCCAAAGTTCTCAGATTGATTTTACAAATTCCTGGATACACATCAACAAAATTTCTCACATGACTGAAATAAGGCAAGAGGTTTATATAACCTGGCAAAGACGGGTTAAAAGTCCACTTCATCTGTGACAATATGATGAACTCTAGTTACCTTGAATACTCTCGCTAATAAAGATACATCTAGAATATGCCAAATCTGGCTGCCAGCAGGAAAATTCTGGAAGGGATTTTTGTAGGTATACAAATGTCCCCTATTTTCATGTGAGCCATCAAAAGTCAACAGAAATCCATGCTCCTAAATCACTGAGATGGCTTAGAAAAATCCCACCCTTAATGAGCTCTACAGCTTAAGGTGGGTGACAGTTTGAAGGATCTGACATAATCTGACAAATTTCTCCCCAGCCAACCTGCAGAAATAAAGGACAGAGCAAATCAGTGCATGTCCTAATGGAGGAACAGGTAGCAGTGCTGACCTGACCGCTCCCAAACAGCCAGGGAACAGGAAAGCTCCTAAGTGGATCTATAGTCTGAAGGAAATGTTTCACCACATTTCTGAGTTGAAAAAAATAAACAGAAAATTCCAAGGGCCCCTCTTCCTTAATGAGCGAGATGTTCTTACAGTGGTGTATAGCCGACTACATTTTCCAAGTAGAATTCCATCTCTTCTTCACCTTACTGGCTCACAGATATATAGGGTTTGCTTATAAAAAAGGAGCTGCAGGGAATTATGCTCTTCACATGTGTCTGAAATATTTCGGGTCACTAAGTTAAGTGGTTTGCTTCTGCCAGATACCAGAATTCAAATGAAGAAGAGAGAAGTATTTTCAATTTACCTTAGAAAAAAAAATAAAATAGTAGAGGTAAAAAGTATTTGGTGCTTAGAGATAGTATATCACTAAATGTGTCATCTCATAATTAGAACAAAAATTCTGTCTTCTCAAAGAAATAAAAAGCTCTCAGCCCTCCTCAAGTCATATCTCTGACAGCCTTGAGACCAGCACATATATAGAAAGGTGAGTGAGCTATAGCAACATATAAACGTACTGATGATACATAGGTATACACATTCTGCTCATACATCTCTATGAACACATATTAAAATGCAATTGCAGGCTTCTTCAATTATTACATTAGAGATAAATATCAGTGTGATGCTCTTTAAGATCAATTACATCTCAATGTTCTGATAGCTCTTTTTCAAGATTTTTAGAGTGAAGCATTCATTATTTTTTAAATTTTGAATGTTTTTGTTTTGTTTTGAGATTTATTGCTGTTCTTGAAAGTTAAAATTTGCAATGCCAGGTGTCACGGTTTAAAGCTGGGCTGGCTATTAAACCTGCAGAAGACGCTCTCTGTTAACCCTCCCCCCCCACCCGAAGGGAAAGGGAAAGGGAAAAGGGAGAGAGACTTACGGGTTGGAAAGTTAAAACAGTTTTAATAAACCTATAATAATGAAAAAGAGTATAATAATAATATTGGAATAATCAAATATATACAAATATATATACAAAACCAAGATCGAGCTCCCCCGATGTCGGCAACATCACCACCGGCACGGCAGGGCAGGCTCCGGGAAGGCCCAGGCTGGACCTAGTTACGGTCGAGAGCTGGATTCAGGGATGCACGGATCGGTATCGGGGGCAGCAGGAAAACAGTCGGAGTCCTCCTTGGACACCGGCCATAGCAGAAAGAGCCCAAGCGAGCAAGAAGAGCGAGACCCTCGTGATCCCCCCGCTTTATACCGAGAATGACGTGTATGGGATGGAATACCCTTGTTGGTCAATTTTGGGTCACCTGCCCTGTCTGCTTCCCCCTGCAGCTGCGACCCCCCTTCGGCTTTTCACTTGTAAGCAGTGAGGAATTCAGCAGTGACCTTGGTTTCTCTAAGAAAAAGTACAGCAAGAGCCTTACTGCACAACATCCCTACCGGTGCCTCAGCGATAACTACAAACTTCGAGCGTTATCAGTCCTGGAAGCAGACACTGTCTGCAAAACATGTAGTTAGTTTCAGAAAGTGCAGTTACTTAGAGGAGACTTAGCTGAAAGTAAAAATCACTGAAAGGAAAATCGGCCTGGTTTAGGCCAAACCAGGACATTCCACCCCTTATTCCATACCATTCACGTCATACTCAGATCACCACTAACTTTTCATTTTAAAATATATACAGATAACATTAGTTTATGATTCATCTCTATACAGAAAAAAAAAAAGTTCATCAAGTTCATTTAGTTCAGGATTGTGGGTTTCCATCTGGCTAGGAGTCTCTCAGGGCAGGAGACATGGTATGAGTTTTTTCGTGGTTCATGCCCATGGGTTGCAGGTTAAAGATGTCAGTCTCGAGGAGGTTACTGGACGCCACTTGCAGCTAGCTCTGGTCTCGTCACCACTGTCTTAACCTGAAAGACACTTATGAACACTGTTAGTATTATGCAGCAATTAACATCATACAGTTCAGAATTAAGTATTCTCACCCAGGATTAGATCACCTTCAGGGACACATCGGACTCCACCATCCTGCAGCATTACCCACCAAGTACATCCAGGTCCTTGAGCAAAAGCAATCCCACGAATGGGTTTACCTTTGCCCGTAGCAGGAAGAACCCAGACAGTTTTTCCCAACAGATTCCTTTCATGCACCACAGGGACTTTATCTCCTTCTACTGTATGTAAAAGGTCTGACTGAGCCGGGCCAGCTCGGTTGATAGATCCTCTGGTGTTAACTAGCCAGGTAGCTTGTGCCAAATGCTTATCCCAGTTTTTAAAGGTTCCACCCCCCATTGCTTTTAGGGTAGTTTTTAACAGCCCATTATACCGTTCAATTTTCCCAGATGCTGGTGCATGATAGGGGATGTGATATACCCATTCGATACCATGCTCTTTGGCCCAGTTATCTATGAGACTGTTTTTGAAATGAGTACCATTGTCGGACTCAATTCTCTCTGGTGTGCCATGTCGCCACAAGATTTGCTTTTCAAGGCCCAGAATAGTGTTCCGGGCAGTGGCATGGGGCACAGAGTATGTTTCCAGCCATCCAGTGGTCGCCTCCACCATGGTAAGCACATAACGTTTACCCTGGCGGGTCTGAGGGAGTGTGATATAGTCAATTTGCCAGGCCTCCCCATATTTATATTTCAACCACCGTCCCCCATACCACAAAAGTTTTAACCATTTGGCTTGCTTAATTGCGGCGCATGTTTCACAATCATGGATAACCTGTGCAATAGAGTCCATAGTTAAGTCCACCCCTCGATCACGAGCCCATCTGTATGTTGCATCTCTTCCTTGATGACCTGAAGTGTCATGAGCCCACCGAGCTAAAAATAGTTCACCTTTATGTTCCCAGTCCAAATCTATTTGGAACACTTTAGCAGCTTGATCCGCTTGTTGGTTGTTTCGATGTTCCTCAGTTGCCCGACTTTTAGGTACGTGGGCATCTACATGACGTACCTTCACGACTAGTTTCTCTAGCCGAGTAGCAATATCTTGCCACAGTTCAGCAGCCCAAACAGGTTTACCTTTACGCTGCCAGTTGCTTCGCTTCCACTGCTTTAACCACCCCCACAAGGCATTTGCCACCATCCATGAGTCAGTATAAAGATACAGCCTTGGCCACTTTTCTCATTCAGCAATGTCTAGAGCCAGCTGGATGGCTTTTACCTCTGCAAATTGACTTGATTCACCTTGTCCTTCTGTGGCTTCTGTGATTCGTCGTATAGGACTCCATACAGCAGCTTTCCACTTCCGATGCTTTCCTACAAGACGGCAGGATCCATCGGTGAACAGGGCATACTGCTTCTCATCCTCTGGTAGTTCATTATATGGTGGGGCTTCTTCAGCACGTGTTACCTCCTTTTCTGGTGGCATTCCGAAGTCTTTGCCTTCTGGCCAGTCCATGATCACTTCTAAGATTCCTGGGCGATTAGGGTTTCCTATTCGAGCCCTCTGTGTAATTAATGCAATCCATTTACTCCATGTAGCATCAGTTGCATGATGAGTAGTAGGAACCTTACCCTTGAACATCCAGCCTAGTACTGGTAATCGGGGTGCCAGGAGAAGTTGTGCTTCAGTACCAATTACCTCTGAAGCAGCTCTAACTCCTTCATATGCTGCCAGTATCTCTTTTTCAGTTGGGGTGTAATTGGCCTCGGAGCCCTTGTATCCTCGACTCCAAAATCCTAGGGGTCGACCTCGAGTCTCCCCTGGTACTTTCTGCCAGAGGCTCCAGGTAGGACCATTGTCCCCAGCTGAGGTGTAGAGCACATTTTTAACATCTTGTCCCGTACGGACTGGTCCAAGGGCTACTGCATGCACAATCTCTTGTTTAATCTGTTCAAAGGCCTGTCGTTGTTCAGGGCCTCACTGAAAATCATTCTTCTTTCTGGTCACCTGATAAAGAGGGCGTACAATCTGGCTGTAATCTGGAATATGCATTCTCCAGAAACCCACAACGCCTAAGAAGGCTTGTGTTTCCTTTTTGTTAGTTGGTGGGGACATAGCTGTTATTTTGTTGATCTCCTCTATCGGGATCTGGCGACGCCCATCTTGCCATTTAATCCCTAAAAACTGGATCTCCCGGGCAGGTCCCTTGACCTTGCCTCTTTTTATGGCAAAACCAGCTTGCAGAAGAATTTGGATTATTTTCTCCCCTTTGTCAAAAACTTCTGCTGCTGTATCACCCCACACAATGATGTAATCAATGTATTGCAAATGTTCTGGAGCTCCACCCTTTTCTAGTGCAGTCTGGATCAGTCCATGGCAAATAGTAGGACTGTGTTTCCACCCCTGGGGCAGTCGATTCCAGGTGTACTGGATACCTCTCCAGGTAAAAGCAAACTGTGGCCTGCACTTTGGTGCCAAAGGAATAGAGAAAAATGCATTAGCAATGTCTATAGTGGCATACCACTTGGCTGCCTTTGACTCCAGTTCGTATTGAAGTTCTAGCATGTCTGGCACAGCAGCACTCAGAGGTGGCGTAACTTCATTTAGGCCACGATAGTCCACAGTTAATCTCCATTCTCCATCAGACTTTCGCACTGGCCATATAGGACTATTAAAGGGTGAGCGAGTCTTACTAATCACTCCTTGATTTTCTAATTGTCTAATCAGTTTATGAATGGGGATCAGGGAGTCTCGATTGGTGCGATATTGTCGTCGGTGCACCGTGGTAGTAGCAATTGGCACCTGTTGTTCTTCAACCTTCAGCAACCCCACAACAGAAGGATCCTCTGAGAGGCCAGGCAAGGTAGACAGCTGTTTAATGTCCTCAGTCTCTACAGCTGCTATACCAAAGGCCCATCTATACCCTTTTGGGTCCTTAAAATACCCTCTCTTGAGGTAGTCTATGCCAAGGATGCACGGAGCATCTGGGCCAGTCACAATGGGGTGCTTTTTCCATTCATTTTTAGTTAGGCTCACTTCGGCCTCCAATACAGATAACACTTGAGATCCTCCTGTTACTCCTGAAATACTGATAGGTTCTGCCCCTTTATGATCCGATGGCATTAGGGTGCACTGTGCACCAGTGTCTACCAAGGCTCGATACCTTTGTGGTTTTGATGTGCCAGGCCATCGAATCCCCACAGTCCAATAAACTCGGTTGTCCCTTTCCTCCACCTGGCTGGAGGCAGGGCCCCCCTAATCAAGGAATGGATTCGTGCTGCTCACAGGGACTGGACCTTCATTTCTCCTATTCACACTTGGGAAAAAAGAATTTGAGGCCCATCTACCCTGACTGGGGTCCTGCTCACTGGTAACTGGAGCAGCCATCCTCCTAGAAAAATTCTGTCTGGTATTTCTTTTAGCTTGCAACTCACGTACTCGTGCCTGTAGGGTACTGGTAGGTTGTCCATGCCATCTGTTCATGTCCTCCCCATAACCACACAGGGCAAACCACAGGATACCTCGTGATGTGTTCCGCTTCCTTTGAGCTGGTCCTGTAGGAGGGCGTTTTCTCTTAACGGCTGCAACGCGGGCCTGTGTAGGTAGAGAGTCAAGTTTATTCTCTATCCTGGACAGTTTGTCTGACAGTTGTTTAAATGAATCCTTGTTTTCCTTTGTCAGTTTTTCCACAGCTGAGATGCGTGCCTGCAGTGGGGAAGAAATACTATCTTCATACTGTCGCATACAGTTAGCCATTTCACCCACAGTAGAACGTGCCATAGCATCTTCTCCCCAGACTAATATTGACAATGTATGGGTGTATGTCGGTGGAGCATTCTTCACAACCTTCCGGAACATGGATCGGTTGCATTCCACTTCATCAGGATCTACAGGATCTACAATTTCCCATGGGTGTCTATAAATGATCTCTTGCACAGCTAGTTGTCTAAGGTAGTTAATACCTTTTTCTATAGTGGTCCATTTGCTTAGGTGGCTCATAACATCATCTTTATAGGGATACCTGCTCTTTACAGCTGACAAGAGTCGCCTCCAGAGACTGACAGTGTTTGACTTTCTTGCGAGCGCCTTATCAATACCACCATCTCTGGACAGGGATCCCAACTGTCTGGCTTCTCTACTGTCTAATTGCATGCTGTCTGCCCCATTATCTCAGCATCGGAGCAGCCAGGTAATAATTGGCTCACCATCATAACGGCTGAAATCTTTCCTTATATTTCTCAGGTCCTTCAGGGATAAGGAGTGGTAGGTTATCTCTACATCCGAGTCCTCCTCCTGTGATAGTTCTGCTTTAGAACGACCTTTCTTCTGTGATGGGTCTGCTTTAAAAGGACGATCAAGGGAACCCCCATCTGTGTTAGGCCCTGACTGCCTGAGAAGGGCCCTCACCTGGGTCATGTGATGGCTCTGCCTTAGAAGGCTCTGAGTCATCATCCTCCTCTTCACGAGCTGATTTCTTTTGGTATTTCTTCCTGGTTACAGGAGCAATTGGTACAGATTCGTTAGATGCTGGGGTCTGAGTAGATGCAGTGGCTGTCGTGGGAGTGCTGAGACTCGTTAGAGTCTGAGTAGCTGCAGTGGCCATCTTGGGGGGTGTAGCAGCTGTGGTGCAGGCTGACGAGGTTTCAGTGGATTTAGTGGCTGTAGCGGCAGCACACGCTGTAGGATCTGAGGTAGCTGCACAACACCTACACCTGTCCCTGCACCGATATTTAATCTTATCCCACATCAGAAACACATTCAGGACAACCGAAAATAAAAACATGCCACCTAGACAGCACCATCCTAATTTCACAAAATCTAGAGGAATCAGCTTGGCAGAAAAGGAGAAGGTACTATTTCCCGAAGTAAAATTGGAAGTGTAATCATTAACACAATCAGCTAAAGGACGCCCGGAGTCTGCAGATGAAGTCGCTGCTACTGATTCACGATTAAAGCTGCCCATCATTGTGTCATAGAGATAAGAGATCGGAATACTAACTGCCCAGTTTATCACGGCATAAATCAGTATTAAAACCCATACCAAAGCGATACATTTCGACCAGTGCCCACTGCTAAACCGCATGTAAACATTAAGAAGAAGCAAGCAATAACTCAGTGCCCACGGCAGGTAAGGCATCGTTGCAATACTCAGCTGTGAAAGAAACTCTATAAAAAGACGAGATAACACAGCATTCAAAAATGACATCAGCATCTTCGCTATCTGTTTTAATTTCCAACCCCTTGTAAATCTCAAAGGAAGAAATCTGATACTCTCTCAGCTGAGCTCTCCGGGTCTCCTCCCGCCGGAGCCGGGATTCGACTTATCAGAGGAACCTGTTGGAGCTTCTCTCGTGCCCCACGTTGGGCGCCAATAAATCTGTCACGGTTTAAAGCTGGGCTGGCTATTAAACCTGCAGAAGACGCTCTCTGTTAACCCTCCCCCCCCACCCGAAGGGAAAGGGAAAAGGGAGAGAGACTTACGGGTTGGAAAGTTAAAACAGTTTTAATAAACTATAATAATGAAAAAGAGTATAATAATAATATTGGAATAATCAAATAAATACAAATATATATACAAAACCAAGATCGAGCTCCCCCGATGTCGGCAACATCACCACCGGCACGGCAGGGCAGGCTCCGGGAAGGCCCAGGCTGGACCTAGCGACGGTCGAGAGCTGGATTCAGGGATGCACGGATCGGTATCGGGGGCAGCAGGAAAACAGTCGGAGTCCTCCTTGGACACTGGCCATAGCAGAAAGAGCCCAAGCGAGCAAGAAGAGCGAGACCCTCGTGATCCCCCCGCTTTATACCGAGAATGACGTGTATGGGATGGAATACCCTCGTTGGTCAATTTTGGGTCACCTGCCCTGTCTGCTTCCCCCTGCAGCTGCGACCCCCCTTCGGCTTTTCACTTGTAAGCAGTGAGGAATTCGGCAGTGACCTTGGTTTCTCTAAGAAAAAGTACAGCAAGAGCCTTACTGCACAACATCCCTACCGGTGCCTCAGCGATAACTACGAACTTCGAGCGTTATCAGTCCTGGAAGCAGACACTGTCTGCAAAACATGCAGTTAGTTTCAGAAAGTGCAGTTACTTAGAGGAGACTTAGCTGAAAGTAAAAATCACTGAAAGGAAAATCAGCCTGGTTTAGGCCAAACCAGGACACCAGGCTAACATTATAACAAAATATTTCCTTTGACATTTTCTATCTCATTTTCCCCCCAGAGTTTTAAAAATATTTGGTTATTTGATTTAATTTCAAACAGACCAGATTTCCTAAATCCATTGTTTTACGGAATTTCTGATTTGTGTATCACAGAATCACAGAATCAATCAGGTTGGAAGAGACCTCTGGGGTCATCTAGTCCAACCGTAGCCCTGACACCACCCTGTCAACTAGACCATGGCACTAAGTGCCATGTCCAGTCTTTTCTTAAATGCATCCAGAGATTGTGACTCCACCACCTCCCTGGACAGCCCATTCCAATGTCTAATGACCCTTTCTGAGAAGAAATGCTTCCTGATGTCCAACCTGAACCTCCCCTGGCAAAGCTTGAGGCTGTGTCCTCTTGTCCTATCGCTAGTTACCTGGGAGAAGAGGCCGACTTCCACTTCACTACAACCTCCCTTCAGGTAGTTGTAGACTGCAATAAGGTCACCTCTGAGCCTCCTCTTCTCCAGGCTAAACAACCCCAGCTCCCTCAGCTGTTCCTCATAGGTCAGACCCTCCAGACCCTTCACCAGCTTGGTTGCCCTCCTCTGGACTCTCTCCAACACCTCAACATCTTTCTTGAAGTGTGGGGCCCAGAACTGGACACAGTATTCAAGGTGTGGCCTCACCAGTGCCGAGTACAGAGGGACGATCACTTCCCTAGACCAGATTCAGCATGTTGTATGTATACAAAAGGGAATGAAAAGACAAACCAGTAAGTACAACATTAATCACACTCTTTATAGAAATACAAAATTACTAAATATTGGATTATAATACTGTTACACTTGACTCTTCCTGCTATTCTACTCTGTTGTAGTAGTGCTCCTGTGAATTTTATTGCATGTCTGTTAGGCCTTCCAAACCAAGGAATAAATTCTCCATAACTGTCTCAAACTGTCTGACATTTTAAAGTGCTAACATATTTGAAATAGTTTCCTATATCCTGTGCCCCTCTGCATTTTATTTCATGTCTATGTCTGCTGCTAATTAGGACCACCTTTTCTCTTCTTTTTTCATTTGTATTTGTAGATTTTGTGTTTGATCTTCACATATCACTTTCCTCCAAGACCCTTCTGTTGTGCAATTATTTGGTTTATAGCTATTCAGGTTAATTTGGCCACATATGTTTTTTTTTTCCTTTCTAGCAGAGGTTTGGGGTTTTTCTGACTGAAACTATTGACAAAGGCTGGTTTAAATTTAGAGCGAGGTAACAGACATTAGCTTTATTTGGTTGGCCCATAAATGCTGCTCGAAGATTTATTCTAATTATAGTTTCCCTTTCAGAGCAAATATTTTATTAACACTGTGCAGAGAATTTTGTTTAAGAAACAAATCTCTTTCAAAGATTTTATGATTGGCATTTTTAAAATAAAATCCTTGATATATTATGCCAGTGCTTCCCTGATGTTATATGCTAGTGAAAATTCAGCTAAAAACGTTCTCATTGAAACAAGTTACTAATGGTGAAAAATGAAGAATGAATAAAACAGCTTATGCAAATACCTACAAATTCAAACGAAAAGAAAAAGAAAAATTCTTAGGTTCAGTAGCACATTTTATTTCAGAAAAAAATAATTATTCTTTCTTGAATTTGCAGATCTGTCTGAATATTTATCTTGGTTCAATTGCATCTTTACAGTCTCTAGTATAGATTGGCTGTCTCAGTGTCTATAGCTCTGCCCTTTACAAGAACTGCACTATTTAGCTGGAGCAGTGGAAAGATGCATAAGAATATTTTCAGTTTGAAAGCATCATTCAGTCCCTCTCTCAATCTGCTTATGTAACTTAAATATTTTTAGTGCCTGGGAGTTCAAAGCTGCTAATGTGTTGTGTTTCTGAATGACAAACAGAACATACCAAAAACAGCATTACACTGTTTTTTTAAGAAAGTTTCAGGGAAATTCATGCAGCTCTAAGTGAAACTCTACCCTGCCTTTAGCCATCCAAGTATTTCCTTCCTTGTACAGAGGGCTGAATGATTCATTGTACCCAGGTTCTCTGTTCACCGGTAGGTATGAAGCTGACGTGACTATGTAACGCAGCCAGAGAACAGAAGCTCTTCTCAGGCTGAGAATCTGAGACACCTCCAGCAGCCGTGGAAAGAAAACTTTCCTCCACAGGATTTATTCATAATATAAGGTCTTGATGACTGACAGAAATGGTACCCATTTTTCTTACCAAGGTGTCTGAATTGCATTGTTCCCATTTGTGGCAACAGCCAGGGAATTTTTCACCAGGAGATAGGCTGTGAAACTATACCTGCAGGCTGATTGAATAAGTAAATAATTTCATAAAATTGAAGTATTAAAATGACCTATTTTAAAAGAAGTGTGTCTGCTGAAAATTAAGAGACTGAGTAGAAAATATTTTATTTTTTCACTCTGTAACTTTAGCTAAGCCAATGAAATCACATATTCAGCTCATTCCTCAGACTGAATTAATCCAAGGACACAAATAAGGAAGTGACTGATGCTTGTGAGTCATGACCCCACATCTCACCTAACTTCACTAACCCAATTACTAAGCCCCAATTTCAACCCACTCTCCTAGACTCTGTCCTTAGTTGACAAAGACAATTACGCACTTCTGTCCTGGTTTGGCCTAAACCAGGCCAATTTTCCTTTCAGACATTTTTACTTTCAGCTAAGTCTCCTCTAAGTAACTGCACTTTCTGAAACTAACTGCATGTTTTGCAGACAGTGTCTGCTTCCAGGACTGATAATGCTCGAAGTTCGTAGTTATCGCTGAGGTAGGGATGTTATGCAGAAAGGCTCTTGCTGTACTTAGTCTTAGAGAAACCAAGGTCACTGCTGAATTCCTCACTGCTTACGAGTGAAGAGCCGAAGGGGGGTCGCAGCTGCAGGGGGGAGCAGACAGGGCAGGTGACCCAAAATTGACCAACGAAGGTATTCCATCCCATACACGTCATTCTCAGTACAAAGCGGGGGGATCACGAGGGTCTCGCTCTTTTTCTGCTATGGCCGGTGTCCAAAGAGGACTCTGTCCGTTTTCCTGCTGCCCCCGATCCCAATTCGTGTATTCCTGAATCCAGCTCTCGACCGTCGCTAGGCCCAGCCTGGGCCTTCCCGGAGCCTGGCCTGCAGTGCCGGTGGTGACGTGGCTGACTTCAGGGGAGCTCAATCTTGGTTTTGTATATATATTTGTATATATTTGATTATTTCTATTATTGTTATTATACTCTTTTTCATTATTATAGTTTATTAAAACTGTTTTAACTTTCCAACCCGAAAGTCTCTCTCCCTTTTCCCTTTCCCTTTCCCTCTGGGGGGAGGCGGGGGGAATAACAGAGAGCATCTGCCACAGGTTTAATAGCCGGCCCAGCTTTAAACCGTGACAACTTCCAAGACCCCTCTCTTTGTGTAAGAAGGATCACCTTCTGGAGATGATCGTCTCTCTTCCATGTCTATAGATGAAGACTAGATGACCAAGCAAGCCAGACTCTTTGATAGTCACAGTTATGTGAAATGAATCCCCATCCACTCTACCCATCTCTAGCATATGTTTTCTTTTTAAACTACAGCAGCTCTTGTTCATTCCAACATCTTCCATTGTATGTTGGAATGGGATGTATTTTCTTACTACTCCAACTAAACCAGCACAGAAAGTGTAGAAGCTGGAGTAGCGGTGGGGGGGCTTGTGGGAAGAAAAAAAATATATATGTCTAGGTAAGGGGGGGCCACAGAAACAGGGAGGTATGCTTCTAGATATCAGAGTTGCATCAAAATGAGGGAAATATAGAAAGAAGCATGAACTCGAGCAGGATAAATATAAAATCAGAATATGGCATGTCAAAGAACTGTCTGAGGAAAAACTTTCAAAAGACACAAGAATCTATGATATATCTTTCTCAAACATATCAGGAACAGGAAGAGTGCAAGAGAAACTGTAGAGCCTAAAGAAGCACTCACAGAATAGAAGACTATAGTAGAAAAAAATAAATTTTATATATTTTTTAATATAAATTGACTGTAGGGGAGATTGGGAGGAACATTATGGAGGACACATCAGAAGTCCTGCCTGAAACTGAAATTCCAATAGAAGAAGTCATAGAACTCAGAAAGTTAATAAAGGATGTCACTGTGCTTCTCTAATCATTGTTCATTATAACATACCATATGACTAGTCCAAAAAGAAAAAAAAAAGAGAAACAATCCTGTTTTTTAATCTGAGATGTCTATGAACAAGTAACAAAACATAGGACATCTGTGTCAAAAAGGAAATTAACTTTGGACTTACTGGAAAAGAAAATACAAGGAATTAGGCTGAGGAAACAAAGCAGTTGTTTTGCATAATAGACTGGCTATAAGACCTAGTGCTCATATGGCATCCATGCAATGTTTGTACATCAAAACACAAAAGGAGATTCTTTGTGTCACACCGACAGTTTACATGGAAAACAAATAAGGCCATCTGGTGACCATATACTTTCACTGTACAACTGACTTTCTCAACAGTTCTGAAGAATTTGGAGAGTATGGTATTCTCAACTGGTTAAGATCTATGGTGGTTCACTATTGCAGATGAGCCTTAGCCTCTAAAGATGTAATAAAATGCAATGAAATAATGATTCCCTGGAACTCTGGGTGGGGAGCTCAAAGGTGAGAAACCTATCTTCACTCAGTCATCAGGGTAAAGGATTCAATTCTTGAGTTTAAAACAATATCTATCTTACAACTAGTATCTCTGATATTAAATTTTCATCCTTAAGAGATGCATTGCTAACTGCCTAAACAATTAATTTTGCTTTTTTAAAGAATTTATTCTTTGAGTAATTAATGCTAAGTGTGTTTACAGATATTTTACAAGAAATTGCGATATGGGGCTTTATTTTCCTAATTATTGTCATAATTTACCACGGACTTACACTACAGAAAATCTATTGACCTGAAATGGTTTTACCCTAAAAGGCTGCAGTGTAAAACAGGGACCTCACTTTAGGTTCAGTGGTATCTTTCCATCATTTTATTGATTTATGGGAGAAAAAAGATTTTCATATTAGAACCAGGTCCCTCTGGAAGAGACCACCTGACTTTGTTGACAGGTCCAGCTCCTTTTTTATGCATGTCTACACTGATAAACTCATTTATAAATATGTTGCACATAGGTACATACTTCAAAGTCATCCTGTCAGCAAGAAAAAGGGGAATTTAATTAAAATGTGTTTTCATTGATGACATTAAAGACAATTTTTTTCCATGAGCAGCGGAACATATAAAGCTGGGTTTTCTATGTATTTGTTGACATCTGTTCTGTCATATACCACTACAGTAATCCACCATCCATCTCTATCTGGTTTCTCTAACAAATCACTTAAAAATTCCCTACCCAAGGTATCAGTTCCCTCTTGTATCTTTGACCAGAACATCCCAGTTTCCTCTCCTGACTTCCAACTGTTTGGTTACACAAGAGCAATATGTGATTTCACTATTCATGGTGTTTTGTTTTTTTTTTTAAAATCACATCATCTGAATGTCTCTGAGACTTTTTCCCCTCAATTAATTTGAATGAAATTGGCTGATGGACCAGCAAAGAGACTGATAAATAGATAGACTGACAGTGCATTCTCATCAGCTCCATTTCCTTTGGAGACCAATTAAAATTTTCACTGGGCTCCAAAAAGTAATTTTTAAAGGGATGTGGGCTTAAAGAAAAGGAGAGGAAGATTCCTCACCCCAAGTCACAGTCAGCTTAAAATTTGATACCAGGATCCTGGGAGGACAATGGGTAAGTGTCCATCAAAACCAGATTTTTTGCACCTTGCATTTAAATTACTAAGCTTCCAGGGATCTAAAGCATCCATATGATTTCATAATGCAGCAGCAGTGAACTATATATAAGATTGGGTCTCTACCTCTCTCTCCCTAGTGAAAACAAACTTTTTGGCTCCAAATACAGGAGTGTCTTCTCTCTTGAAAACTTACCATTTCCTAGAAGATTGTACTGCATCTGGCCTTCAGAGACATGTGCAGGAACTCAGGTCAATGTGAGGTGAAGATATTTTTCCCAGCTGTGAGAATACTTGCAGCCTGAGCCCACACAGACATCAGATCTCCATACACATCCATGCACCCATGTGTATATGCACGTTCTGGAAAAAGGAAAACATCAGATACACCAGCAACCTAACTGGTTGCCTGACCAAGAAAAAATTGAGGCCAACATCAAATACAATGAATTAGAAAAAGTACAGCCAAGGATCATTTGAGAGGTTAAAAGTTTCTAGCTGAATTCAGAGTAGAATTATTCCTGGCTTTGATGATAACAGCAAAAATGGGAAAAATAACAATCCACTCAAACATAGCAACAAGCAATTGATCTTCATCTCTTTGAACAAGCACTACAAACTGTAGATGAAATCTTGCATTATAGCTAACCTTGGCTGACAATAGTCTCATATCAACAGCACACATTTGCTCAATGCATCACAGAATCACAGAATCACAGAATGTTAGGGATTGGAAGGGACCTCGAAAGATCATCTAGTCCAATCCCCCTGCCGGAGCAGGATTACCTAGACCATATCACACAGGAACGCGTCCAGGCGGGTTTTGAATGTCTCCAGAGAAGGAGACTCCACAACCTCTCTGGGCAGCCTGTTCCAGTGTTCGGTCACCCTCACCGTAAAGAAGTTTTTCCTCATCTTTATGTGGAACCTCCTGTGTTCCAGCTTGCACCCATTGCCCCTTGTCCTGTCAAGGGATGTCACTGAGAAGAGCCTGGCTCCATCCTCATGACACTTGCCTTTACATATTGATAAACATTAATGAGGTCACCCCTCAGTCTCCTCTTCTCTAAGCTAAAGAGACCCAGCTTCCTTAGCCTCTCCTCATAAGGGAGACGTTCCACTCCCTTAATCATCTTCGTGGCTCTGCGCTGGACTCTCTCTAGCAGTTCCCTGTCCTTCTTGAACTGAGGGGCCCAGAACTGGACACAGTATTCCAGATGCGGCCTCACCAGGGCAGAGTAGAGGGGGAGGAGAACCTCTCTCCACCTACTAACCACACCCCTTCTAATACACCCCACGATGCCATTGGCCTTCTTGGCCACAAGGGCACACTGCTGGCTCATGGTCATCCTGTTGTCCATTAGGACCCCCAGGTCCCTTTCCCCTACGCTGCTCTCCAACAGCTCTGCCCCCAACTTGTACTCATACATGGGGTTGTTCTTGCCCAGATGCAGGACTCTACACTTGCCCTTATTATATTTCATTAAATTTCTCCCCGCCCAACTCTCCAGCCTGTCCAGGTCTCTCTGAATGGCTGCGCAGCCTTCCATTGTGTCAGCCACTCCTCCCAGTTTTGTGTCATCAGCGAACTTGCTGACAGTGCACTCTATTCCCTCATCCAAGTCATTAATGAATATATTGAATAGTACTGCATACACCCCTTTTTCCACAGTGAATAGCTCATAAGTGTTCCTACTGCTCTCGTAGAAGCAAAAGGGCTTAAACATTGATCAATAAATAAACCAAAATAAACAGCCCTTACAAAAAAAAAAACAAAAACAAAAACCCAAGCCCCCTCAGCTGTAAAATACCAATTTTATTAGGGTGAAATAATGCAATCTGCCAGCTGTCTTACTCACTGCCCGTGCGAGTTTCACAAGAAGTCATGGGGGAAACAGAGCAATTTGCATGTCCTGCATCAGGCTGCAGTTCTATGGGGCAGGTGAACTTCAAGCTGCTTAATTTACTGTGTTTGAAAAACAAAGTGAGTAAATCTCTGCCTGATTCACCAACACACAAGCAAAGCTGTTTCAGGAGATGCCCTTGCTCAGATCTGAGCTGCAAGTATCACTGAAGTTCCCTCAGTGCAGAGGCTCAATTCTGATTTTGAGTGTTTATTTCCACAGAGCTAAAGTTCAAGCAAGCTAAAAATTTCTGTATGTGAACACCAGTGTTTTAGCACAGTCTTTGGCATTCAGGAGCTCTCTTTGGAAGCATAGTCAAAACAAAGTGAAAATAAAGGGACAGTAAAGGGTAGAGGGGGACAAAAAATAAGAAGGTACCACCTCCCCCAGCAAACAAATAGGAAAGCCAAAAGAACATCAGAATTCACTGCCACAACATTTCACTTAAAAATTAGAAGAAAGTGGCAAACAGGAGGAAAAGCAACAGATTAAAGAGAATAAAAACAATAGTCAAGCAGTATTTTTTTTTCAGACAGTTATTCAGAGTTTCTGTTAGCCCCATGCCAATATTATGCATATGGCCATTTCACTCTGCTCCTAGTTATGTGTAGTTCAGTTTATATCAAATTTCCCAGCACGTCAGTCTACCCTTGCCTGAAGACCTACTGAAATTTTCTGTTGGAAATGCAGAAAAACTATGAAAGTCATCTTTAGAATCCAATAAAAGGCTAAAGAAAGACAATCGTAGAGCAAATGAGAAGAGAGAGTCTTTGTAAACTTCTGAAATAAGCAAATGAGATTGTGTATCGATTGTGTAAAGGAGCAGAAAAAGCTTATTCCTGCAACTAGACACTAGACAGATCTCATTTATTCTCTTTGAGAGAAGGTTTTGTGGGGTATTTGTTTTTTTGCTTTGCTTCAAAGATTTCTAGATGTAACATTGCAGAGAGGCGCTAAATGACCATTTCTGTTTATTAAGGTTACAGGTATCTATTTTGTTTTGCTTCTTAGATGGACTTACATATAATATCTTTTCTATTAAAAACAGGACAATTGTTTTACCAAATGTTAAGAAACAACCTAATGTTTAAAAAGGCTGTTAACAGTTGCAAATAAGCGTTTATTTTTGTCATCAAGTTACACATCCTGTGAAGATTCATAGATTTTTAGGGCCAAAATGGTCCTTCTGTACATATCATATGACTTATACAGGCCAACAGTAACTGAAGCAGTGTCTGTGTTTTTGGGTTCATCCTGCGTCTTACAATTACATCTATCTGAGTCCAGTTTTTCTCTCTGAAGGGAGAAGTCTTTGCTACAGGTGTTTTTGTGGGGAGAGGAGGGTGGTTCATTCTGCCATCTCCTTCCTCAGAATTTTCATTTTCTTTCTTTTTTTTTTTTATTTTCCTGTTTGTGTCTGTTCCTTTCCACTTGCCCTGATTTCTCAGCTTGGATTTTCTCAGCTTTGCTTGTCAAGTGCCCTCATGTCCTAGGACACACAGAGCTTCACCCATTTCTGAAGTATTTGGTGGTTTCGGACTGTTCTCAATATTGTCTCCCATCATTTTCTGGATTCTCTTTCTCTTTCCTTAGAAAACCATCTTCCATTTTTTATTTTACTTTCTCTCTTAATCCCTTCCCATTGTTTGGTTCTTATTTTTGCATCTGCTGTAGAGTTCATGGTGTGCATAACACCTTGCAGCTGTTTGTGCGCATTCATGTCCCTTAAGACTTACCATTTGCAGTTTCTCTCTCTCCCCATCCCCATATTCATATATGTATTGGTTCTCTTCAAAATCTGTATTTATCACTTAAACCTTTAATTTGGAAAGTCTGTTCTCCAATCCTTTCATCAGTTTTCTTTGTCATCTCTCTTTTTTGAGATGTAGAGATCTTAACAGATCTTGGTAGTTATTTGCTCATACACTGGGTGTCCATGGTGAGGTGCTGGCAGTGGGGGCTGCAGGGCAGCCTCTTGTGAGAAGAGGCTGGAGTTGCCCTACGCCAGACATAGCTAGCTCCAGACAGTTCCAACCGACCCACCACAGGGCACAGCTGAGCCCCGCAGCAAAGATGGTGGCACCTCAGGGAAAGTGTATTTAAGAAAGGGCAAAATGTTGCACAGCAGTGAGGAAAAGTAGTAAGGGAAACAGCCTTATAAACCCCAAGGTCAGAGGAGAAGGAGGGGAGTAGGTGCTCCAGGCACTGGAGCAGAGATTCCCCTGCAGCCTGTGCACAGGACTCCATGCTGGAGCAGCGAAAAAGTGTGAGGAGGAAGGCGCAGCAGAGAAGAACTGTTATGGACTGACCATAATCCCCATTTCCCATCCCCTTGCACCCCTCAGGGTGGGGGTAGAGGAGTCAGGAGTGAAGTGAAGCTGAGCCTGGGAAAAGAGGAAGCAGGGGAGAAGTGTTTAAATTCTTGTCATTGTTTCTCACCATCCAAATCTATTTTAATTGGCAATAATTTAAATCACTTTCCCCTGAATTGAGTCTATTTTGCCAGTGATGGTAATTAGTAAGTGATCAGGATCCCTGTTCTTACCTTGACCCATGAGCCTTTCCGTCTTAGTTTCTCCCCCTGTCCTATTGAGAACGTGGAGTGAGAGAGCAGCTGGGTGGGCAACTGGCAGCCAGCCAACATCAACTTACCACAGCCAATAGTACAAAAGACAGACTTCCATGTCACAGAGGGAAACTTAGGAAGGTTTACAAAATACTGCTATTTTGATTATAAAAATTTCTCAGCCCTTCAATGAAAGCTTCAGTCAGGGGTGGGGGGAATATGGCATTGCTCATTTGCCATAGGCAGGTGTGATTTCTAAATGAAACTTTTTTAGAAGAGGAAATAAATGCAAAATACAACAAAGAGAGCATAAGAAGTTGCCTATGTTTTTCTCTAACTGAACTCTGTTTGAAGTATTTCAACTTTTTAAGTGATACAAAAATAGTACTATTTTGTAATACATACTTTCACTGCCAAGCCCTATTGAGACTACAAAGGTCACTAAGAGAACCATTAATCAACATGGCTAGGTAAAGAAATTCCCATTTGACACAAAATTTAGTTTTTTTCTCTTTCTTTGTATCTCATCTGCATTCAGTGAAAAATGACTTTGACTACCCTCCTCCCCAAGAGAGTTTCTTAAGACCATATATTTTTCCCTTTATGGAATATGTAATTCCTTGGGAAAAATCAAACACTATGGATTTAAAATATTACAATACTGCAGAAATTATTAGTTTTTCATAAGCTGACTTCTCCCTGCAAATTAAGTGCATCCTTGTGTACAGATTCCTAAGTTATACATCCTTTTAATATAATAAAACTAGAGAGCCTCTAAATTCACAACCTTCTTTTAAAAACTAAAATTTATTTTCATTCTGGTCTCCCTTTCCTCACATTTTCCAGCTCACTGATCTACACAAAAACAATCACTGCAGATAGATAGAAAAAGAAAAATTTGAATGTTGATAGTCATTCCTTGTTTTCCCCAAATGTACTCTGGTCCTTCAAAAATTCACTTGAAATATAGGTTCAGCTAACACTTGAGGTGATACTTCCACTTCTATCATAAAGCCTGTGAAAGATATTTAGATATAAGTGACAAATTGTCTAATCAAACCGAATAAGTTGAAAAGATTTTCGCTTTCTCACATTCTGCTTATTGAAGTCTGACTGATTAAAGGGCTGTCTGCACCTAAAATGGAGGCTGAAATTACAAAAAATAATAGAAACTACTGCAGTGTGAAAGTAGAGAGTCCTCTGAGGACTACTATCTAACTAAAAATCAATTAAACCAGCATTAAAATCTGAGCTGTGATAATGTCTGAACCACTGTTTGAATTTGATTTGGGGTTTATATAAAGTACCTACTACATGGCTTTGTAAAATGAACCTTCACTTGAATGAAATCAAGTATTAGCAGGGAAAAAATTAGTTTAAAAGCATAAGTATTATTTAAAAACCCCCACTCATTTAGCAGTATCAGCTGGGAGAATAAGTTAAGTTCCTCTAGTGTGAGAGGGATCTATGATGTATTCCCAAATCTGAATGTTAGCCTTGTAAGATTTGAGGAATTCATTCATACCATTCAGTTTTGACTTTTCTAAACAAGCTGGTGTGTTCTCTGAGGCAACATAAGCAGATTATTAAAAAACAAGTTTTTTCTTAAACACCTCTAAAAGTTTGGGGGTTTTTTTAACTATGTTCATATTAATGAAATAACTGGCCATCAGGTTACCAGCACAGTGCAGCTGTTTCACCAGGATGCAGAACTTAGTTGAAAGCAACAAAAAATAATTGCCAAATTTAAGTTCAGGCAAAGCCTAACTGCAGAGAGATAAATGACAAAGTAGCTAGCTGGTCAGTCTGCAAACAGTCAATTTATATGTTGCTCTGATGAAAGTTTCAGTTATGTTAAGTGCAGGAGAATTGTAGGGCAATTTCAGTAATATCTTATGAGAAAGACATAATATTTTGGGATGAAAAATTCAAACTTCTTGTAAAGATACTTGGCATTGATTCCCAAATGTTACTCTGCTTCTGCGTAAATGTAATACAGAAAATAAGATTGTCCCAAATCCTATATAACACTAGGATTAAGAACATGATGAGTACTGACAATGCACAAGAACAGGAACCAGCCCAGACATCCATTGCGCTTTTGTTCATGCACGGACAGAGGAGAAGTTGTGAGTTTTTGTAATGAAAGATAGGTAACCATTTTCAACTCTTATACTTCTCTTTTCCTTCAGGTGTCCACTGTGGACATGCTTAACATGAGTATACGATGTAATTATGGTGGACAAATATCTGTGCAATCTACAGGGGTAATTCATGAGGTTGCTTGGTCAAATATAACAGTGCTGCTGAAGCTGGGACAATGGATTAGCTTCAGGCTTAGCAGAACAAGTTCCACATATCGTATCTTAAGTGTGATTCTGAAGCAGATCCCTGGACCATTATGCTCCTGTAGTGGGACAGTTCCGTCTTCAGTTTCATAAGTTAAGAAAAGAATTTTATATGGAAAGTTACACCCATGCCTTTTATCTGTTAACAGATTAGGCTGCCAGCAATAGTCAAACATTAGTTTCTAGAGAAAGTTTCAGCTTTTCCAGATGTTTGTTGTTAACAGGAAGTTTAGGCATAGTCAGTAAACACAATCAATGGCTCTACATTTATTCATAAAGCGACAGAAGGCAAAAGCAAACAAAGTCACCTTTATCCAAATCAGGGTGATTTCAGAGCAAAGCTAATCTGCTGATTGAAAAATAAATATTAACAAAGATGGAAAAGGAACTAAAAAGAAGACTTAAAATACCCTAATCATGGAATGCCATATATTCCTTGAGCAATGTAAAGTTTTATGATACTTTCAAAAAGCCATGTTTTTTTGCTTGAATTGTACAATGTGGAAGACAAATGCAATACTTTTTTCCCATTGTTGAAGCAATAAAATATTTTTACAGTACAGATTAAAATAAGACATTCATTATACAAGACCTTCATTCATTGTTAATTAGCTGTTACAGTGCTGACATCTTTTTTACTAATTCTTTCCCTAGAAATTGGAGCTTGGAGCTGGCAGTAAGAACTTCACTGACAAGAAATCATGTTCATAACAATGTACTTACTGGTTACAGAGAGGAAAACTCTAGAAGGATTGTGAGCATCTCTCCCCTGTTTCTCAAGTGCTTTACTCTTGTGGGACGGAGGGTTGTGTTCAGGCATAATTTATGGCAAATTTGGAAAAACATGAGGATGTGAAATCCTGAGTCTGTGCCACAATTTAGCATCATCCAATGCATGCCCTGATCTGCTAGGCTGTAGGAGATGCACCTTTTAGCCAACGTGAGTGCACACGATATACCCAATCTGACCTTGTAGCAACAACACAGAGCTAATGCCAAACAGATTAAGTTGGTAGGGAGTTCCAGCTTAGAAGGGCACCAATGCCTCCTGCTAGTAAAGAAACTGAGATGGTAGGCCTGGCCATATAAGTTAACAATAGACTAGAAATACCTTGCACCTGTTGATTCAATGTCCAGAGCACGGGTGAAGCAGTAGGGAAAGCTTTCACCTGC
The DNA here is from genome assembly GCF_013368605.1 of Nyctibius grandis. Lineage (NCBI taxonomy): Eukaryota > Metazoa > Chordata > Aves > Nyctibiiformes > Nyctibiidae > Nyctibius > Nyctibius grandis. The sequence continues at coordinate 93,430,545 of NC_090658.1, read as the reverse complement.
TCTCCATTCCCTGCTCCTAATTTCAGTATAAAGTTTACCTAAGGTACTCTCTCCTATGCAGTGCTGAGATGCAGTGCTGAGATGCACCTAGCTTCTGAGGTTACATGAAGTCTTTCTCTTCTCTTTTACATGCTATCCATGTATACGCGTTAGGGTGCATGGACTATGTACCTCCTATCTCTATAAAACAGGGAGTAGTGACTGATTTATGGGATCAACAAGCTTCTGCTTTATGTTTGATTTTTCATGAAACTCCACAGACTTCCTGCAAGGGTCCTGCAAAAAATATATTCTCCATTTGCCCAGCCACAGCCCTAACATGGTGCCTCAAATTTGAAAATTCCTGTAAGTGGAGCATATTTCAGTAGTGATTCCCTTACCTGCGGTAACACAAAACACAAAAGCCACCATAGCAGGCAAAGCTGCCTGTGATCCTACAAGCAGAGGGAGCAAGGGATTTCAGAGACGGACAAAGGACTGGTTTGAGATTTATTTTGGCAGAAGCTGCCCACCCATGTCCAATGTCTCACTCACAGGCAGCATAGAACAAGTTAGGAAGGCAAATTCTTTCAGCTGCAGCAGAAATGAGGCTTGTGGTGTGCTGGAGAGCTCGGCAAAACAGAGTAAGAGGCCTCTTACCAGCCCATCCTTCACCAAGCGACATTTTCCACCCATGGAGCAATCTAATTCCAGTTATAGCTTTCATTGTCTATGTTCAAAATCCTTGGCAGTCGACTACAAGGGCAGACAAGAATTGCCACAGTTATTATGATGTTTGCTGAATATACTGATGAAACAAATGTTTACCCATTCCTTTTCAAAGAAGGCATACTTCAATGACAGCAGCCTGTTCTGACATTCAATGCCTATGTTTTGGATAACCTACTCTAAACCAGTAGCTTTAAAAAGACTTCGTGCCCAGAATTATAAATATATTTTGCTAAAACTTACAACACATGAGAGTGTGAGTTATTCCTTTCCTGATCTTTTAGTTGGCTCTGAGATCCTTCTCATATTTCTCTCAATATAAATTTTGTTGACAAAAATGAATCCACAAAACTGTGGAGAGAAAATGGACTTTGAATGACTTTTCCTGGGGCTTTCTGTGGGTCTGAAGACATGAATAAGAGGGATTCCTATCATCACAATTCATCATTACACTTGGCTTACCATTTTCTGTTTGAGCTTTTTTCTTTTTTACCTTCAGGATGCAGACACATCACATTGTGCTGCAGTGCATTCCAGGGTCAGAGCACTGTAGCATGACTTACAGCAAGCAAGACACTTTTTTACTTGCTCTTCTTAAATAATTGCCTTTGAGCATCTGCTGTGCAGAAGAATGTTAATGGAAGTGATTTGAAAATGAAAAGAGATACCCAGATTTCCTTAAAGGTTACAGCCATATCTGAAAATTGCACACATGGGGTACAATCTCAAAACACATATATATCTGCATAAGCATATGTATTATTAAATAGTTCACGGGGCTGACATCTTTTTCTGAATGCAGAAAGTTACTGTGATGCATGTGAGAAAGGAACATAAAATAAATAATGCTAGCAAATACTATCAGTAGGAAATGAATGATTGTATACAAGAGGAATTAGTTCTATTTTGACTATGTCAGGTACTATATCACATGTAAAATGTAATTATTTTTACTTACAGATAAAGCTGATTGACAGTTTGGGTTTGTACTGTTTTCCATGATCCATTTTGTTAATTTTATTTGCAATGTGAAAAGGTGAAAGAATCAATTAATGAAAGCATGATAAGTAATTTGCACAAATTTCACAGAATCACAGAATCAACCAGGTTGGAAGAGACCTCTGGGATCATCGAGTCCAACCGTTGCCCTTACACCACCATGTCAACTAGACCATGGCACTAAGTGCCATGTCCAGTCTTTTCTTAAACACTTCCAGAGATGGTGACTCCACCACCTCCCTGGGCAGCCCATTCCAATGTCTAATAACCCTTTCTGAAAAGAAATTCTTCCTGATGTCCAACCTGAACCTCCCCTGGCAAAGCTTGAGGCTATGCCCTCTTGTCCTATCGCTAGTTGCCCGGGAGAAGAGGCCAGCTCCCACTTCACTACAACCTCCCTTCAGGTAGTTGTAGACTGCAATAAGGTCACCTCGGAGCCTCCTCTTCTCCAGGCTAAACAACCCCAGCTCCCTCAGCCATTCCTCGTAGGTCAGACCCTCCAGACCCTTCACCAGCTTGGTCGTCCTCCTCTGGACTCGCTCCAACACCTCAACATGTTTCTTGAAGTGCGGGGCCCAGAACTGGACACAGTGTTCAAGGTGTGGCCTCACCAGTGCTGAGTACAGAGGGACGATCACTTCCCTAGACCGGCTGGCTACACTATTCCTAATAGAGGCCAGGATGCCATTGGCCTTCTTGGCCACCTGGGCACACTGCACACTACACTTGTGAAACTGCCATTCTTACTTCATTAACCAACACATTTTATTTATGCTGGTAGCATGCAGCCTCCAAATTAACTTGGCCAGCTCTCTTTGCTACTATAAGGAATATTTTGGTTGGCACTAGAAATAATGGATGATTGTCTAAAGTAGGCAGCACTGATTCTCAGAGGTGGCCCATGAAACACCAGCTGTAACAATGTAGTTTACTGGTCTGTTCTGTAAAACAACGCAGATTGCCGCAGCCAAATATTTTTTGTTCTTGGTGTTTCTGAGTGTCCTTGTCATTTCTAGACTTTCAGCTGTCTGAAAGGGTGAGGTACATTTAGCATAGCATCGGCATCCTGGTTTAGTGGAGCAAAGAGTTGCTGCACAGCAGATTGTGATTCATAGCTGCCATCCTATTGCTGGATGCATGCCTGCCACCTATGGGAAATACGGCTCCTACGTAAGTCTTCTTTATTATTTTCTGGGAAATCCGGATAAAAGCTATGAACATGTGAGATACAAAGATAGTGAACTAGTGAGCAGTGCATCCAGTACATTCTAAACACAATAGACATGTTACACAGATCAACTTTATAGCACACATCCAGTGGCCACTTGTTTAATTGTCCAAGTATCAGGTAACCTACCTGGTAATAGTGTTTCATACAAGGTACCACACACGTGGTACAACCCTCCACAAATAAACATACTTGTGGTTTTCATCAGTGTCAGGTTGAAAAGAGCTATGGAAGTTTAACCTTTAACCTTGAAGAGTTAAAGTTACCCTTGATATTTTTTCCCAGAATTCCTCTTCCTGACACCTTTCACTGGCTTTACTTTGGCCTAAGGTATAAGAACAATCTGCTAAAAAGAAACCTTAGAAATTACCCAGAGAAGTGCTGAGCCTCCCTATTGAACTACTTTGAGGGACACAGTGGGTACAAACTGAAATGGAGAAGGTTCTGTCCGAACATCAGGAAACGTTCTTTTACTGTGAGGGTGACCAAGCACTGGCACAGATTGACCAGGGAGGCTATGACATTTCCATCCTTGGAGATATTCAAAAGCTGTCCACACATAGTCCTGGGCAAATGGCTCTAGGTAACCCTTTTTGAAAAGGGTGTTTGGACAAGATGACCTCCAGAGGTTACTGCCAACCTCAACCATTCTGTGATTCTGCGACATGGCCTTTCTACATGCCTCTGACATGTGTCAGGCAGGCACAGCGTTTATCAACATGGGAGATGCAGTTAGCTAACACTTTACATCATCAGTACATCCAAATAGTGTATCCTACCTTAACACCTGACTTTAGAGACAACGGGCTGTGACCTTATTGCAGTCTACAACTACCTGAAGGGAGGTTGTTGTGAAGTGGGAGTCGGCCTCTTCTCCCAGGTAACTAGCGATAGGACAAGAGGGCACAGCCTCAAGCTTCGCCAGGGGAGGTTCAGGTTAGACATTAGGAAGTATTTCTTCTCAGAAAGGGTCATTAGACATTGGAATGGGCTGCCCAGGGAGGTGGTGGAGTCACCATCCCTGAAGATGTTTAAGAAAAGACTGGACATGGCACTTAGTGCCATGGTCTAGTTGACATGGTGGTGTCAGGGCAATGGTTGGACTCGATGATCCCAGAGGTCTCTTCCAACCTGGTTGATTCTGTGATTCTGTTATATAAGTTTCCAAAGATAACAGCGAATCTTCGACTAGGTAAAACCAATATACGGCATCTGGGTACATCCACAAGGACTTCTGGGACATCTTAGTAGTCCTGAGTATCAATGAACATCGATAGAAGTTGCACCTTGGTCACAATGCATTACACATCAAAAGAATTAAACAGTCCCATCATCTGAAACTTAGGAAAAAGTATCTTGAACAAGTGGCACAAAACTCACAAATCAAGTAAGGAGATACGAACTGAAAAGGTTAAGCCCTCTGCATAGCTCCTTAAGGGAATAAGCTTGACAGGTTTGAAGGAAATAGCAAGAAACTTATAGGCACCTTCCACCTCCCTACAGATATACATATAGCAATGAGTGAATAAAGAAAAAAGCTACAAAGAGCAACAAATTTACCGACAACACTGAATCAGATCAGAAAGACTATCCACACACACTTGTTGTTTACGGTAAAGAAGCTTCTCTTTACTGTCTTTATAAATAGAATACTTAACCTTGATATCTCATTTTGGAATAATTTCAGAAACTACTAACTTGTTTTGTCAGGTTTGTAATTATTTCCAGACTTGACATCAGCTCCAGTTTTAACAAGCACTAACGAGGTAAGCTCTAATGTACCCCAAACAACAGACACGTTCCCAGAATCTTAAACCCACCCAGTCCTGCTTAAATTGACTCATGATGTCATTTTTCCAGCATATGAAATTTAAAGCCATTTTGAAAAGAAACAGGTCAAAACCTGTTGCACCAATGATGTCAAAAGAGTTTCAATGATCAGAGAAAAGAACTGATTCAAGGCTACTGAAAAATAACCAAACTTTCCCTTACCTTTATTTTCCTATAATTGATGCCTTGCTGCATTTCTGTTTTGCATACTTTTATTCCAATATTAAAGTTATAAAGAGTGTGGCAGGTATGTAAAAATTTGTTTATAACTGGTCCAACAAGGAAAAATGATGGGTTAACTGGGCCATATTCTTCCCACATTACTTCTTTAATGCAAAAGGAAAATTACTCAGTAGCATTGTATTGCAGGATTGTACATACTAATGACAGAGGAATCCAAGCAGATGTCTCTCCACTTATAAATAGTTTTCTGTTTTTCTCTTTTTGGTAAAATAACTATTGTTCTTACCATATCTAACACAGATGGAGGTGTAGTAGCAATAATGTGTATACATTAAATGTTATTTTGAATGGTTGTCTTATTACTAACAGATTATTGATTTCATTAACCACCTACCTTATCAGTTCCCTCCATACTTCATAGAAAAGACACTGCTACTGTTTTCTCTTATAACCTTTGCATTCACAATATGTATGTCCAGTGTTATTTAGTGTAAGAGTCCAAACTTGTCCTTTCTAGAGTGTCTACACAAACTCTAAAGCATTACAACGCCGTATATACCTGGGCACTTTTTAACAGTTGACTAACAAGGTGGATGGGCACTTAACATTATTTTTCATAGCTGTTTGAGTTCAGGTCCCAGCAGCAAGGATGGGTTGGGTTGCATCTGGCTGGAACCCTTGTAGGAACTGAGCCGTAACAGTTTTTAACCAGCCACAGGAATCAACCGGGTGGAGATGTTCAGATCTCTGCCAGGCAGAGCATCACATCTTGTTCAGGGATTGAATTCCCGCCTGCCTTATGGTTATGGAGAACAATACCAGGAAGTTTATCAAGCCATCCAAAACATCTGGCTTGACTTCTTGATATTTTTATGATAAACTGGGGAGGGAGGAAATAGAATTTGGCAAATATTAAAACTTTTCTATTGTTGCTTTCTGAGTAATATTCTCCTCTTGTTTTAATCAAACTATAATTCTGTGTTGGTAGAACATTCTCATGAGTGATTTTTTTTTAGTTTCAAAGTAGAAATGCTCATTTTGTTTCTCGCGAAAGCTAGAATCTTTATGTCTACATCAGATAAATATGATATTTCTTCCCATGTGCAAAACCACCAGAAAAACTTCAAAGTTGAATTCGATTAGGATTGAAAAATATAGCAAGTGTTGTCCTAAGTTTGCTCTTCAGTTTCTTCAGCAACTATTTTTCTTTACGACTTAAAGAAGATGTGGTACTCTTTTTCTTTTTTTAACATCTAGTCTTTACTTTTTGGTTTCAAGCCTTCAGTTCCTGCGTGTTTCTTCTAAAGGGACAGAGATAAAAATGCAGATGTGTGAGATATGTCAGAGTCTCATTGGTTTTATTGTAGTTCTGTCTCTGAATATATATATTTTTTTTCTTTTTCTTTCTGACAGAAAAAATAAATGGGAATTACCAGCATTAGGAAGCCTGCCATATCTTGCAATATATGAAAGACTGCAGTGAAAAAACTGCAAAGCTTATTACATTGCAACTGAGGTAGAATAGACTACAATGACATTGTGGATTTAAGTACTCAGCTGCCAACTTTATCAATTAAAGTACTATGTACCGCTATTATTTTTCATGGCTTTCAATGGGGAATTTTCTGCAAAAGCTTTGCTACTTCCTGAATATCACTGTTAACTCCACATGGTATTAATAAAACAGAGCTGGAGAATTAAACTCAACCTTGAAAACAAAAGACATTAATTGTCTCACTACAGTTCATAGTACGAACATTTAAAGAAAAGACACTCTTTATTTTTATCCTTAGAAAGTGAGCAAGGTGAAAATTAATTCCCAGGTTTGCACCACATTTCCTCTGAGTAGATTTCATTTCAAGCTATAGGTGTAAATTGACCATAAGATTACACAGTGTTGACAAGTATGCACCTTACTGATAAAGCTATATACAAGATTTGTAAGATCTGCCAGCTGATAGCACTTGCAGCCAAGCCCCTCCAATTTTGGGGACTCTGGGAGAACAGAGATACCCTTTCACAGAATCACAGAATCACAGAATCACAGAATGTTAGGGATTGGAAGGGACCTCGAAAGATCATCTAGTCCAATCCCCCTGCCGGAGCAGGATTACCTAGACCATATCACACAGGAACGCGTCCAGGCGGGTTTTGAATGTCTCCAGAGAAGGAGACTCCACAACCTCTCTGGGCACCCTGTTCCAGTGTTCGGTTACCCTCACCGTAAAGAAGTTTTTCCTCATCTTTATGTGGAACCTCCTGTGTTCCAGCTTGCACCCATTGCCCCTTGTCCTGTCAAGGGATGTCACTGAGAAGAGCCTGGCTCCATCCTCATGACACTTGCCCTTTACATATTTATAAACATTAATGAGGTCACCCCTCAGTCTCCTCTTCTCTAAGCTAAAGAGACACAGCTTCCTCAGCCTCTCCTCATAAGGGAGATGTTCCACTCCCTTAATCATCTTCGTGGCTCTGCGCTGGACTCTCTCTAGCAGTTCCCTGTCCTTCTTGAACTGAGGGGCCCAGAACTGGACACAGTATTCCAGATGCGGCCTCACCAGGGCAGAGTAGAGGGGGAGGAGAACTTCTCTCCACCTACTAACCACACCCCTTCTAATACACCCCACGATGCCATTGGCCTTCTTGGCCACAAGGGCACATTGCTGGCTCATGGTCATCCTGCTGTGCACTAGGACCCCCAGGTCCCTTTCCCCTACGCTGGTCTCCAACAGGTCTGTCCCTAACTTGTACTGGTACATGGGGTTGTTCTTGCCCAGATGCAGGACTCTACACTTGCCCTTGTTATATTTCATTAAATTTCTCCCCGCCCAACTCTCCAGCCTGTCTAGGTCCCTCCGAATGGCTGCGCAGCCTTCTGTTGCGTCAGCCACTCCTCCCAGTTTTGCGTCATCAGTGAACTTGCTGACAGTGCACTCTATTCCCTCATCCAAGTCATTAATGAATATATTGAATAGTACTGGTCCCAGTACTGACCCTTGAGGGACTCCGCTAGACACAGGGCTCCAACTGGACTCTGTCCCATTGACCACCACTCTCTGGCTTCTTTCCTTCAGCCAGTTCACAATCCACCTCACTACCCGATCATCCAGACCACACTTCCTCAGTTTAGCTGTGAGGATGCTGTGGGAGACCGTGTCAAACACTTTACTGAAATCAAGATAGACCACATCCACAGCTTTACCATCATCTGTCCACCAGGTTATGTCCTCATAAAAGGCTATCAAGTTGGTTAAGCGTGATTTCCCCTTGGTGAAGCCATGTTGAGTGCCCCTAATGATCCCCCTATCCTTGATGTGCCTAGAGACAGCACCAAGGACAAGTTGTTCCATCACCTTTCCGGGGATGGAGGTGAGGCTGACCTGTCTATAGTTACCTGGGTCCTCCTTCTTGCCCTTTTTGAAGACTGGAGTGACATTCGCTTTCCTCCAGTCCTCAGGCACCTCTCCCATTGCACAAGACTTAGCAAAGATGATGGAGAGTGGCCTAGCAATGACTTCCGCCAGCTCCCTCAGTACCCGTGGGTGCATCCCATCAGGGCCCATGGATTTATGGACGTCCAGGTTGCTTAATTGGTCCCTGACCCAGCCCTCATCAACCAAGACAGATTCCTCCTCTATTCTGACTTCTTCTGGGGCCTCAGGGGTCCGGGGCTCCTCAGGACAGCCTCCAGCAGTATAGACAGAGGCAAAGAAGGCATTCAGTAACTCTGCCTTCTTTTTATCCTCTGTCTCCAGGGCATCCACCTCATTCATCAGTGGGCCTACATTGCCTCTAGTGTTGGTTTTATCTGCAATGTATTTGAAGAAGCCCTTTCTGTTGTCCTTGACCTCTCTTGCAAGGTTTAATTCCAAGGAGACCTTAGCTTTCCTAGTTGCCTCCCTACATCCTCTGACAACAGACTTCTATTCCTCCCAAGTGGCCAGCCCCTCCTTCCATGATCTGTACACTCTGTTCTTCCACTTGAGTTTGCCCAGCAGTTCCCTGTTTAACCATGCAGATCTCCTGGTACCCTTCCTTGACTTCCTACCTGCTGGGATGCTCTGATCTTGAGCTCGGAAGAAGCAGTCCTTGAATGCTAACCAACTATCCTGGGCCCCCTTACCTTCTAGTACCCTGTCCCATGGGATTTCCCCTAGCAATTGCTTGAAAAGGCCGAAGTTGGCCCTCCTGAAGTCCAGGGTTGTAATTCTGCTAGCTATTCTGTTCCTGCCACATGAGATCCTGAACTCTACCATCTCATGGTCTCTACAACCAAGGCTGCCCTCAACCTTCACCTCTTCAACCAGACCCTCCTTGTTAGTAAGGATAAGATCCAGCAGCGTTCCTCTCCTAGTTGACTCATCCACCATTTGCATCAGAAAGTTATCATCAATGCACTGGAGGAACCTCCTGGACTGAGGCTGGCTGGCTGAGTAGGCCTCCCAGCAAATATCAGGGTGGTTGAAATCCCCCATGACAACCAGGCCCTGTAATTGCGAGACTGCTCTCAGCTGCCTGTAGAAGGCCTCATCACCCTCCTCATCCTGATCTGGTGGCCTATAATAGACACCCACAACAGTATCACCCCTGCCAGCCTGCCCCTTAATTCGCACCCACAAACTCTCAACTCGCTCCTGATCCGCCCCTGGACAGAACTCAATACATTCTAGCTGCTCACTCACATAAAGAGCAACTCCACCACCTCTCCTTAGTGGCCTGTCTTTCCTCAACAGGACATAGCCATCCATGACCACATTCCAGTCATGCGAGTTGTCCCACCAAGTCTCAGTAATTGCCACTAGCTCATAGCCCCCCGACCGAACACGGATTTCCAACTCCTCCTGTTTATTCCCCATGCTGCGTGCATTGGTGCACAGGCATTTCAGGGAGCGAGCTGAGCACACTGATTTCACCCCAGGGGGATGGGAGGCCTCCTGGTCTGCCTCAACACTAGAGCGTTGCCCCAGTGGTGCAAGCTCAGATACTTCCCCATCCCCCTTCGAATCTAGTTTAAAGATCTCCGAATGAGCCCTGCTAATTCCTGTCCCAGAACCCTTTCGCCCCTACGACATAAACCTTTCCCATGTATTACCGTCACGCCTGGTGTCTTATAAAACCAGCCATTATCAAAGAACCCAAAGCCCTGCCTGTAGCACCAGTCTCGTAGCCAGGCATTTATAGAGAGAATCCTACTATTCCATCCCATGTCATCACCTGAAAATGGAAGTAGGGAGGAGAAAACAACTTGTGCCCCAGACTTTTTCACCAACCATCCTAGGGCCTTGTAGTCTTTCTTCATCCCCCTCAGACTATGGGATGCAGCTTCTTCCCCACCTGTCTGGAAGATCAGCAGGGGGTAGTAGTCTGTGGCCTTCACCAGGTTGGGGAGTTGCCTGGTGATATCCCTGATTCGGGCTCCAGGCAGGCTGCAGACCTCCCTGTGATGGGGGTCAGCTCTGCATATTGGGCCCTCAGATCCCTTTAGGAAGGAGTCTCCAACCACTAAAACTCTTCTCTTCTTCCTTGTGGAGGAGGTAGCTATACGCCTGTCAGGTTTTTCTGACTGTGGTGGGACCTCTGATATAGGTTGCCTCTCCACCACATCCCCATTGGACCAGCTGTATTCCGCTAGGGTTTCATATCTATTTCTCAGAGGCACCTGGGGAGGCGAGGTAGGCAAGGAGGGCACTCGCCTTTTGCCTCGGCCATAGACTTGTCTCCACTCACTCTTCTCCTCTAGGTTATTGTTTTCCACCTGAGAGGGGCAGAGTACAGGGGTTCCTCGATCCTGGGAGCTCTCCGGCAGGTGCTCACATTTTTGTTGCAGGGAGGGCAGAGCCTGGCTCCACCAGTCTATCTCCATTTCAGCCTCCCGAATGCTCCTAAGCCTTTCTACTTCAGCTTGAAGCCTTTCAACCTGGCTTTGCAGCTGTGCCGCTCGGCCGAGCAGATCATCTACCTGCTCACAGAGCACACAGCCCCCTGTCACCACAGAGACGCTGTAGCATTCCCTGCAGCCTGCGACCTGCACAATTGCCTCCTTCCGTGGAAGCTCTGTCTGGGTTCCCACATCCATTTTGATCTTCTTCCGCCGGGTGGAGACCATTGTTCTTTCACTGAGTTGGGAAATACCTGTTGGTGACACCCCTGGTTAACAGCTCCTTGACACCTTCCTCGCCTTGTGCACTGGGAGGGAGTCAGCGCCCTCCCCAACGAGCTGCAAACGGCTGTGGCCTCCCCCGCCCTGGGACACACCCATTCACTGCTGACTCCCCCTCTCCCCTCAGGGCAGGGACTAGTCCCTGTCCTCCCAGAAGCTCTTTATCACCCGATCGACGGGCGGTGGTGCTACGCCCCCTCCTCTCCTGATTCGTTGCCGGGAACTTCCGGGTCCAGGGGAAAGCAGCTCGGGGCTGCTGCTTGGGGGGCCCAAAGTATGAAAACCTCCTGGTACAGCCCCATCTCGCCTCGCCCCGCACTGACCTCAGTCGCTGCCGCTGCTGCTGCCGCCGCTGCTGCTGCCGCCGCTGTTGCCGACTGGCCAGTCAGCCAGTAATAAATTTATGTTTCAATAAAAGGTGTTTAGCCCATATTGGAACTAAATTCATAAATTTGAGCTTATCTATGGAATGGAAATTTTCAGAATATTTTGTTTTGGGAGAATGAAATGGAATATTTCAAAAATTCCAAGCCACAGAGCCAGCTGGCTAAATATCTTAGACAGAAATTACATCAGACCATGGATTCAGCTGCTCCTAGGAGTGGGGAGCCCCATAAACCAGCAGGGAGGCCCAGTTTGCCTGGCTGGAAGACTTGAGTCTGTCAGGGATTTCAGCAAAACTAACGTGTTCCTGAAAAATTATTTCGTTTCACTGAATCAGAATTTTCCAGGGAAAACCAATCCATCAGAACATTTTTTCTAATTCTATTGTTCATGCCCTACATAGGAATAATTTATTGTTTGTTTGCCAGTGGCTTCCGTACTCTTCTGCAGAATTCATGGCCACACCATGATACGTGTTTTTGTTGCTATTGGGTAACCCAACAGATACAGCATCAACAGATGCTGAAATGCAATTCCTCCCATAGAAATACCTCTAGCAATGGGGAAGGAGGTAAATTCCACATGTCCTCTATGTCCTGAGGGTTGTTCTTGCCTTGCCTGAGGCTAAGTATGAGAAAAGAACATGTACCTCATTACAGAAGGAGGATATTGAGCCCCAGGTTTAGTGTAGGATAAAGAACATGTCTTTGAGTTGAACAAAGAAAAAGGAACGAAAACATGGCTCTGTCACTGCTATTACAGCTTCAGAAAAGCTCCAGTGTGTTTTCTTTTTCTTCCCCTTCCCCAAAATTATATTTCTATCACATTCCCTTATTATAAAAAAAACCCTATCATTTGTATTAATGCCATTTAATTTATATGACATACACATGGACCTAAACATAAACTCTGAGACTCAAAAACAAAATCAGAAGGCAGAGACAGTTGCAGGACCTATTATGGAAGGCTGGGAAAAAAAAAAATCAAGTATTGCATTAGGAATTAATGTTAGAAAGTCAAAGATGAACAAGATACATTCTTGCAAACTCTCACCATTAGCGATGAGTTGGAGATATCAAGTAGTACTTTAAATGGTATCCTTAAAACTTCCCTGAAAAATTTCCAAGTCAAGCAACAAATGTTGCAGCAAAAGTCAAAAGGTAGAAGGGTGATGCCCCAATCTCATCAATTAAACTTTAGGTATATATTAAAAAGGCCCCGAAAAGTGAAATTTTGTTGTTTTTCTTTTTTTTTTTTTTTTGAAAAGTAGACTGATAAAAAGTTATTTGATTGGGAGGATATGCAATAATTCCATATTATTTTTTCAGAAAAGGTATTGACAATTGCAGTGGTCCAGTGAGGTACTATTTTTTTTAAATTCTGTCCTGAAGAGTTTTAATGTGGCAAATATTTTTTATGAAGCACATATGAAAACAGAGTGGAGAATTTTTATTGTGAAACTCATCCACTACTCTTTCTTGACCTCTTTGAAAAGTGATAGGTAACAAACTAAATTCTTGAATACTGTACCATCCGATGAATATGACAAACACCAGTTTCTACAAAAATTTAAACTTTTTTTCCATTGGAAAAGAGTCCACAAAATGACTTAACTTCAACTCAGGAATCTGACTGTGTGCCTTGCCAATATGGAGAAGGTGATGCTCTTTAGACCATTTGGCTCTTTAAGTTTAACAAGTGGTATACAGTGATCATTTGCCAAAATGAGATAAATATCTGAGAATGTGCTTTTAGCTGATGAAGAAAAAAATAAAAAAGATAAAGTCTCCAGACTGCAGGTAACAAAAGTGTTACTGACTTTTTCCTCAGTTCTTACACACTAAAGAAATACAGTGTGGGTTCACATAGTGAAAATGAGCGTATTCACAAGGAAGCCAAAAAATTATGGTTTACTTTAGTTTGTGCATGTTCTTATTGTACTGCTAATATTTATAACTTTAAATGTCATTATTTGGGGAAAAGGATATATGTTAACAGAGTTTACAACTTTTTAAAGAAACTTAGCTTATGTTTCAGTGACCTTATCCTCATTTGCCTTGAACATTCGTATTGTTCTAACTGTATCACATATAGAGAGTTCCTGATGTTAAGTCTGTATTTCATTACGTATAGAATTTGCATAGCAGAAGTCATCACGAACAGCTAAATAGCTTGTAGGTACTCAAGAAGGAGCAGTCAAAGTGTGATTGCAAGAAATTCAATTTTGGGCAAGGTAGCTAACATGGAGTGTACCCAAGGTGGCCAAAATACCACTGAAAAGCATATGAATTCCCTAGAGCATGCACTTCACATTAGCACTAGCAGAGTTCCACTACTAATGGTGTTTCAGACTTTCTCATGATTCAACACATTCAACAGATACTATGTACTGTGATGCTAAAGGATGAAGGAATATACAAAACATATTATTCTATTCATTTTCCATGCTGCAAACCATAAAACAAATACTAACTATTCTGAGTGTTTCAGCAGGTTGTATGTGGGCAAGATTTTGTGCTACCTTTGTGCATTTCAAATGAAGTGGTCTCATGGAAATACTTAATAAAAGAAATAGAGAACTGGAAGGACTCCACTTTTCTCAGCCAAAGTAGAACATTATCAGCAACACAGAAAACTGCAAATGTTCAGTGGTCTGACCCCTGTGAATAATTTCAAACAAACTGAAGAAAGTGAGATTTTTATGTGAGAGTTCATGAAGGCTTTCTATTTTATGTGTGGGATTTTAATCATCTAAATCATATCAAAACTAATTAGTATAGAATAAGATATTATAGTTAGATCCATGAAATTTTTTCTGTGTCCGTGAAAACTAGTCAGTGTTCGTACAAACCCAAGCTAGTGGAGTTGGTTTGTGTTGCAGTTTATGGGATATTAGGGGATATAGATTATCTCAACCTGTAAAACTAAAGTCAAGTAAACATCTTTCTGTTTGCCATTGTTTAAGTTTACATCAAGTATTGTACTCTCAATATCTGACAAACACCTTTTCAAAATGTACTGAATATATCTCTTAATTCCAAAATTAGTCGAGTTCCCTGAAAAGATATTTAAAAGTTTTGTTTTCTTTTTAAGGTGAGAAGATCCCCAGGTACAGCATATTCAGTTATATGTACAGCAATATTTTCATGTATTACATTTGTTAGTAAAAGTTACTCTAAGCATATACTTGAGAAGGTGTAGGTGAAGATCCAGAGTTTGATCAGGTTTTTGGTTAGCAAGTGAAAAGTGCAGGAAAAACCCTGTCTCTGTGGAGTCAGAGAGTCAAAAGACTTGCTGACTTGGGGGAAGTCAGGATTTTACCATAACTGCTTTGAAGTTTTATTCCTCTTAGCCCAAATTTCTCTGAGATTTCAGAGGCCAGTTTTGGGAGCTGCATCGGTAGATCAGTGAAGCACACCCCTTGGGCCAGAGGAAGCTGATGTCAACAAGGTGACGGGGGTCCCCATCTGTTGTGTAGCCAGCCCACTCGGCACCCCATGTACCTGAGAGCAGCACTGGGGCTGTCCTGCAGCCACCTGCTCAAGAACAACTTTATTTACTTTTGTTCTAAACTTACATCATCAACTGAACACCTTTTCACATGAACTCGTTTCATCTGGGTTTAACTAAAATGTATGGCTGATAAGTCAAGAAACAGTGCTGACTCCCCACTGCCAAAGTGCAGCTGGAACACAGTAACCCCAGAAAACCAGACTGCTCCTGGAGTTATCAGATCAAAGTGTAAAAAAGTGGTGAAAAGTACAGACAGACTAGTTATGAAATATGCAGATAAAATGTTGTTTGACCACAGAACAGCTTTCAGAGAGAGGTGAAAAGCAGTTCAGGACCAAACTCACTTTACAGTGTTCAGCTTCATTCTGTAACACCATTAGTCTCATCAGACATTTTTTCCAATAAATATTTCTCTCTTAAAATCAAGTCCCTGAATAAATTCCGTCACTTTCTTCTCATTAAAATCCTTTTACCTTGTACACAATTTGTTAATCAACTATTGCTCCTTTACAGGAGACATATCACAATAGAAGCAGGGACAGACGGATAAAGAACAGTATCGATGGCAAAAGTAAAATACTTAATACTCAACATAGTGCTGTCTCATTTTAAGTGGTCTATATTTCAAAGCTGACAATCAAGTATGATTTGACATTAAACTGTACAACAGGATGTTTCCAGAAGCATTCATTTTTCCACATTGAAATATACCTTCATTATCTCATACATTAAAAACTATATTCAAGCATCCTGCAGATTTTAATTACAATATAAAAAAAAACAGAGGATATGTATTATATAGCATACTTGCATGCCATTCCTAGGCACAGTGTCAACAAGTGGTACTTGTAATTGTAATTACTAAGAATTACAGAAAATAAGCCAGAACTCTACCCTTGTCTTCAGCAGCTGCAGAAGAATGAAACAGAGCCCAAAGCAGGGTTTGGAGATAGGAAACATGGGAAACACAGGAAACCAGGAAACATGGGAAACACAGGAAACCCTGGTCTATATTTCTCTTCAGGCAGAAGTTAGAAAACTCACTGTGAGAAGAGAGTCTCCATACAATTAATCCATATGAATTCTCCACAAATTCCAAAATTTACAGCACAGTTTATCCAAAGCAGAGGGCAAGTTGGAAATAGAAGCAGTACAAATATTTAACGACAAAGATTGACCAAAGTAAAGTTCACCAGACATTAATATGTTTATTTTCAACCTTTTATGAATTAGGGACATAATATTTTTTATCATTATTATATTATAAAGGTGCAGTCTAGAGACTGATGAAGCTCATTGGGGTCAGACTTCTTTCCTTTCAATCCATTTCAAGTGTCTGAACCACAAGAGCAATGCTCGTATAATAAGAAAGTGAGAGAGGTGGAAGAAAATGCCTGGAAAGGCTAGGAAGCAGTATTGGGTGTGAACAGTTTTGGTAGGTCATGAAGGTAGAAAAGTGAAGGAAAATAAAAAGACAGTTCATCTGGCCCGTGATCAACAGAACAAGACCTAATTCGTTGAATTTCTTAACTGTAAATTATTTTATAAAACTGAAAGTCCTCTGTACAATGTGGTGCATTCTTCTGCAAGGGACTTTCTTAATTCTTAAAGATACATTGAGCATTTTGTCAATACTCTCAGGACACTAAGAGCAATGAGTTAGAAGCAAAATCAGAAGCACATTTTCTTCATTCAGGAATCTGATCTAGAAACCAAAACCCATGGTGGTATTAACAATTATCAGGACTAAGACTTTGACCTGGTGCTTTGTGCATGGTTAAAGAACAGAGAACATCCGGATCCCAGAAAACAGGGAGTCATAAAGGGAATTGTACTTGCCACCCTGAAGCTGATAGAAATCTAATCAGAATTACAAAAATCTTTCCTCAGTGACCTCATCATCCCATTCCAAATGTGCACAAGGAACATAGTGCTCTGAAATGCATGAAGGTAGACTCTGACTTTTAATCAATATAGACAAAAAATAAAAACCATTTTCCCCATATTTGTACAAATGGACTCAGCTACAAAACACTGGCTGTAGCAAAAGTGCACTCTATTATGGGCTTCAAAAGGTACATTTGTCTGTTTACTTGTTTCCTACATAAGATAATCATAAATACATTCACTTAACTGCTCCCTCTTCCTCCAATGTCTTCCTAAGAAGTAAATTACACTGCGTCCATAGTCCTCTAAAGTGTAAGCCAGCTTCCGCACGATAAAATTAATGAGCAGTGTTGCTAAGAGCCAGGTGTGCCAGCCTAAATGAAATGCCTCATGGAAACTCGGACTTTGGACCGTTAACCATGGCTAATCAGCATGGCTATTTTATACACAGAAACAGGTGTCCCTCCAGAACTGACTTAATTTTCTTAGTGTGCAGGTACCAGCAATTACTTTAAACTAAACTTTCTACATCGCTCAGACAACAGGAGTGGCAAAGTTGATTCTTTCACCTTTTATTCTGATTTTATTCAATAATATTGCTACTCATTATAGTGGCTGAAGACAAGAGAGAAGATCTATTCTTTTGTTGCAACAGCCTAAGTTTACATGAGCTTCGCACACACGTGTGTGGCTAAATGCATAGTATCTCTGAAAGTACACAAAATCTGCCAAGGTACTTTTTTTTTTCCCCAAACAAAATGCAGCCTTTTTAAAGAGCTCTGGGGAAAGAAAATGAAAGATACCAGATGACAAATGCTAAGTGCTCATTGCTTAGCAAACATACTGAACAAATATCACAAACCTGCAGACCCATTAAGTACAGGAACTCATTCCACTGAAGCCCAGAGCAGGAAGACAAATAAAGAGCTAACACTGCGCTCATGATAATACAGTTAAAGGTAACCGAGTTATACCTACATTGAATGGGAAAAGACATTTATTTTCATGCAACTATATTGTTACACATTGCTTTTTATTACACTCAAGTATTTAATTTCAGGATAATGAAAGCAGTCATGACAGAAATGGCACCACATTATGAAAATTAACGTGACGTAATAAAATAAACTCTTCTTATGTAAAACTTTCAACTGCTATTTTTATTTTCCTCTTTGCAACAAAGGAACGGACCATGCATTTAAGTAGAGTCTATTAATTATCGTTCAGTTATTTTACTAATATATAACATCCTTAATCCTTGAACCATCAGACACTTTATGATGTCACACTGCAAGCTGACGAACATGCACCATATACTTTACCATCACTTACATTCAGTGTTACTGCACATGAGAGTAAAACAGAAGGTGAGAGAGTTGTCACAAAGATGTGTGGAAGGCTACAGGTAGGGAGAAGATGTGCACGTCTGGCGCTCTGCCAAAGGCAAACTACATAGAAAATAAGGAGCTTGACAAGTTCATTGAAGCTCCAGGGTCTGTCATAAATGAAGAATTTAGACATAAGCCAAGGGCACTTGTCTGAAAGCAGAAATGATTTACTTTTCCAGCAGCAAAACAGTCTCAGGTTCTCAACAGAGAGGTTTTTTTTTTTAATTATTTGCATAGAATAGAATACCTCACTTACAAGGTATAGTAAACTTGTTTTAGCAGTTCCACCCATGTACTACCTTGATAAACAAATCTTATGTTTTGATAAAGTTAATCTATAGCTCAGTTATTAACCAACAGAGGATGATTTGCAAAAGGTAAACTGGCTACCTGACCAATCCAAAATTTGAATCTAAGGGTAAACTCTTTTGGACACATACTTAAACAGTACTTAAAATGCCGTTTAGTACGTTTCAAGGAAAATGCTCTAAGATTTTAAGAGCTTGATAATGCAATATTCTGCTCTCTATTTTTTTATTAATGATAAACAAGTTTATGAATTGTAGAAAAATCTTCAGGGAATTACTCAGGTGAAAAAATGCTGGTAAAACACTAACTGATAGATTAAGCAAATTTCTGTTAATGAAGTAAAAAACCTATGTCTGAGATTGGGACAGATGACTTTCCTTCAGAATAGGCACCTGCCAGAAAATGTCCCTATGTAGAAAATAAAAGTAAACAGCAGTGAGAATACAGGCTTCACATGAATTAAGGACGTGATTTATTTAAGGAAAGGGTATTGGGCTTCTCATACCCCAGAAGGACAAATGTGGATCATGGCACAAGATTCCAGATGCTTCTCCCACCTCAAGAAATATGCTGAGAATGCCAAGTCAGTGCAAAGCTCTATCCGTATTTAGTGATGGGATTCAGAGCCTAGGAAAAAGAGCCAGGAGATAATTCCTGTGCTGTAAGTGACCACAGTCTACATATGGGAATGCATAGATATTCTCCAATAGATTTATGTGCAAAGAAGTTTAAGAAGGGGAGAAAGAAGACGAGAAGTGTATGGGTCAGGGAGAGTAGCTGAAGCTGAACATGAAAAACATAAAATTTTGAGGAGGTTTTGAACAGCAGAGTTACACACTTCTAAAGCGTATCAGCAGCAAGTTACTGGGACCATCTTCAGGGGCACAACCCAACCATATCAGGGTTTTTTATAAGCCGGGTCTCTGGGACAGTGACTTGTTGATTGAAGGGGACTCAACATCAGTGTGCAGTGGCCTCCAGAGGAAATCACCAAGCAGGTGTGCAGGCAGTGTTGTCTGCACAATGAGATGCTTTTCACCGCCTGTGGAACTCTGTCACCCTGTTCACGTCCAGAAACAGTGCATAGCCCATGCTCAGTGAGACCACATGCTACATCCAGAAGCCCCACTGAGGGCAGGGCAGTGGTGAGCATTCAGACCATCCTCTCTGATCTGTTTCTCCCTTTGGACCTCTCTTCAGAGAGCTGTACGTCAGTCACCCATGGACATGGAGCACTGTTTATGTGGAGGTGATTGCACATCTTTCTTCTCTCCACATTCATGGTATTGCACCTGAGTAAAGCTTCCTTGAGGGGCTGCTGCTTACAGCAGTGAAGATTTTTTATGTTTTATCTGCTTTTGAGGGGCTTCATTTGAATGTCTGAGTCCAGGCCAGAACAGGCTTTGTTCTACACTTCCATAGGTGAAGAATCTGGTGCAATAGTCTCAGTTCCTGGATCACCGTGAGCTGTTTGCTCCCAGCATGCCATAACTAAAGGACGTACTGGGTCACCTGGAGGTCTGCAAGTCTGAGCTAGAATTGCAGCGTGATGCTATCTAAACCATGTCACTCTTCTATGACTGCTACTGCTGCCAGTGAGCCCAAATATAAAGCACAAAGTGTAAGACTGGGAGCCATCAGCTAAAGATGACGTTGGAACGTGCTGGTAAAAAAAGGAAAAAAAAAAGGAGATGAAAAAATGAGTATAGCTATATCTCTATAGCTCTCTGGCAGAGTTAAATACAAAACAGCCTGTTGTGGTCAGTGGTCAAGTAAGGTTCAGAAAATCAGCACAGATTCCTCCTGCAGATAAATGACAAGATATGGTTATGCTCCACTCACACCAATGTCATTCTTGCCAAGAGCTCTGGAAAGTGATGCACTCAAGCATTCAGACTAAGGCCAGTGTTTACTGGAATCTGCTGTGAATTGCAAGAAGATACGTATATTATTAGGCCTCAGAACATTCATTGGCTCTATCTGGGGAAATAGTTTCCATACTCTCAATGCAGGCTGTAGCCCTCGAAGGAAATTCAGTAAAGAAAACCGTTTTAATGAATAGGAGCAACACTTACCACAAAGCGAGCCAATAAAGTCACAAATTTGACAATAAAATTACAGAAAGTGGGCTGCTAACCCAGAGCGGTTCCAACCCAGAGCGGTTCCAAACCAGAGTTGCTGTCAGATAATTTCCTGAGGCAGATTTTGTCCTGAAGTCACTGTTAGAAGTGGTAGTGGATTTAACTTCCCCCAGCAAAAAAAAAATGCAAAAAACAAATCAAATGGAGAACAGGGTTGTAAATCCACATTCTTTCCTAGTGCTTCTGTTTAGGTCTGTATAGCAAGTTCTTGTTCTGTCATATAAGGCGGTAACACTGGCTAACGCACAGGTAGCCCCTTTCTGATCTTCAACCAAACATAGCTGTGGGTCAGGCAGGGGGTCTCAATAGCCTGTTTTGGTAAATGATGCTGGAACATCTGGCAACAACTGGCAGCCTTCTGAACCTTGCCTGGAAAAAAGTCACTTTTTCCTCACTTTTTTGTATCCTTGTCATTGTGTGATAAATTGTGGACTACTTTGGTATTTAAAGTTTTCAGAATTAAGTAGTCTTTATTCAATCTGAGAAACAGCAAAGAAGTTCAGGCAAAGTTGTAAAAAATCATAATAAAAATTTAAATTTTCCAACGTTTTCTAGTTTATGATAGATCCGAACCCACAGCCTGTGATAAACTGCTGCTGACCTTCATCATCAGATTTTGGCTTTTCACAGCAAGTCAGTTTGATGTTCAGTTCAGAAATTAAGCATGTGAAAAGGACAGATTATATGGCCAAGTGTGAATCTGAGTATATGCTATCAGTGAGCTCAGGAAGGACAAATGGATTTTCAGTATTTAAAGAAAAACAGGCAATACAGAGCCTTAACTAAATTCCTTTCCCAGTCATCTATATATCTGGATATCTAAATTTTTTCCTATTGTGGACAGAAGCTATTCTTCCCTGCTTTTGTTAAATATTAAAACTCGGATTTTTATACAGCATCCCTGATGTTACTGAGGAAAAAATATTTTGCATTCTGCATAAGTAGTTGCTGTAATCTTAGCTCTATAGCAGAGAAGTATCATTCTCTGTGTAACTCAAGTATCTTAGAAAGCACATATACAACAAACACTAACAGTTTTTAGCTTGAATATGCAGGCGGTGACAGTTTCTACAAAACCTTGCTTGTTCATTTGAGTGTACCATGTTGGAAAAGAAATCTTCAGCAAAATCCTAATCACAAAAACATCAGGACAAATGTTTGGGTTTGCTATTTTTTTTTTTAATTTTAGCTTGTATCAGTTATCTTGCATTCTTAAATGAAGTTTCACACATACAAAAAAATCACTTTGAGACATTACATAAAACAACAGAAGGCCAGAGAGTGACAAGCATTTTGGAATTGCAAGTTGGTTTAATATGAGAATATGTTTTGAAGTACTATAGTGTTTTTCTCATATAGAAAGTAATTTCTGCAGTATTTTAATTTTCTTTGACTTAGCACCCTTGGTGCACTTTACATTCTTCTTGAATCTGAATTCTTTCTTTTTTCCTAGTTCAGTGAAACCAAGACAAATATCCATTAAAAGGCTAGATCACTCAGTTAACAATACCATACAATTATAGACTCCAAGAGCAAGAGGAATTTCCCAGTGAATAATGCCTTACTGTTGAATTCACATTAAGAAGTTGAGGGAAAAGAGTCACCTCTATCATAGTTTACATTGGAAAAGGCAGGTACCTTTTTAGCAAGCCACGGTATTATACTGAGCCGATTTGAGTACAGAGGGAATAGAGAAGTATCTAGGCACATTTTATGGAAAAAAAGTGTCAACATGGGCATATCAGCCAAGAAATACTTATATTCTTTCCTTCTCCTCCCTCCCTCTCTTCCCCCACCCTAGACTTTCTCTTATCTTAGGAGGTTTTACTTGTTTATTTAATTTTGTTCCTTAGGACACACATAAGTTTTCTAAATAAATCCATCTGTTCCATAATTGTTGCTTATTCTCACACACAAATGTATGTGGGCTATGTCCAGCACTGATTCTCAACATTAGCGTAGGACATGGGATGAGAAAATTGACTATAAAAAGAACAAAAAATTAGAAAGCTTAAGTTTTCCCAATACATTACTTATTCCCCTCACTGAATGCATTAGATAATAGTTGGTAATGATATAATTTGGCCCAGGTTCTCAAGTGTGCGTGCCAAATATCAGTGGCCTGATTTTCAGAAGTAAAAACTCTCTCCAAGATACACAGATATTCGATGAATACATAACATTTTTAGCAATAGGCAAAAGTTGCAATGTCTAGATCTGCATATAGACCCACCAAAGCTAGAATTCAGTTTGGGCCACACCCAAATTTTGGCAGCTATGTGGAAATGAGGTCCCATCAGCTAAGAAAATAACATAGTCAAAAGAAAATATAACTGCTCTTACAAACTTCATGTGTTTGCCCTACCAAGACGCTCCCTGAGTCAAGCAGCTCTTCATCATCTGTAATGTACAGAATATCTTTGTACAGTTTATGAATTTCTAGGGGAGAATCCCTGAATCTCAGATTGCAGACTTTGAGTGTAGAGCTTGTCTTCTTTCTCTGTCATCCCTTAAGTCCATATGGAAATAAAAACAGTAGCATGTGACAGGACAAAATCTTACAACTTTCAAGCAGCAACTGGGAAAAGTTAAATAAATGCTGATGAAATTAAACATATGGATGCTGAAATATGAAATGGTCAATAAGTTAAATTAATCAGTGTGCTGGTGTCATGAAACACTCTCAACGTTGGCCTGTGCCAGTGGAAGCCAATCTGCCCTAAATTCCCAGCAAGCTGCTTCACAGTCACTTGTCAAGCTCCCTTAAGCAGAAAAACTGCCTTTAACCAGCTATGATTAGAGGAGGCTCACAGAAATGGAGATAACCTCAGGTTACCTCTGTTTCAAACAAAAAGATGTCTCTTGACCCTTCACAAGCCTAGAAAGCAGTCCTGGTCCTACCGATGAAAAATGAGTACAGATAGTGGTACAAGCATCTTTCAATTGATACACTATTTGAAAGGACTATATATATTTGTACAAAATCCCTGGTTCCACTGCCTACATATATTTGTGTACCTTATGGATACAGAAAGAGAGCATGAGGTGCTCTCACAGAACAACAATACTTTTTGAAACCATTGCTTGACTATACAGAACACATGACAATGGAGAACAAGGTTGACATTATTTGAATTATAATCTTTTTGAAGTAAAGGATATAATTTTCTGTATATTTAGATAGTCACTGGCAAAATAGGAACAGTTTTCATTACCATTTCCAGGCATTATAATTATAGCTATAATTATATGTATCATAATTATAAACCATTAGCTCATAGTATATTTTCCAATATTTCCAAGCCATTTTCAAAAGTATATTATTAAAATTATAATTTAAAAGCCAATAGCTTAATATTTCTAATTATTCATACCAAAGCTAAATGCATATTTGGAGAAACATATTTATGACTAAATAGTAACCCCTTCATCGCCCAGATTTATACAACTTAAGAGTCATGCCACATATCATACACTTTGCTCAATTTAGTCATGCTCAGAAAGAGCTGAGCAATATCCTGCATAAAAATATTCCTTAAAGTGTGTCTTTAAGTATTTGTTAGTACAATTAGAGGGTCATTTCCATCAAAGTTTTGAGTTCAACACTTGTAGACCCATACAGTCTATATTAACCAGAGCAGGTCAGAGGAACATGATTATGGCAGTTGCACAGAGTTTTTAATAGGCTGTGATAAAGCTATCTAGAACTCTACATATATGTTTTTAAGCTTAACATGAACTAAGGTCTGCACTGCCACAACTATACAGTGATTATTCCCCAGGCTAGAGAGTTTAAACTTTATAAACTCTGTGGTTAAACATTTGGCAGCAATGTAAACATATCCTTAGGGGCAAGTTCTCACCATATGGATGCACAAAACTCAACAGGAATGTATCAGTAACACTAAAATATGGATCAGATTAGTCCATAAGATTTTGGCCAGATTCTGGTCCTTAACAGAATGGAGAAAAAAAGTACATATTTAAGTCTAATTATTTCATTGTGTTTATTTTTGTTTTGAAAACACCAAATGGATTAGACCATATGGACTTAATAAACATAATTTCAAATTGGACTAAATTTTAGTTATTCAAGAGTGAGAAAGCATCTTGAATAATAAACTCTGAATTCTGTACCTTGTAGGTGAAGGCTATTCCAGCACTAGAAAATGTTTCCATTGAGAAATCCACTCCTAAATATCCTTTTCAAATTCTAAGATTTAGAAGATTCTAATTTGCTATTATTATTTAGAAACACTCTAATCTACCTAAGAGTGAATTTATGTGGCAAAGTACATAACACATAAAAATCACACTTCATGATGGAAACACTGACTCAACCCTAACTATAACATAGCCAGGGGCACCATTATAATCAAGAAAACCTCACTTGAGATGTCCTGTCTGCATACACTCATTGGTTTTTAAATACCAATTCACAGTCAACAAAATGACAGGTTCAAACAGCTTATACCACAAATTCCTATCAACCTACAGAATTAACTTAT
Organism: Nyctibius grandis; assembly: GCF_013368605.1. Taxonomy (NCBI): domain Eukaryota; kingdom Metazoa; phylum Chordata; class Aves; order Nyctibiiformes; family Nyctibiidae; genus Nyctibius; species Nyctibius grandis. Next base: position 93,405,307 of record NC_090658.1, on the reverse strand, counting down.
CAAGAAGTCTTTAATCCTGCTTCCAGTGCTTATGAATCATCTTAAAATCCATGATTTTTGAGATTAATTATATAATTCACAGTATAGCTTCTGTACTATGAAAATAAAACTGTAGGCTTGGACACAATACGGTTTGACTCATTCCGCTTAATCAAGCTGTAAATATCTGGGACTCTGTAGAGCCAGCACTAGTTCAGATCTCTTAGAGGATCTCTTAGCTTAAAGACTCAGGTGGAGGCCATATTTATTTCCAATCTAGGTTTATTTCTTCTAACGCCGTGTGTTTTCAAAATGGAAAAACATTCCTTTGCCAAACTGAGAAACGTCCGTGATTAACCCTGCACTCCTTTGTATGTTAGCTTTGGGAAACGGCTGCATGTTGCTCAGGGTCCTGCTCCTCCATGTTCTGGTTCCTCTCTGGACCACTCCTTAAAGCATTTATGTAGGGTCAGGTTTCATGAGATAACAGAAAAGGTAATTAAGTCCTGAATCTCTGTGGGCAAAAAATGTTTTACTGCAATGGCAATGCAAAATGCAAAATAAAAAATGTTCTAACTTTTACTTAAATAAAAAAAGACCAGAACTTAAGCAAATGGTACCAAAAAAATTGAATGTCTTCAGTAACATGGCTTTGATTAGAGCATTGAAGAAATCTGTTGTGGAATTGAAATGCTTGAAGAATGTATCCTTTCTTTTTCTCTAAAGTGGGACTGTAATACTGACAAACAGACACTGAAAAGTGGTTGTTTATAGCGTATCTTTGAAAAACATGCTTTCAGCAGTCAGATTTGCCAGAGGAGCAAGACGTAATCCCCCATTACCGCAGCTTGCTGCAGTCGGTGTCGCGTAGCAGGGAGAAGCCTGACCCACAACGTACTAACCTCCGCTGGATCGTGGCTGCAGCTACCCTCACTGGAGATCCTTTCTTCTGGTCATTGTGAAAGGAAATGTACTGTTTGGCTATCGCCTGCTTGCTACTGACAAGCTAATCCCCCACCGCAGGCTGCCTCTCCCCCTAACAAACATGCTCAGGCTATGTTTACTGTCAGCTGAACAAACTCTGCACAGCTTGTACGTACTGTATTTTGAACTCTTGTATTAAAAATGGTCTAACAGTTGTCTTCACATAGGCTCCAGTGCAGCTGAGGTGATGTTAGTGTCCTTTTATTATTATGCTGGTGATGTTAGTGTCCTTTTATTATTATGCTGCTGATAATCTGCACAAACTCTGAGCCTTTTCTTTTACAAAAAATTGAATGCAGAAAACCAGATTCGTATAATCCTCACAACTTCATAAAAGGAAATTAAATTGCCACAATATCCTAAATTCTGGTTGAAAAATCTAATCTTAAGGGCAGTCCAAGACAATCCCTGGCTTGCCCACAAGTGCATGAGATGAATAACATCATTTATAATGCCCTGCCTTCTCCCACACAGTCTGCCTATGGGCTTCTACTGTCACGGTGCAAAGCCCCCGTGGGGAAGCAGCAGGCTGTCAAGCTCCTTTCTCATTGTGCTAATCACATCTAACTCATATCAGATGAAAACAGAGGAGCCCTGCACAGGTGCGCTGTGGCAATACCGCCGATAGGCAGAGAAGTGTTGATTGGAAGAATAAATAAATTAATACAAATAAAAAAAAGTAGATCTAGTAGCTGACAATATTTAGCACAATTATCTCTCACTAGGATCTTAGGCTCAAGCCTTTGTCAAATATAGATTGCTTCTTGATGCTGTTGAACCATTAAAGCGAAGGGAAGAGTTTTGTCTCTTTGCTGAGGTTTGCCTTCTATGCAAAGACACTAAGATATTTGCAGATCACTATATAAGAAATCATTACCCTGAAAAGCAGTCAGCCTGGGCCACAATAAGAGCTAGTACCTCATCATTATTCATTAAATCCAGATTTTGTCACAGAAGTTTTACCTCTAATAGGGAACCTGTCACTTTGAGCAAGGAAGTCTTGTGGATTCAGGAAAAAAAATGGTGGTTCTTTATCAGTAATTATGTTTTTCATGGGTCCAAAGTTTGAGCTGTCAGAGTAAGACATGAAATAGTCTACCTCTTATCCACTTGGGTTGTTTGCTGTTTATTATGGCTCAGTATTTCCTCCAACTGAAAATCTAACATTTAATGGGGTGATTTAGTTGACAGTGAATGACAGGTCCTTGTCAGAGTCCCTATCATGTTCCCCTGGCAGGGCTAGCATTCACCTCTCATATTGATTTCTAAAAATTAGGTGTGAACGAACTAGTAGAGTCGGTTGTTGTTTTTTCTTGTAGAATGTGAGGTGTTCATGTAAAAAAAAAATCTTAAATTTACTGATCTAAACTATTTGCTAAGTTTGAGTTAGATACAAAAAAAAAAAATCTCTTCATGACAAATTGTAAGGCAGATCTGAGAGGACAGTAATACACGTACCATATACTATGTTTTCAAATGTAGTTAAATGATCTTTGAGCATTACGCTGTTAAAACAAAAGAAACAACAACCTTGGCTAACAGCATTTAATTTTCATATTTTTCCACAACTTTCAACTGTTTTATCTTGGAGATGGTAAATTTCGCTTGCTAATAATTGCGCCTTGTAGTGTTTCTCCATATGTTATATCTATCTGGGAAAAAAAGTTTCTTAAGTACAGGATTTGTAGTGGAGGAATAATAACAGCTTACAAAGGGCAGTGAACCACTGATGTAAAATCCTCTTATTGTGTAATAAATGGTGAAAAGACTTAGACAACTACTTTCAGTCAGCTTTAGTCATTTGTCAGCTTTATTTATGGTTTTCTCACTTGCAGACTAGGAATAATCTCCTGCTTGATGAATGCAAATGGTCTGGATTAAGGGTTCTGGGGCAGGAAGGACAAGAGGAAATAGTGAATTACTGGCGTATGCAGAGGTTTGGGCTGGTGCCAAGTGCTGTGCAGGTTTGGGATTACAATGCAGTTCCCTGTTTTTCAGCAAGCCCTTCTGCCCATGAGTGTGTTTGAGCTTGCTGTGCAGGTTACCTCCTTCAGGGGCTTATCTACATCCCTGGGTGAAACACCTCTCTATCAGAATTCAAATGCATTGTGGAAAATAGAGGAATTTTATATAAAACTTCTCTTATTGCTTAACAAAACAGTAGATTCCCAGATGTTTTCACAGCACTGGGTGCTTTGTATATGCTACTCACGTCACTGGGTCTTTGCAAGTGAAACGCTCTGGCATCTCCAGCATATAAACCCATATATTCTTAAGGCAAAAGGTTTGAAGTTAATTAAACATTCTGGGGATATTTTTGTTAGCACTATAGTTTATATCTCAGACTAAACATTACTTGAACAGGGATTTTATATGTGTTTCATTCCATTTTATAGTGTTATGACCACCATTAAAATTGTCAGTCATGATCTTATGTCAAAAAGTTTGTGAATTTCAATTGGCAATACAATGTATATAATTATATTGGTCAAGGAGAGATGTAAAAGAGATGTGGGAACTTGAAAAGTCTACCCCAAGTCAATGGAAGATATATAAACACTTTTACTATATAATCCACAAATCAACAATATTAAAATAATTCAGCAAAATCAATTTTGCCATTTATTTTATAATGCATATTGCATAGTTCACATATAATCCAAATGTTTTACTTGTCAAAAAAAAGTTTTGAATACCTTTATTATTGCAAAATTCTCAAGAGCGTTTGTTACATATCAAAGTATAGCTGGTGTTTAGGTTGGACAAACATGTAATATTCACATGCTAAGCATCATCATCATTTTGGATTTGGCCTTCCAGCAACACGAAGTGTACCCTTAGCAGTAATCAGTTGCACCGGATGAACTGACAAGAGCTTTTGAGGACTGAGAGCGTGGTGTGATAAAACCCATCTTTTACACATTCAGTACATTTTTTTTGAGAACAAGCCTCATAATGGATGTTTCAAGTCTGGCTCATGTATTCATTTGTCTTTCATAAAACAGAAGGGTCTGATCCAGTGTCTTATCCATGAATTAAAGTGCAGCACAAAACTTCAGTAATTTCGGTAAACAAGCACATTGCAGACTCAGGCTTCTCTGCCACTATGTCTGTAACTACTATAGCAAGCACAAAGATGTGCAAGCCTTAGTTCAAAAATCGGGTTAAAATAAAGCCTTTCTAGATATTACAAAATCTTGGATTAAAGATAATACTTTCAGAAGCAGACAAGTAATTTGAATCCTATTTTCAAAGATTGTTCAAAGCCAGGTCTGAAATGGGCTCAGGTATTGAAATGTTCAGGTTCACAATGCAAAAAAATAGCTAATTGCCAGCAGTCACCTGTTCTGAAAGAGGCATGAAAATTCCCTGTACAGTGATTGAATACCTAACACCTGTGAAAGAAACGCACAATATCGAACTCATTGGAAGGAGAAATACAGAAACTATAATTGAAGAGAAGGGAGTACTGAAATGCAGATTCCCCATGACTTCTTTTTTTGGGGGGCTGTTTTTTTTTTGTTTATGGCAAACCTGGAGTCCTTTGATATATTTTCTTGATGAAAACTGAATCACAGTACCGAGCATTTTGAGAACAATGTACAGATATACATTGGGTGGTTTAAGTTCTGTAATGTTCTTGTAAGAATTAAATTCCACAAACATCGCATTATTTGCAGCAAATATTATGAAGATGATATAAGGGCAAATTTTATCTTGGCATTAGTGTGAATATGCATGGTAGAGAGAGAAAGGGATCTAGGAAAGCAAAGGGATCACCCACATAAAACAATGAGATTCAAAAAGCAGAGCTTTCAGAAAAATATCTCAGCCCAAACTGCATATAAAACATAGATCTACCATGAAACAAATAGTTGATTTACCTAAATGATTAAATATGTGTCTGATTTCAAGGAAGTAACTTTCAAATGGTAGTGGTGCCCTTAAGTGTCCTACTGATCTTCCGTACTCAGGCAAGAGCGTTTGGGATGGAAGAAACAGTGCTATTTCCACCCTGAGATTTGGGGGGAAAGACTAATGAATGCTTTCATCAAGTTGACAGGACCAAAGAGTTTATTGATTACTGTCACACATAACTCAGCAGAGACCTGGCTTGAGCTGATCAGCACCAAATGCTGGTCCTCTTCTGCCTTACCAACAGTTTCTAGGGGTCAAAATGATGGCTTTTACAGGAATGACATCTTTTTTCCTAGTTTGACATGAACTGGGAAAGTCCATAGAAATATGGAAATTCAGACACTTAAAATCAATCAGTTAAAACTAGTTAGTAATGTTAAGACAATCTCAGAAGCAGTTTCTTCTAAGGTATGAATATCTTGGGCAAACAAAGATAGTAGCTTTGGTCATATCATGCTCAGGGATCAGCCAGCTCAGCCTTGTCTTTTTGTGGTCTTCCGAAGAACATTTAGACAAAATCACCAATTCAACACTTCTTTCTGCTTTTTCCTGCCCATAACTTTCCCCTTCTCTCTTACCATGTAGATTTTGTAGAAGGTACCATACACTCTTCTTCAGTTTCCCTTGCTGGGGGCCGTCACACTCATTAAGCCACCATTTGACTTATGTGGCCTGTCACTTCGAAAGCATTCCTTCACATTATGGCAGTTCTCTGTATATCAAGTCACATGCTTTTTCTTTTGCATAAGTCAATTTTTTTTCTTTGCTTTATACATATTCTTATTTATAAACACCCACCAACATTGAAATGAGCTTCTAAATAGAGCAGACTGTGTTTTCTGTTTTGCATTGAACCAGATTTCATCAAGCAATATTTGATTTATCCTGTGCTAAACACAGATCGGTCTGAATCTGCTTTCTTTCTGGTTGATGCTTTACTATTTTCGTGGCATTTTTCAACAACTCATTGCATCAAGGATAATAATAACTTGTAAGGGCACCTCTAAATCTGAACTTGACTGCACACTCATGCTCTTTATGCTCCTTGGAGATATGCACGATTGCCTTTTTGTTTATGGTACCCTCCAGTAAGACTAGCTTGGGGAAGTTAGAAAAATAGCCTAGACAAGTATGTAGGTGTTTTCAGAGTTTCTTCAGCCAGTGTAAACAAACCTATTCCTCTGTTGCTTAAGATATGGGCAACTTTTCCTGCACTATCAAAACAGACACTTTCCTCTTTTGACTTACTTCTGTTTTTGATAAATATGATAATCCTGTGAATTTCCTTGTTGTTATAAGCATTCATACATGTGACGCTCTGTTATATTTTTTCAATCCAAGAGAGACCTTCATATATGCTGTATAATTATCCAGAACACATTAGGAGTCTGGACAGGCTTTTAAAATCAAATTAGAATGTACATAATCTACTTCTATGTTTTGTTACATTTCAGTCCATCAAAGACATTAGAAAGCATGTCTGAGGACACAGAAATTTATTTTGTGTTCATATTCTTAAAAATTTCCATTTTGAGGGGGGGATATTTGTCAGATCTTTCCAATTCTGGCAACAAGAATGCTAATTTTGACTTCCCATAAAGACATGAAACTGTAACTTCTCAGTAACTAAGGATAAGGTATTTCAGAAAATATTCTGATGCTCATTTTTAGATGCAGAAAAACCTAGATTCAATTTTTAATTTAATGTTCAAAGAGGTCAGTATTAACACTGTATTTGGAAACATCCATGGGCAATTCAGCTTTTGCAGAAATTGTCATAATACTTTATGACTGTAACTTTGTTCTGAAGAAGTGCGTTGAAAATCTGTGTGGGTTTTTTTTTAAAATATCTGCATCCTAAATCCATTGGATCTTCTTTGCATAGCAAGAGTCTCAGATTGTTTTGGGAAGAGACATATTTGCTTGTTTGTTTGTTTCTCTCTTTTTTTTTCTAAGCTAGACATTTATTTTCCTGTGTAAACTGTCATTCCCAAGAACTTTTTCTGTGTTTCTCACGGGAGAGGTTTTGCCTCAAAAAGTGAAGGAATATACAAGCTTGTAGCTGAGATTTAGTTCTGATTATCATAGAATCATAGAATGGTTTGGGTTGGAAGGGACCTTTAAGGGTCATCTAGTCCAACCTCCCTGCACTGAGCAGGGCCATCTTCACCTAGATCAGGTTGCTCAGAGCCCCATCCAGCCTGACCTCAAATGTTTCCAGGGATGGGGCATCTTCCGCCTCCCTAGGCAACCTGTTCCAGTGTTTCACCAGCCTCATTGTAAAAAATGTCTTCCTTATATCTAGTCTAAATCTACCTTCTTTTAGTTTAAAACCATTACTCCTTGTCCTATCACAACAAGCCCTGTTAAAAAGTTTGTCCCCATCTTTCTTATAGGCCCCCTTTAAGTACTGAAAGTCTGCAATAAGGTCTTCTCGAAGCCTTCTCTTCTGCAGCCTGAACAACCCCAGCTCTCTCAGCCTTTCCTCATAGGAGAGGTGTTCCATCCCTCTGATCATTTTTGTGCCCCTCCTCTGGACTGGCTCCAACAAGTCCATGTCTGTCTTGTGCTGAGGACTCCAGAGCTGGACACAGTACTCCATGTGTGTGGAGAGTGGAGTAGAGGGGCAGAATCACCTCCCTGGACCTTCTGGCCACACTTCTTTTGATGCAGCCCAGGATACGGTTGGCCTTCTGGGCTGTGAGCGGACATTGCTGGCTCATGTCCAGCTTTTCATTCACCAGTACTGTCAAGTCCTTCTCTGCAGGGCTGCTCTCAATCCCTTCATCCCTCAGTCTGTTTGGATACCAGGGATTGCCCCGACCCACGTGCAGGACCTTGCACTTGGTCTTGTTGAACCTCATGAGGTTCACATGGGCCCACTTCTCAAGCTTGTCTAGGTCCCTCTGGACCCCTTCCCTCCAGCATGTCGACTGCACCACACAGCTTGGTGTTATCAGTAAACTTGATGAGAGTGCACTTGATCCCACTGTCTATGTCATTGATGAAGATATTAAACAGTACTGGTCCCAATACCAACCCCTGAGCCATTGACCACTACTCTCTGGATACGACCATCCAACCAATTCCTCATCCACCATACAGTCCACCAATCAAATCCATATCTCTCCAATTTAGAGAGAAGGATGTTTAAGGGACCATGTTAAAGGCTTTACAGAAGTCCAGATAGATGACATCCATATCTCCTCCCTTGTCCACTGATGTAGTCACTCCATCATAGAAGACCACTAGGTTGGTCAGGCAGGACTTGCCCTTGGTAAAGCCATGCTGGTTGTCTCAGATCACCTCCCTGTCCTCTATGTGCCTTAGCATAGTTTCTAGGAGGATCTGTTCCATGATCTTCCCAGGCACAGAGGTGAGGCTGACAGGTCAGTAGTTCCCGGGGTCCTCCTTTCTACCCTTTTTAACAATGGGTGCAATGTTTCTCTTTTTCCAGTCACCAGGGACTTCACCTGACTGCCATGACTTTTCAAATATCGTGGAGAGTGGCTGGGCAACTACATCAGCCAGTTCCCTCAGGGCTCTGGGATGCACCTCGTCAGGTCCATAGACTTACATATACTCAGTTTCCTCAAGTGGTCACAAACCTGATCTTCTCATTAATATGGAGAAAACCCCTGGGAACTTAAAGATACAAGGTAATTGAGACAAAAAGTAAAGGAAAAGAAAGACCAAATAAGAAACAGTGCCTTAAAGGAAGGATTGAGGGGGATGACCTTCTTTAGTCTGGGGAAAGAGAAGGCTAAGGAAGAACAAGTTTTCTGAAATGGCACAGGCTGCCTAGAGGTGTGAAACCTCCTGACTTGAGAAGTGATTAGGTGACAGTCAGTCAGGGATGGTCTGGGTATCCCGAGTTGCCTTTCAGTGCAGAAGGTAGGGCTGGGACACAAGCCAGCAGTGCTGCCCAAGTAATGTCCCACATCCCCTTCCCAGATAAGCAGCTGCTGTCCAGACTCTGCAGGAGTCAGGATTTGTTGCCTCCCATAGGTCCATGATGCTGCTGACAGTAGCTGTCTGGGTAGGAGTAAGAGACCCCAGATTGTTCTCAACTTGGAATTTTTTGCCTCCCACAAATATATCCCCAACTGCCATGAGCTTAATACCCGCTAGTAAGCCATTTTTGGCTCCAAACCATAGCCTGTGTGATCTTTTAAGATCCCCTTCTGCTCTACAGACATATGACACAAAAGTTTCAGAATCACTGTGATCTACCCACCCTGCCTTGTGACCTAACTATATCAACATTTCTTCTAAACACTAGATTTGAAGCTCAGAATTTACATTTGATTAGGTGTTGTTCAACGGCTCTGACTCTTTCAAAAACGAACTCAAAAATTTCTGGCCTTGCCCTTCAGAAGATTTTTTTTCCCAAATCTAAACAAATCTTTGCCTCCTTTTTGCACTGAATGTATGCTATACTTTCCTGTGAGGCCCCTTCATTACCAAATACAAATGTTAATTGAAAGAAGTAATATTTTGCACAATGAGTGTGAGATGCAAATATCTGCCAGAACCCTTCTGATGTTATACTCCACATAAAAAATGAAAAATACTTGGAGTTAGTTAATCCACTCCCAGTTTATCCATTTTCTCAATGATTTATTTAATTCACAGAATCACAGAATATTAAGGATTGGAAGGGACCTCGAAAGATCATCTAGTCCAATCCCCCTGCCGGAGCAGGATTACCTAGATCATATCACACAGGAACGCATCCAGGCGGGTTTTGAATGTCTCCAGAGAAGGAGACTCCACAACCTCTCTGGGCACCCTGTTCCAGTGTTCAGTTACCCTCACTGTAAAGAAGTTTTTCCTCATATTTACGTGGAACCTCCTGTGTTCCAGCTTGCACCCGTTGCCCCTTGTCCTGTCAATGGAAGTCACTGAGAAGAGCCTGGCTCCATCCTCATGATACTTGCGCTTTACATATTTATAAACATTAATGAGGTCCCCCCTCAGTTCTGACTGTACATAATTAAAGGATCCAGATTCTTCTTTTTCTAACAAGACTGGCAAAGGTACCCCTTATTATATATGTGCTAACTGTACAATATTTCCATTTCTACCTTCTCTGCTTGAAATACTCTGTTTGTTTTCACAAAGAGCCAGAAGTGTCCCCAGGTGACAATGGAGCATCCCTTCCCTTTGGCTTCTGTGGGACCTAGGAATAAACCAGACCACCCAGAAACAGAATTTTAAAGAAAAAGATCTCTTCACTTGAAGAGAAGCTTATTACAGACTCCTTTCCAAGTAGGAAGTGACCTTTAAAAATAATCTTTAGCAAACCATTCATGCATCGTTAACTTAAACAAACACTATAGCTTTAGCTAAATGAGAAAGTATGTTTCCTTCCTGCTGATTTGTTCCCAATTATGTGTTGTAACAGAAAGGAAGTGGAAGATCCTCAAAAAAAGTAAGCAACAGATGCAAGATGTTTGGAAAGTTATTATAATTTTTGTAAACATTATCCTGGAATAAACCAAGCATTAGCCAAATTAGGGGTACCAATCGTATTCATAACTAGCTTTTTTGTCCAGCAAAACTGATCCATGTCACAACACGGGTGCTTTTTCAAAACAAAAGATAGGATCCTATAAAGTCCTGAAGTCCGTTTGCTCCCACTGAGTTCACTAAAAATTGAGAAATGCCCTGAGAAGGTTGCAATTCAGCATGCAGACAATGGCCTCTGTAAGCTGCTCAGAGTGAGATTCATACTTTAATTTACATGGGAGATCACAGTTCTTTTTCTGTTCAGTTATGTGCAATCCTTTTAAAAACAATGGTCAATTAACAGATATAGGCAAAAATTATTAAACTTCTCTGAAGACTTAAAATTGACTGAGAATTTGTGAAAGCAAATGAAAACATGTCAAAACACTACTTTTCATTTTCAGTACCTAGGAAATATTTCTAAGGGATGCAGGAAAAGTGACTAGGAAAAGCTTTTTTTTTGTCAGCAGACTGAAGTTCACTGAGTCCTTCAGACCTCCCCTGGGATGTCTTTTTTCTAGAGCTTTACATGTCGGAAAAGGTGGATGAGGTGCTCCGAGGACATAGGTCAGTCCATACTGCACACAGAATAGCAGCTAAGCCTGCTTCAAATGCGCAAACTTGTCTACTAAGTCACCTGTCTGCAACAGCTTGAGGAAAGACTGATTCATGTTTGTGCATGAAGAAGATAGCTCAGGACCTTGACAGCACTCTGTAAGGGGGTTCAAGGGAAGCAGAAAGCCTGGCATGCTCTGTCTCTACCAGCTTGTCTTTTGTCCCATTTACAGAGTGGCTCCCAGGTGCCTCCCCAGCATGATGAGAAGGTCATTAGCAAAGCGTTGAACTCAAGCACATCAGATTGCATGTGCTTTGAAACACAGGTTCTGGCAATACCTGCAGCACCCTTGTGGTCTGATAGTCTTCAAAGCAGACAAACTTGGGTTTTTGAGCTTTCCAGGGCATACAGAATACAGCTCTGGTAATGAAGGCATGCAAACCTTACTCATAGCAATAGCTTACTCTTTTTCCAGTAGCAGTGAAAACACCTGTGTAGTGAAATAAAACAAAACTAACAATGGCCTTGTTTTTCCTACAGTATTACCTACCATGGACATCTCCAAATTCACCCACGGATTTCTCTGAGGCTCTAGACCATCAGTGGAAAGCTACAGACTGACATACTAGATTCTGATTACCTCTTTAGCAGCAGCACAACTAAGATCTTGTATTTACTACAAAGCTAAATCAGTCTTAACTCAAATACACCAGGCCCCATCCATGCATGGAAAATTTTAATGCAAGTATATAAAGGAATGTATAGTTATACTAGTAAATCAAACAGGTCCAGACCCATTTTCTAATCAATGGGCACAGAAGAGTCCATGTCAAAGTTATTAAATTTCTTTCCTCTGCAAAAGCAGGATAAATGGAAAAGACCTATAAGGTTGGCCCTGACACTTGCTTGAGAAGAGGCTGGTAGTGTGCCAGGAGGCATGGACAGACCTCACAGATGAGGAGAAGGGAACAATCAGGTTCCAGTGCCCAGGTATTTTCCCAGACACTGTTTAATTTACCAGGATAAAGCTTATATTTTTTTTGCATCTGCGTATCTATATTTATTTTAAAACCAAACCCCATTTTGTGTAATGTCAGTTTTAAATCTTAAGTGTATCCATCAAACATTGTGTAATTAATAACAAATATACAAGGCCTGTTTCTTTTGTTGAGTACAGTGGCAGAGTTGTCGCTCTGAGCGTAGCACCGAACCAGGTTTCTTCCTTGTCGTTGCCTATCTGTTTCTCATTTGATTGATTTGGTTGGGTTGGGGCTTTTAGACCTAGTCAGGATTTCTATTTTTTTTTTGCCACTTTTCTGAAGGAGAAAGTAATCATAAAGCATGTCTGTGTGCCTGTATGTGAGAGTACACCCATATGTGTTTGACAAACATTAGGTTCTTGCTGATATAATAGAAACAGGCAGCTGGGGAAAACAAGGCGGTCCTGTGAGTCTGCATAGTTCTGTTTAAGAAAAGGCTGCTTCAGGCACTTCTATTTTATTAGATGCCAATGAATGAAAACAGGGAATTTGTCCTTCTCATTCCCAAATGAACAGAAAGCCTGGAGCTGCCATAAAAAGAAAATCACAGGAAACTGAGAACTGTTAGTTTAAGTTGCAGTGAGGTACTCAATTTTGTTATCAACTCCTGTTCTACAGATCTGCTATCTTGTAGGAGGTGTCCAATGGTGATACCATGGCATTGCATATATATGCTGACCACTGCACACCAGGACACTGCGATTTCTCACTTGACTGAAGATGTGTCCATCATAGTCAGAGAGATTGGTATCAATTCTCTGTAGGCTTAAAAGATTCTGGATCATGAGTAAGCAAACACCACAAAGCCACAAAATCATAACAATTTGCAGCTGCTTGGAGCACTTGTGAAATAGCTGAGAGGTTACAGTATGGTGAGTCAGATTTTCACATCAGAATACCTGTCACCACAATTGGCACCTTTGGGTAAATTATTCAGAAAATAAATTGTTGGAAATTTTACAACCTTTCCTAACTTGTCTGAGTTAGAGAACACATAGCATGCAGAAAAAACAGGAGAACTATGCTAGAGTCAAGGTAGCAGAAACTAGAGTCTCGCTCTCCCTCTTGTTTACCACCTATATAGGACCTCAGGTTTTTGCATTCCGGGTCGAAATTATCCCCAAATTCAAATGATCATCTGCTTTGTCAAGTAAAATCATTAGAATTTAAATAAGATCATAATTATACATAGTTTATTTTCTTTTTATCAGTCTGAACACAAAAAGCTCGTCTCTGCCACATTGATGTCTCTCTCTTCTGTGAGTGTTTAGCTTGTAGAAGACAAGAAAACTGCTAAATATCTAATCAGTTCGTGAGCCCACTGGGGCTTTAAGATAGAATAGAAACTCCTATATGCAGCTCTTGCTTACTGTGAAGTCTGAAAAAATACAGAATATTCAGAAAAGGGAAGACAAAATATTTGGGTTTGATCCAGTCAAACTCCCCACAGTTTGTCACATTTAACTTTGTGCTTTTACTCACAAAGCCAGGATTCACTTCCTTTCCAGTCAGTGGCCCGCCCAAACGAGAGACAGCTATGCATCTCATCACTGGCTGTCTGGTCACTGCTGCTAAACTTAAACTCAACCATTCCTCTGAAGCCATCTTCCCGATACTCACAGGTTGTATCAGGACCAGTCTTGACCACTCAGGAGGGATCTAAATCCTTTCTCCAGTTGTCATGTAAGACAATCGGAGGAGAGGAACTGCAGTTCAAATTTCCATGCCAGAATCCAGACTTTTTAAAGTCGAGTCAACCCTGCAGTTCCCAAGAGTTGGCTGAAGGCACCTACTGTCTTTAGAATAAGGCATAAGAATGAGAACTGACGTAGTACACCTGTAATGTAATGCAAATAGTGTATTGTCAAATAAGGAGTTGATGATGTTACCTGTGAGAAAAAAATTACTGGCACAGTTATCTGTAGGACCAAGTGCTTCCTAATGGAATTCTGTACATCATTACTTTAAAAATATTGTCTCAGACACTAAAACTGATGCACATGCATATGCACCTTCAATTTTGTATTTATTGCCTTTACTAAAAACAAAACATTTTTTTCATAATCATTACAAAAAAAGAGTATCACTCCATAGTCGGGGGCTATAGGAGGAAATGCAAAATGCTAACTTTAAGCTGTTTGTCTTCATTCTTCAAGAGCAGTACTCCTGGCAATCAAAAGTTAAAAGCTGAACTTCCAGGTTCCACGTAACGCAATGGAGAGGGATGCTCCAAAGAGCAACTCCTTCCCCATGGTTCAGACATGGGTTTCTTTGGATGGGATGAGCCATTCTGCTGAGATGGCTATTTCTCAGTGTTGGTTCCAGGATGAAGCTACATGGCACCTGAGATGAAATACCCTACTTTGAGGTAGGTGCCAAGAAGGATCTCATACTGAGAAACTTTCAAGGACAAAAAGTAGCTGGTCAAATGCTTTTTACCAACAAATTCACCATTAACATCGACTTTACAGATACTCTACTGAAAAAGAATAGTCTGCATTTTTAACTGTCTTGTATAGGTTTTAAAATAATGATTCGTCAGAAACAGTAGAAACTTTTGTCCACCCAAATACAAGTTAATTTATTTTTCCTTTTTTGATTTAATTTTATCCATGTGTATTTTTTTGTGCTAGTTTACATATTAAACACATTGCATATAGTTTTTTTGAGAAGTATGGGACCAACATCATTAAAAAAGTATGAAACATCAAACTAACTCCAATGTGTGCTTTATTAGTATTCCGAAAGCACCCAACTACTCATGCAGAGAGATCAAAATTGAGAGCTTCTCCCTTTTTTCTCTCTGGTTCTTAGTGAAAATTTCAATCGGTAAGTTTACTGAAATGTTACTGAATTACACCACCTCATTAGAGCTTTCATAAGTTCACCTGACTCTTACTTTTGCTCTCTAATTTATAGTTTAAACTTCTTGCCTATAGTAAGATTAATCAATTTTTGCTCTTAAAACAGATTTTGTTCCCGCTTTCAACAGTCTTTACTGAAAGAAAACAAAAAAAAACACTAATCCTTTTCATTATTCTGCTTAAGGTAACATTTGTGACTTTGAAGCTTTCCCTTTATAGGTCATTTCTTTATGTCTCCCAGATTTTTGCTGTCAGCTTCTTTTGCATAATGCTGATGCTCTCTGGCAATGCTTTTACTCTCCTCTCTCTGCACAGACTAAACTAATGAAACGTCATTATACCTGTTATTGTGGTTTCTCTCTACTCGATTAATTTTCTCCATTCTTTTCAGCCTCAAGAGGGGGACAATATAACAGTGTGAGATGCGTCATTGTCTTGAAGAATAAAAGCATGAGAGCAAAACCAGGAATGCCATTGTTTCCTGATCTGGGCTGAAATATTTACTCACTTATCCTGAGCAGCCCTCTATTAAGATTACTGTTCTGCCTTCATTTTCCCATATGTGAACCGAGGATAATGTATTTTGTCTCAGTGAGGATTTGGATAATTAAGGCTTTTAATCCAATCCTTATGTAATAATTGGGCTTACTTTAAAGAAAACATTGTAAGGATGTTTCTAGGAAACAGGGAATCAATAGCCTCAGGTTCCAAATATCCCAGGCAGTCCTTTTTTGAACTCTAGCGAAAGCGAACTTCATCAGGACAGTTGAATGAATTGACTTTTGGCTCACCAGATGAGCCAAAATAAAATGTTTCAGTGAAATAAAGTATTTTGATATGGTTTTTTTTTGCTTTCAATTTTTCCCTTCTGTAAAGATGCACTTGGATAAAATTGGAAATGCTACTTTGAAAATAAAAGCTAAAATATTATTTTGTATGCTGAAATTCAGCATACAGTGTATGTCTCCTTCCCAGTTGGTACATAGCTCTCAGACATTTCATATTTGAAGTTTTAAACAAACAAAATATTTAATCAAAAAATTGTAACCAGTCGTGTTTGTTCAAAAGAGGATTAAGATTATATTAATTCCTGGAACAATAAAGACTTGGGAAGTGTTTTCTTTTTATTTGTCTGACTGAGTCACTTTTCGAATTATTATTGTAATGCTGCTGGATTACAGTAATCACTGTTGCATGATAGGGCAACTAATGTCTTTCTATTGTTGAAGTCCAAATAAATATCATGTTAATAAACAACATATACATGCTAATAAATAAAAGCAGCTGTGTCACGCTTCACCAGGAACATCAAAATATTACCAGCCTGAATATTTTCCCTCCACCCTTCAAATTTTGATAAAAGACACCCTTTAACTTCCAAGTGCAATGTTGTCAAAGACTCCTTCAGAACCCCAGGACTGTCTTTTATACGGCACTGTGATGACAACACCCACAATCACATTTTGGTGGGGTTGGGAGGACATTTTGGGGGCCTGCTGACGAGGCTGGGGCAGGGTCCCGTGCCATACCCCCATCTCCAGCACCCCCAGCACAGTAGCTTCTCCTGGGATGCTGAGGGGCCTCTGCATTTCTCTGCCTGCACAACACCTCACACCAAGGAGGTCACTGTGCCTTGCAGACAACTTTGTATCCCTGCAGATGACCAGATTCAGGCTTGCAGGAAGGCAGCTGCTGAATAGATCCTGTGTTGGTATGGCAGTGAATGAGCTCATCACTACTGGATCAAGTGTATTTATTTTTGCCAGCATTTGTATGATTCATGAATTGCTTACCTTTTTACTGTTGGAAAAAAGTGTTCAATAAGCAAAGACTGTCTCTGTCCCTTGATTCTAGCCCAGCATCTAGAATATTCACATTTTAGAAACTCTCCTGTATTTCCTGAGCTCAGGCGACAGAGCTTTTACTGGTGTGAGTTAGACCACAGACAAGAATAAAATAGGCGGAAGATGCAAACCAATGCATGACTCTCCACAGGGTAATACTCTAATTTGCTAAAGTCTTCATGGGAAGCGAGATATGAATAGGGCTTTACTAACAGACATTTCTGAATGAGAAGCCACAGTCAAGCTCCATTTGCAATATGCAAAGATTTTAATTCTTTTAAGGTTTGATTTATTCCTAAACTCACTACTTTTTTAATTAGTTCTGATCAGGCTTTATTTTGAAATTTATTGATTTCCTTTTTATATCCATTGCCACTGATTTGTTGATGACAAGGGTCAGAGATAGCACAGGACCTGGACAGCTTGATAGATCAGCACAGCAAATCAATCGCTCTGGAAATTTTTAGTAAGACCTTAGTACATAGTGACTTTAACAGACGCACGTTCATGCTTTCATAGGAGTGCATATTGTAACCAACCTAAAAATACACCCAGGACTGTGCTGAGTTTTCTCACACAAAAGCTTTAAAATGTCATATCTTATCACATGAGGCAGCCTGAAAATACTGAAATAAATATGCCCTCTGCAATGTCCTAATTGTTTTTTTCCTTTTTTTTTAAAAAAAGAAGTTACAATGATGCACAGTCCCTGTATCTACCCTCAGTAGACCGCTTAATTTCATGTACAGACACAGTCTGAAAAAATAAAATAAACTGGTTTTCATTGATTTATTAATCCTTCTTTTCTACCCATCTCCTGCAATATCAATACCCTTGCTATCTCAAAAGGGTGCATAGGGAAAAACAGATCAGAGCAAAGGGCATATGAAAGTGAGACACAGGGCATGATATGGAAGAAGCTGTGAACAGAGGGAAAAGATGCAGGGCTCCAGATGGTTCTGGACTCAGGCTTTTTTTGTGAGGATTAATGCAGATTTTGAGAGATCAACAGAATGTGTGGGGCAAACACATGGAGTTCAGAGGTCCGAAAATATTTCTCTCCTCCTTCTTCCAGAAGATGGCCAGTCATAAATACCAGTAATCAAAACTGGGACAATCAGTTGCTCTGAAAAGACGACCAAAAGAAAGGGAAAAGAAGAACAGCATATTTTAAAGTGATAAATATGAAAGCAGCAAAAAGCTCAGAGAAGCAGAGCAGCTGAATGTCAGAGCAGGGAGATGAGGGCACATCAGGACTACTGCGTTAGAAAATGAAATTTGCACACACCCACAAAGAGTCAGTGAGACAAGATATAAAAAAAAAGTCAACGGCTCTAGCATAAAGCAGATGATGATATGAGCAGCTTTCCTTCTTCTGGAAAAAGAAAACTTTGACTTGAAGAGAGTAATGAAGCAAATAAAGCAGAATAAATATGCCAATACATTTTTATAAAAATTGAAAGCATATGTGTTGTGTTAAAACATACATTTTAAACAAAACTTAACTCTTTCTCTTGAAGGAGAAAATTTGGGCCAGTTGGAGACTCAGCTGGTAGAAAGGACTGAAAGAGATCTGCACACCAACACTGGGGTCTGAATAGGGGAGGCCCCTTCCCTTCAACACTGAAAATACGTTGCAGCATTGCTCTGCTCCACAAGCCTGCACAGGAGGCAGGGCTGTGGTCCTTCCACCAGCCCTTGAAGGCACCCATGGGAAGGGAAACTTCACTACAGGCGGTTTTTAATTAAAACTATTGCAGTTCTTCGGTGGCCCATATTGCACCGACGTGACATAAGTGTTCAGCTATCTGGCTGCGTGTGTGCTGTGAGAGAGCAAGCTCAGATCCAAACTCACCAGTTGGCCACTGTCTGCTTACATATGGGATTGAAGAGAGCTGTGTTGGGATGCAGCAAATGCCATGGTGCTTGTTGCAGGACCCTCTCGCACCCTCTATGAAGAGACCTGGAACACTGGACTGATGCTCGCTGAATCCATGTCCTCCTTCTGCCCTGGAAGCAAAGTCACATCACTGTTACCAGATAGAGAAACACCTCTGGGTCCCACTGAGAAGGGTCCTGATGTTGTCTGCTATGAGACAGGTGGGAACTGTAGGCCCTGGACATCAACGTGCCTCCAATAAGCAATATGAATATATGGAGTCAAATTACTCGTAGCACTTTACAGACCCTTAAGGTTCAGCAAAATCTAGTCAAATTCAATTGCTTTCAGGAGTCAGCAGACACAGAAACACATCTCAAGACAAGAGGCTTTAATGCACTTTCCATAGACTCAGGAGAGAGGAGGGAGAAGAGGCTGTTTTGTCTGAAAATCCTTGACTCAGGTGATACGTTTAAAACGTGCCTGCCGACATACTCTGAGATTGCCACTAGCACTGCTCTGGGGCTGCAGGAAAGTGATTTGTACCGGGACGTCCAGATCTAAATACACTCCTTTATGAGCAAATTAAACTTAATGAAAGTGCCGATTAAGAAATTTACAGCCTTATAAAAGCCTAGCCAACATCAAACCCAAATCTTACATGGACACAGTACAGTGTATACTTCAAAATACTAATGTGCCACCCTTCAGCTTCTCTTGCTCCTTGCTCCATTTAAATCTTCCTCCCGAACCAAACTTAATGTGTCCTCACTTGGCCTAAGATAAAATATTCTTCAGGCTCAGCATTGGCCCACAATACGTCTAGTCTTCAAGTTTCCCCTGGTTTCAGACTCAAGGCATTATATGTCTCCATCTCACTGTTACTTCAATATTTATGGCATCCAAAGCTGGATGTCTCAAAGTTGCTTAGTGTTCAATTCCACTCCCATAAAAATTGGAGCCCCTCCTTTGGCAAACGGGACAGCTTGTCTACCGCTCCTCCCACCTTTCCACTCAAATGGTGAGCGCTGCTTTGCTACCCAAGAAGTCAGTCATTTTAATGTTCAATGAAAATTTTGATTCAGCGCTGTACAGGGTTCTTAAAACCTTTTTATATTTCTTTACCGTTGGAGAAAGAGTGCCAGAGTAAAATGGGTTTTCCTCCCTGCTGACTCTTGTTAATGGTGCAGATTTATCACTTCCCCAATTGACTCTTAGTCCGATTGCTAGGTGCTATCATTTGGCCCCTTGAAGGGGAGGCAGGAGGCTCCAGCCAGCTCAGCACTCAGAGGCAGGTTAATCACTTGCTTGGGAAAGTGTTTCTGCTTCATTAACTTCGTGGGCTTTCTTTTCATTTAGCAATTTGGCTTGTCTATAACACCACCTCTCTGTCCTTGTATTGGTTTCTGTTCCCCATTCCCAAGCAGAAAGCTAACAGAGAACCTTTCCAGTATGGGCTACAGATATCATAAGCCTGATATGCATAAACCACATCCACATCCTTTATGTTCTTCATAGCATTTAAACATCTTGACTGTGCTTCATAGTTTTTTATTGCTCCAATTATCCCTCCCCTTTTTACACAGGAAATTGAGATGCTAACTAGTATACACACTACAGAACGTGCTGTGGATGAGCAATACCTTGCTGCTATGGTATTCTAGCATCTGACTATTAATTACTACTATAAAAATGGTACGATATCTAGATTTGAATTGCACTTTCAAGTTGTTCAGTATGCTGACCATTTTTCCCTACTTTCTGGTCCTTGGGCAAAACTACTATCATAATAAAGAATTTATTAATGAAGTAGTAAATAATTATTTATTCACAATATATGTTGTCTTGGGATTTCTTCAGCCTGTGCCTCAAAGACCTGAAAGTATTTGTACCCCACTGGAACTGGCTGCCCAGGTGATAGGCTGTCAGGCTGTAGCAGTGTGGCAATCACTGTATCATCTCAAAACCAATCCTCTCCTCCAGCCAGCTCTGGGCTCCAGAGCAAATGCAGGTGATGCCCAGAACAAAACTATCTTCTTCTGGAGGGTACATACAAGATTTGGGGGAGGTGAAAATTATCAGTGGAACTAAGCACGGTGCCGTCCTTAAAACCAAAACTTGGAAAATTCATGTTTTGAATTTGTAAGCCACAGAAAATAAGCTTCTTCATAAAGGCGTATCATTTAATAGTTGTATACTGAGTCACTGAGAAATGAAAGAGCTGAAAGTACATGATTCACCTGAGCAGGAAAGGCAAGAAAAGGACTGGTTTACAAGCAATAAGTACAGCCTGCTCTTTAAAGGAAAAGATTCATTGTTGCTGAATAAGAGTCCACAATTATATGAGAAAAAGAAAAAGTGCTCTAAAGGTGTACTTACAGCAGATTAAAAAATGGTGTCACTTTCCTCACTGCTTATTGCCAGTCACAAAGACTGAAATTTGGGATGTTTCCATCTGAATGAATTATTCCTACAAAGAGCTTTTGAAAGAGTAACTTCTTTTGGAAAAAACAAGTTGTGTCTAGACCTGCTGAGAGCTTGACGATGATGTCTGCTAGCGCCAATGGGTGCAATCATGCCCTGGCACGGGCAGGGTCTCATGTCACCTCCTGTGGTCACCTACTTTGGGGTTTTTGCCTAAAAGCCTCATCCTCTTCCTATCCTTGCTCTTTACCATTATCTGCATTAGCAAAAGACAGTTTTCAATCATAAAAGATCAGACTTAATGCCTTTCATTCACCTTCTCATTTTCAGAAAAGTAGTAGATATTTTACATGCATGAGTTAAAGCTCAAGAGATTCCACCCTGGCAGCCAAAGTGAGATAATTTCAGTAGCTCAATACCTCTACAGAGTTCTAACACTTGATATTGTCTTATCCACAGTCATGTAAGGAGCCCTTGGGGTCTCACTGACCTACTGGAGCAACAGCCATCTCCCCCTCCATTCGCCAGGAGTTTGCCTGCCCAAGACCTCGCCTCCAGTTCATTTCCAGGAAACAGTGGCATTGCTAACAAAGTGGAGAGGTTTCATTGTTTTCCTCCTCAACCTTTTTCTTTGGTTTCATGTAAATGATCTTTTCCACAACAGATATGGAAGGTTTAGATCATAAGTAGAAAACACTGTCCTTTTGCCATGGTGAAATGGCACAAAATTAGTGCACTATTAAAAAAAAAAATAAATAAAAGCAAGAAGCCTGTATTTCCACAATAGTAGCTTTGCAAAGCAAATTCTGGGAAATATACACAGCTGCATTTTTCTTGGTATTTTAACTTTTATGTTCAAATTTCCTCCAGGTAGTGGGAGAAAAAAAAAACGAGCAGAACTTTTGGAACATGAACTAAACTAAAATAGCAGCAGGCTCAGAAGCTCAGACTGAAGATTATAATAAATGCAAGTACTCAATAGATCAGTCTCCTTGTATTCTTTCTTTATGTTGTTGTTGCTGTAGGTTTTTTTGAGAGTGGGATTTTAGTACTATGCACAGGTCTTCATACAAAATGCACAGCAGGGGCTATGCACAGCATTCCCAGCATTTTTTGAGCACCAACCACAGCTTTTTCATTTCACAGATCATTACAAATTTGATAGAGTGATTATACAGAGACAAATGGCCATATCCTGACACATTCTCTGCATGTGGGTTGGTTAAAATAATTTATTTTTCTTGCCTGGGCTGAGGGGTGCATAGTTCAGAGGGACCCGTGAGTCGTGGTAATAGATGTGTTCTTTTGGTAGGATTAAATGTTATATTGTTTACTGTTATTTAACTGGCAAGCAGTGTTGATTTCTTTGTAAGTTATACAATAGCAGTAACTTTCCTCCATTAGTACACATTTAAAAACCTCAGTTAAATCTTGTAATAATTATAATTAATTTGCACCTTCTTGGTTTACATTACTTTCAGTAGATTCCTGCTATAGTCCTTCTCATTTTTAATAGCAATTAATTTTACATTTTCTCTAATAGGGAGCTAAGTCTCAAAAGTGAATTAGGCATATTTAAAGCTGTGATATGAAGACAGTGAATTGTTTAAAGGACCTATGTTATGAACATGGAGAGTGGCTTGAAAAATCAGGATGCTGAACTCAAAATTTAACCATTTCTTACAAAATCATTGAAATCCATCCTCAGTGCTCTGCTGTTCAGAATGGGGGAAAAAAAGAACAGAAAAAAATATTTTCTTAATTTCTCAAAGCTGCTAATATTTTCACATCTGTGAGAGATCATGGAATCCTCTATACACAAAATACTTTGCAAAAACATTACAGGAAGCACTTATGAGCATATGGCAACAACTTGCAAAGTATTCATGTAATATTGCTTGTTATTGACACATCAGTTTAGAGTGAACTGGGAGCATTTTTATCAGATCACAAAGTTGATATTTATCAGTGTTCTTAAGATGGCAACAAAACACTCTATTTAAAAATAATAACCAGAAAATCATTAATTATTGCTTTAGCTTTTCTAGAGATTTGTAAACTGAAACTAAAGATACTGCCTGCAACACCATTACTTTTCCTAGACAAAAATGCTTGGGTGCTTTTGGAATGCACTGAGCTTATCCTGATGCAGAAGTCACAGGAAGATTACACCACACACACAGGAGAGAAAGTGGGGGTTCATTTTATTGCTGAAACAGTATCATAAACCTGATGTTTTTCCCCATCAAGTTATACGAATACAAACTCTTTAATTTAAAGTTGATGCTACTTGCTTCTTAAAGGACAATGTATTTCTGTGTCATTTACAGTTACATCAAAGGGCAGTAAAATAAACACTTTGTGAAATCCAAGTTAAAGGCCATGGTATTTATTGCCTGCATCAGTAGCCATCCATGCAACTTTTTTTTATGTCTGGTGTTAGGGGTTATCACTTGTTTATATGACACATTGCCACCAGATACAGAAATGCAGTATCCATCTCAATATAGGAATCCTGCAGATTATTTTTACAGCAACTAAACAGTATTCCAGATCCTTAGCTAAATTAAATCAGAAGAGCCCCATCAGAAGCAGTGAAGACATAGTGATTTGTGTCAGGTGAGAACTGAGATTTTCTCAACCTCTTTTTTTTTAGGAAAAAAAAAAGACCCAAACTAACCTCCAGTTGTGCATCATAGCAGACCCCATGGACCAGATCACCTCCAATTGTCCAGACTGGGGCCAAGCTGGGTGCTTAATAAGGCTCCTGTCTGTCACAAGGCTTTAATTTCTGAGGAAACCAAGGCACTAGGGACTAGTGTGTACTCAAGTCTCATGCCAGCATGGAGTTAGGAGGCAGCCAAGGTGTGTACTCTAGTGCTTTCTTGGGAGCCCAGACATAACGACTACTGGCAGCACAGTGGTTTAGCACACTTACTCATGTCATTATATGCTCTTCTCTCCTTTCTCCAGTAGCTCGACAGTATATGGGATCTCATGGATTGTTTCCACCCAGAAGCAGGAAGCAGGGTTTTCCTTGATGCAACCCTGCTTATTGATGACATTAAACACCATTTGCCAATGTAAATATCGAGAAGAGTGGCTATTAAGAGAAATAAATTTACCGTACGTTTTCCATGCAAATGCAAGTGCTGTGAGATGATGAGGTGGTTGGTAGTTGTCACTGCCATCACAAAGGCCTCCTGTGGGTCAAATGGGGCATGATCTGCAGCATACTCTTTGGCTGGGCCAAGGTCCCAACATGTACCCATGGGAGGGAGGGTGGATTCGTAACTCAGAAACCTGCAGCTTGAGGGAGTACCGAGGGTTGATCGGGCGCTTCTGCTGAGCCTTCCTTCCTGGGGAATTTTGCCCATGGCTTAGTAGTTGCCTTGGAGAGAGTACTGTAGGGTCTGTATTTGGGAGGCTGACTCTTTTAGAAGACTATGTGTGACTAGTAGGAGAGCGACCTTGCAACTGATGGCATAAAAGTTACTTCTTGTCCTGGATCTTAAGCCTGAAGAAGGTTTGTTAAGCCAGGGACAAGGCTTAAGAAGAGAGCAGCTAGCAAGCCAGGTGCCAAAGGCTAGCCTCTAGATGACAGAAAGTGAAGATGGCTATGAAGGTAGCTAGGGAAAAGGTCTCCTATTTCACAGACAAATTAAAAATTATGCAAAAGGCATTTCATTCACCTTGAATGGGCAAATGAATAATGGACTGTACACTTTTCATGAGCTCGTCCATAAAGAAAGCTTTCTCAACTTGATGTTAATGTGTGGAAGAGAGCTTGCACCACAGATTTCTGGTAATAAGGCTGGCATCAGTAGACCTTTGAATAGAACTTCTACTAATAACCACAACTAGACATCATGACTGGAGGTTGGGACAAGCTCTCATA
The DNA here is from genome assembly GCF_013368605.1 of Nyctibius grandis. NCBI lineage: Eukaryota > Metazoa > Chordata > Aves > Nyctibiiformes > Nyctibiidae > Nyctibius > Nyctibius grandis. The sequence continues at coordinate 93,380,410 of NC_090658.1, read as the reverse complement.
ATCTGACTCAGATTTACTAATGTAGGAAGAAGAAAAAGAGGGAGTATAGTATCAGATAAAAGAATAACAGGTAGAAGAATTCAAAACAAAGATACTTATAGTAACTGAATCTGAGTTTTATGTTTCTGTTGTGACTTCTTTTCTGTTTGTCATCATATATATGTCTAGAAATCTTACTATATGCAGAAAAAGGAATTTAAAATATTTATCCACTCAGTACAAGAATAATCTGCATTTTGTTTTTTCGTTAACATTATAATAATTTTAGCTGAATGAATAATCAATTTCTTCTAAGAAAATAAACAAACGGTCATCTTAAAAAAAAAAAAGATCCTCTTTTGACCTGCTTATATCATTCAAAGTCTTAAAACGGTTAATTTGTCTGCATTTGTGACTGCAATATGTCTATGACATGAAAATCTTGTTGAATTCAGGAATTAAAATACAACAGTATGACTGACTTTTAATTAAATATGCAAATTAACAAATAAAAGAAGTAATTATAAGTTTTCTTCACAAATGCACTAGACATTTAATTTACTACAAGACATTCTAACTGTAAACACCAGTACATTAGTACTTTTTTTTTAATGAATGCTTTTGCAAAGAGCAAATAGCTGTTTATTTATTTAAATTAGGAGAATAGGTCTTTTGTATATAGTATGCCAAAGAGAACTGGAAGACCAGAGAATATTTTCCCTGGCACTAGTAAGCAAGTGTAATATTTTCAAGACATATGACTAACCAACAGTGATATAAACAACATGCTAGAGGAGTGTCCAAATTGTTTATTTTTATTTCAGGAGAAATGCTTGCAAACTACTATCTCCCTGTTATTTGTATTTGGTTACCATTCCAAAGGTTAGGAAAAAATGCAGTCCTTTTCAGTGAACAATTTGCCACTCACAAAACCTACTAAAGAGCATACAGAGAAGATGGGTTAGACCTTGAATTTTTTTTTTTTTTTAATTATTCATTTAAAAGTAGAAAGGAGCCTACACCAAAACATTCCTTTCCACTCTTTACCCAGTTTTGAGGATTAATAGCTCCTGGGAAAAACCTTGCTGCAAGACTGCAAGAGAGCAACCAATTCAAATAATCTCATAGAATCAAACTTGTTTTCTCACCCTCAGCTGGAGAAAACCTGGGTACAGATCAGAATTTGAGGTATGGCATCATTGTCCTTTAAAAAAAAAAAACAGCTTATAAAATTCTCATTCATTATTTCATTTGTTCCTGATGTATGTAGTAGGGGTAGTATTCATTGTTCTAAGTATTTGTAAAATACATTACTGTTAAAGCTTTGACAGCTCCAAGTACATGATGCCTCATGTGGTGCATTCTGCTATACTGAAGCCTATACAAAGAACTCACACGTGTGCTGACCACCCAAGCCACTAGAAAGACACGCAAGTTACTTTCATGTAAAGATTTCATATTTCCTCTTGTTTGTCTTTGATCTTTTAATTTTCCTAAAAATGAACCCTGCTTATACATTTTCTTTTCCTCCTTTACTAATAACAATTGTGAGTTATGAGCCTCTATGACCAGATCGCTACCTCTGCAGAGACAGACTGGACTACAGAAGAAAATACACTACATTTTCTGAAATCTCATAAATTTCAGTGACAGAATCAGGGTTTCTTCCTTCACTAGGGACCTGCCGGGTGATGCCCTGGGCCATGGCTAGAGGTGAAGGTTGAGCTAGCAGTGCTCCCCAGAGCAGTCCTCACCTCCCCTACCCAACATCTCCTCTTGCTCTGCTGTAGGGAGCCGAAGTGGCTGAAAATTACTGCTGGAGGCAGAAGGGGCAGTTGTTGCCCAGCCCAGTGAGGGTCCTGATCCTCTTCACCGCTCAGCCATGAAGGCTCAAGCTGGCATGAGATGGGGCACAGGGTAGGGGCAGGACCAGGTGCTGGGGAGGAGATGAGTCCTTTCTCCTGGAGGCAGTGCTGGCTTATGTGTGCACTGTGCTACTGCCTCCTCTCCTGTGGTCCGTCCTGCAATGCCTCTTCTTGTGGTCATGCTTGTACCACACGGGAAACGTTCTCCCTATTGATAAACTGCTATTTTCTTATAGTCATGAAAGAGAAAAACAAAATTCTCTGAATAGATTTCTCTTGATCATGGGAAGAAAAAGCCTGTGCAATCTTCATCCTCCCAGCAAACTGAACCTATTTGCAGTGCTGTCTCATCAACCACATCACTATTGTTAAAGGTGTAAATTTGGTAGTGCTATAGCTGTTATTATATCAATATATTTCATTGCTCTATAGACAGAGGCATACTTCATACTGATACAACTGTAGCCATACTAGCAATACACTAATATACATACCATGATAAATAAAAATTATAGCCCTCCGTCCAACAGGCATGCCTATTCAAAAAAGTATTCAGTGAAAGTGGTGTTTATAAACACATTAGAGAGGGCTGCAGTTGGTGACACAGCAGAGTCACTCACATAATGGCTGTGGAGTCAGCTGGAAAGTGAGGATTTCAAATAAGAAATAACAGAACAGAAAAATTATATTCTGAAGCACAATCATGTTTCTATGCAGGCATCTCTTGTAAATAAAATGCAGAAATCATGTGGAGAAGGCCAAAGACTTTCTAATAATGCATCTGCAAAATTGTTTCAAAACACAAGGTTTTCCAGAGATATCCCTGAGGTGTCAACAGCTCTTTATAGCTTTTTGATTTTTTTTAAACAAGTTGTTAAAACTGGAGAGAAGTTTAACTGACATCACAGCAGGATCAGTTACTGGGACAAGGGAAGAGAAACTCAGCAGCTGCCAGTTTGGGTGAGGAGATGAGTTTTCTTTGTCTCTGGAACTGCGGCTCCAGTATCTTTAATCTTGGGAAGCTGATATTGCCTAAACCCCTCCTCACCTACCAGATAGCTTATCATTGCCCTGATTCTGTGCCCACTGAGGTCTGTACAAGACTCACAGATTTTTAAGCAGGAGTTGTATGCCAGCTTTCCCCCTCCCTCACCGCTTCAGTAAAAAAAGTTGTATCTTAACATTCACTTTTCTTCACGGGTATAGATCTGTTGTCATCATCTTTATCAAAAGAAATATGCTGTTAGACTTTAAAATGTTTAAAGCAGCAAACACTAATGTAAACAGCTTGTTTAACTAAACTAAAAACCTTTTTTGAACAGTGGGCCGGCATTGTTCTGCATAGTGCCTAATAAGTTGAGAGCCATCTCTCATTGCAAATATTATTATCCTTACAGCATGCAATCATAATAAATGCTAACTAGATGTTATAATTGTCACTACAGTTTATATTACTCTGACCCATTCCACTAGGGAATATTTAGTTCTAACAAGTGTAGTGATATGATTTATTTGCCCAGAACGGATGAGTCCTGGGTACCTAGCCCTCTGCAGGTATATTTAATTTTAGGCAGTGTTAGTAGACCACAAGCACCACATTCCATCCTGAAACATCTTTCTCTTCATAGCTGTGACTCATTGATCATCATTACCAGCCAGCTATCAGCTTTTGCCATGTCATTCTTGCTAGCATGTAGCAAAAAGACCTGGAAGTGTCCCTGAGCAAAGTTTTCTTCAGGCAGGCTAAGACTTTTAACTTTCATAATATTTTAACTGAGGTAAAATGATTTGTTCCAAAGAAGTTTGTAGAAGCTCCGAAGAGTTTGAAACCAAGAGAAGCCTTGTAGGTAACATGTTTTCAAGTTTTATTTCACTTCCTTTAGCAAAGTTCTCAATTATTAAGCTGCCAAAGTAGACATGCAATAAACTCTATACAAGAAGCTTAGTCATAGGCTAGCTAAGAGAAAAATAAATCACAAAAAGTAATGGAGGGCACTGAAAAAGACCCACATGTATTGATCTTTCACTGCCTTAGAGTGCTATCAGTATTGAGTCATCAATTTAAGACCAGCAAAGGCAACCATATTGAGGGATTATCAGCAACAGAAGTTGGCCTCTGCAAATCCTAAAATGAATGCAAATAAAACTCCAAGGACGTGTCTAATCTACATTTGTTTCTATTTTCATTCTTCTGTATTCCCCATAAGCCTTGTGGAAGAAAAAAAGAATTGGACCAAACCATGGAATTCAGTAAGTACCTTCTCTTTTGGGCTGATTTAAATAATGTGGATCAAATTCTAGCCATTCACCCACATGAAAGATCCAGGTTTGCTTTGAATCTCAAATGATTGTGTCTAAACAAGGATTTAACCTTGCTAGTACATATTTTTGTACTGTAGAGCAGAAATAAATGCAGTAAGCCAGATCCTATCAGCTCTTCATGGCCCAGTAATCCACAGGTGGGAGATGTTGATGCCCTCAGAGAGCCCACCGGCCCACAAGGAAAAGCATGGAGCTTCACAGCTGACATAGCGAACTTCCAGAAGAAGCAGGATTTGGGGAATCTGTCACAAAAACCTCTGCAGGTCGGGGGACAGGAGGGAAGTGTTAAGTATTCACACTATTGCCAATATTCAAGACATCCTCCTCTCTCTCCCTGCCTTCCTTCCCCTTCACCGTTTTCATCTTCCAGGAAGATTTAATGACACACAAAAAAGTTTCCTCAAATCTGGGTAAATCAGCGTTTAGCACATTGGATTGTGCACCCTGAATTCCATTTCTAAGGGACAACAAGCTGATCTTCTCCTCAAAACCCCACAAATATTGTATCAGGTAATCAGTAGTGACTAAGTAGGATTCTATGGTGGTGTCCTGCTGCCAGCAGATGACCTTATGGTAAGAGCTTGCTGCAAGCTGCAGGATACAGAGCTTTGGAATTTGCTCTCCCCTCTCCCAAACACACACATTCATACAACTTACCCCTAATTTACTGACATTTAATACATGTTTCAAAGTCCAATTTATATGGAGCCAAAGGGAGAGGAAAATTCTTGTGGATTACAAAGTATTATAAAAGAAAGAAATCTAAGAAAAATCACACATGGCTGGAATTTGTTCTTGAATTTTTCATTTTATTTTGACATAGCATCTTTCAGTGCTTGACAAGAATTTCTAGCAGTTGCTTTCACTGTTTTTTATATTATGTGTGAGCCAAGTGTGGTGTTCTCTTGGGGGCATCTTAATGCAATTGAATTGCCCTGCTGAATGCATAAACAGCGCTGGCAAATTAAATATATTCTCCAAATATAACTCACTTAAAATTATCCTATGAGGACAAAAATAAGTTTCAATATATTGAAATAAATGCCTCAGTGTCATAGCTCAGCTGTACATGAATGATACAGAAGTGGGAATAGACACAAAAGTACCATTTTTCTTCCATGTCCTTCGATGCTGGAATGCACCATGACTGTATATGCAGGAGAAACTAGAAAGGCATTGATGACTTTAAAAGGATGGTCTCAACTTGAAGTACAGTCACTTAATATTTGACTATAATATATTACCAAGTTCAAGTCTTGCTACTGAACCCTAATTAGTATGCACTTGTAATGGTAACAATTAGAATCATAGAATTATAGAATCATTTAAGTTGGAAAAGACCATTAAGATCATTGAGTCCAACCATTAACTTAGCACTGCCAAGTCCACCACTAAACCATGTCCCTAAGCACCACATCTACACATCTTTTAAATACCTCAAGGTATGGTGACTCAACCACTTCCCTGGGCACACTGTTCCAATGCTTGACAACACTTTCGGTGAAGAAATTTTTCTTAATATCCAATCTAAACCTCCCCTGGCACAACTTGAGGCCGTTTACTCTTGTCCTATCACTTGTTACCTGGGAGAAGAGACTAACACCCTCCTCACTACAACCTCCTTTCAGGTGGTTGTAGAGAGCGATAAGGTCTCCCCTGAGCCTCCTTGTCTCCAGACTAAACAACCCCAGTTCCCTCAGCCGCTCCTCATAATACTTGTGCTCTAGACCCTTCACCAACCTCGTTGCCCTTCTTTGGACTTGCTCCAGCACCTCAATGTCTTTCTTGCAGTGAGGAGCCAATTACTGTGTTTTAAAATACTTCTTTTACCATTGTATGAGAGATTTCAAGAAGCATTAGCGAAATGGAAAAATTATAATCTTGCCACAAATGCTGCATAATGTACAAAGCGCAGAAGCAAACCAAAGAACCACTACAGTATTTCAGCTACTGATAAATTTAAATTACACTCTGATCACTTTTTTTTTCCTACAAATCAGGAGTGAGCTGGAATTCTGAGCTGTGGGGTACAAGGCAGAAACCTCTTGGTGTTGGGATGTACTGTTTTGACATATTATGTCACATGCACACACAGAAAACCCACAAACTGCAAAAGACAGCCTAAGTCAATCAAACTGCCTTGGCGAATACAGGAGTCAACCTGTCCCATTTTAACTGTTACAACTATTTTTGCAAAGCTTGCAATGAATTGTATCATTTTTTCCCTATAAGCCAAAAGCTTGCTGAGAAGGACTTGCTGATTTTCACAGGCCGGAACAGACACTATAACATCAGGGGCTGTAGGCGAGGGTTTGGCAATCATCTTGAACCGAGTGGTACAATCATACACAGACTCCAATGGCCTTCTGCAGGCTAAGTCCCTTGTTTGTTCTGTGAATAGGGCCATGCAGCAATGCTCTTTTCTCTGCTGCTGCTCCACCTGTGGTCTCAGTCCTGGTGTGGGTCTCACAGAATTCAAGTGACATAGAGGACTTTACACTGGCTTTCTGCACTGGACAGAGCATCCCTTTCATGTTTAGATAACCGTCCAATGTGAAAGCAACCGGAACTCAGATTATGTCTGCGGGAGAAAGAAAACTTTTATCTTGTAGTTCTCATTCAAGCAAACTAGTACACCAAAATGGAAGAAAGCCTTTACCTAACCTTTGTATTTGCATTCTTGGCTTCATGAATAACAAGAGTTTTTATTGAGGTATCAGTTAATATACAAACCTAGATAATGTGAGTGTCCATTGGTTATGAATGCACATGTGAAGAGCTATCACAGGTCAGCTCATAGGCAGTACCTGGTAAAGCCACTGTATTCCCTTAGTAACTTCAGCTTTAATGAGCACGTCCTCCTTACCATAGGACCCTTGCTTGGCAGTGAGCAGATCCTGCTGTTCTAGGACGGCAACACACCAATGAGTGCACAGTGAATAGTACCCTGAATTACCAAAGGCATTTCAGGACATAGAGTTCAGCAGAGAAGAAGACAGGCTGCTCCTCTCCCAAGTGCCTCCATAAAGCACTAAATATAAGAACCCAGTCTATACACGAAGCCAGATGGAGACGTCATCAGACATCTAAGTTACATTGAAATAAGTAGACGAAAAAGAAAAAAAAAAGTCATTGGTGATGTGAAAGCATTTAATAATTAACAGATCTATGTATGTCACCAGGATCCAAAATTGCCATTCTTTATGCCACAACTGAAGAAAAGAGTAAGATCCTTTCATCATTGTTTTAAGACGAAATACAATTTTACATTTGAGGCTGGAAGGTTTTCTTGACATTTTAAAACAAAAAGAAATAGGGAGGTTAATGACCCAATGTCTATTACAGAATGGCTGACATAGGAAGAAAGATTTAATTAGTGTAGCAAGGTCCGAGTTTTCAGAAAAGGGTTTCACAACCTCTGATCCCATCAGGAGATTCAAAACACCTGAGGTAAGCACAAGCACTTGAAATAATAAGTAAGAAGAGTTTTATTCTACAGAAGGCAAATAATGAACACATTTCTAGTGACAGAAACTGAATCAGTGAAAGCCCAGGCTTGGGTATAGTGCATTAGGTGACCCAAGAGTCTGGATCACACAAACCCACACATCTGCCTGCACTGCGTTATTTTATCTGTGCTGGAGCCTGGATACAGATGTGGTTGTTCATGCCATACAGGTACTTCTGGAAGGTGTGGGTGAAACATGGCTGAGGTTTCCTGGCATCACACAGAACAACGTCTGCCTAGGAACCAGCATGTGGTACATTGTGGGAAAAAACTTCTCCCCCTGAAGTCAGACACTACCATCTGGACACTCCATTGGAAGAATTTCTCTTGATTGCAGGCTATGTGTTCATCCACTCCAGGAGACACTCAAAGGCCTTCTGGAAACACAAAAGACCACTGAACCCTGAGGACGAGGCCAATGCATTCATGGTAGATGTGGCAGAAATCTTTCTCCAGTGCCACTTCATCTATAAACCTGTGTTTGTCCATTTAGGCTTATTTGTTACCAAATAATTTCATTTTATAGGTGAACTTGCATTTTCTGATATTTTAATGGCATCTTTTGATGTAAATGGGGCCCTTTATTTCCCAACAAGAAAGGCTAGATACATAGCAACTACTAAGGGCTATAACAAGTCACTAATGGTTTCAACTTGTTGCTAAGAGTCTGCTGCTTACAATTACCTTCTCCCTTAGTAGAAATCAGAAAACAACAAGGCTGCAGGAGAGGACAGTAATCCTTGTCCCCCCATCTCACAAAAAGGGTGGATCTATCCATTCTATTATTAAATTCTTAGCAGATGCCTATGAAGTTTGCTGAGGATTTTTTCTTAAAAATTTTGCAACTCCCCATCTGTTAAAGACACTTCCCCTCATTAAGACTATTTACATGCAAAGTTTTAGACTGCAGCTGCTTTTGTCATGACACCATCAAAATATTTGGAATGATTTTTTTTTTTTAAATGGGGGAAAATGTATTTTCCATTTGTACTTGGCATTACATTACTGAGAATCTCTTCTGGTAAAAATCAAACTGAATTTGCTGTGGTGGCACTAGTGTAGCTAACAAAGTTTGGCCCAGCATTGTACCTCTAATTACATTAATATGTTTCAGAATCCTTTTATGAACGAAATAATGGCCATTCCTTTTGTCTGATTAGGAAGGAGAAGAACCTCGCCTATACATCTGCCTTCCCGGCCTTATGCTCCTTACTAAATCAATGCTCCCCCACTGAGATTACAAACCTTAAGATTTGTTTCTAAGGCTTATTTCCCACTTCACAAAGTTTGTACTCTTCACAGTAAGGGCAATCGTATTTGTGTATATTCACTCTAACTGATAACACAAGGAAAATTTGTAACCCAGTACTAATTGTTTTGAAAGGTTGACTGTCCTATGTAGTTATCTATGACTAGCTTAGCAAACTGAGTTGCTGTGCATGATGATAGCAGGCAGAGGTTTGCTCTGTTGATACAATAGATTCTTTTTTTGTACAAAAGAAAATGAATTCTTGTGAGTAGCCAACTGTTAAGATTAAGAGAGAAAGAGAGAGTGCATTTCACAGTAATATTTAGGAAGAAAAGTAAAATTTTAAAGATTAACTCCTTGATACAGCATTTGAAACAGGCAGTAGAAGTGGAAATATATTTAGACGTATCTTCTCCACAGGAAGGAAAGTGTCCAGGTTCTCCCGTCTGACTAAGGAACAGTGGAAAAATGACTCTGGGAGAGAAAGGTGCAGATGGTATGAAGCGCTCTGAAGCTCAGAGAGAGGAAAAGATGTGAGAGTTAGGAAAGTCATGGATCGGCCATGGACACACAGAGACCAACATTTTACCTCCACCGTGTCAGGTGCTTCTTTTGGGACCATAGAGCACAGAATATAAAGGGGCTCGGAGTATAAAGTAGATCTGATAAGAGCTGATAATACTTTCCCTGCATTCCAACGGTGGTGCAAAGATGGTTGCATCACTGTAACATGTATACATGATGATAAAGTTTTTATGCATCGTGTAGCTAGAAAGTGCAGTGAAAAAGAGAGAGTTGAGGTTTCACCAACCCACTCAACACATGCTAATGAAGTATCTCAATAATTTATTTAATAATTAAATAAACAAATGTATTTTAACTTCACTGGATATCTACAACTTCTTCCTCCCCCAGTATCCCTGAGCAAACTATATTCAAATTTATGTCACGCTGTATATCCTGAAATCTATCTCACTCCTGTTGCATAACTGCACACAAATGCAGAGGCAGCAATCAAGAGAAAGAGAAATACAGAGCACTTTCTTTTAGTGTTAACAACAAGGTCATGGTGTTATCGTTTCTTGAGTTTTGCTGTAATCTAATGTAAATACGAAGCTGCTTTTGGAGAGCATTTTTCTTGTTTGGGTAGTCAAAAATAAGAAAAGTAGGGGAAAGGAGGCAGTTTTTGCAAAAAAAAATTTTAGAAAAAATTTGGCATCAGTTGTGACAAGACTCTTAGAAAGTACAATTTAAAATACAGGCAGTTTACCAGTAAAGAACTTTTCAACAGTAAAAAGAGTTGGTTTTTTTTCTGAAAACTTTTGAACAGTTTTCAACAATTAACACAATGATATATTGTATTTTTCTACTTAAAATACGTACTCCAAAACCTGGAAAATGGGTGTTAAACTGCTGAATGGGGGAAGAGTCCTAGAATAGTGTGCGACAAATCACTAGAACATTTAAATTGCAAATTCTATCATTGTACACACCAGGGAGTCATTGCTAAAAGAAGACATACACCCAAAATATGACTCTTCAGTTGTAAGGCTGTAGTCCACCTGGTTGATGGTGCAGGGTTGTGTTTTGACCATCAGACCTGTGGGATCACTACTGGTACTAATGGGTGGTAGTGACTCCACATAGATAACCTTATTGAAGCTTCCTTAAGGAGTCTCTTGCATCAGCCTTTCTGATCCTGTGCAGAACTTCAGCTGGCTCTTTTTAGTGGCATTAATTTACTCCTATTTCAGTGTTTCTTTCTCTGATCTCTGAGAACATTATCACAATATGGTCTTCTCTAATGACTGAGTCCACTCCTTACCAGGCTTTAGGCTGGGGTACATCAGAGAAACATCTCAGAGTATCAGTACAATCCCTCCAGGAACTAGCCCACGTGCAAATAACTGCTACTACGCTGCTCAGTATCTTTTGTCACTTTCCTGCCTATAAGTGGTAAAACACCAGACTCATTCCTTTTGTTAATTTTAGACTGATCTTGGACAGCCTGAATGAACACATACTTCTCTTATTTAAAAACATAGATCCACAAAACAACCATGTGCCTAAAATGACAAAATGATGCCAACCTCCTTTCTTTACAGAACACTTGTATAGCTTGTCAACAGATTCAATTTTGGTCAAGAGTGCCACTGCCTGACAGAAATAAATGCCAGCACAAAAAGAAGCAGTTTCAATTTCAAGCCAAATATAGGAAAAGTTATGTTGGTTGGGAGGCAATAGCAGTTTGAGCTTAAAGGCAAACGACTTTAATTGCCAAGATAACACACAGCCAGAAGGCTCTGTTAAAGCTTATTATCAATGTTAATCGTGTCAGGAAATGTCTGTCTTCAGCCAAATCACATGTCTGTCTCCAGATTGGACTACTGCAACAATTTTCCAGCAAATTTAGGGAGAAGAGCCTGCAGAGGCTTTGGCTTTCCTTAAACAATAAAAGAAATGGGGGCAGAAGGAAGGAAGGGGGGAATCACGTTTCAGCCTAGACTGGAGTATGGTTTTGTCCTGAGCTCTGAACCCCTTCCTCTGCAAAGCTCTTAATGGCGTGGCAACTCACTATGGGCGAGCTCAGAGATGGAGGGCTGCTCCCAATAAAGTCATCGGGGACAGATTTTTGTCTCATTTTTCCCAATATGAGCCAGAAAATTAAGATTTTGCCACTGATAAAACTCACCAGAATTGAAGCCCTTGAAATATTCTGACAGGAAATTTCAAAGAATCCCCCAAATTTTGTCTTTCTCTAGGCACATCGTACGGTTGAAAGCTGTAGTTAAAGAAACATTTTCTTGACTTTTACTTTCCAGCATTTAGGTACAAAGAGCAAGAGAAAGAGAGAAACGTTTCTGCAGTTCACACATGGTATACTGAAAGAAGGATGAAAGATGGTTTTGGAAGTAAGGAGAACTTCACTCAGTGTCTGTGTCTTTGACCAAGTGAATACTTCCAAGTCAATTCATCATTCCAAACCTCAGGTTTCCTGCTTGAAGACCTATGTAACTAATAACCTGCCTGAAACAGGTATTATCAGATCTAGTTTATGATGACCAGTACTTAGAACAGTCCAGAGAATCTATTTCAATTGCTATAAATCTCTTAAACTTTCTATACAGACTATCTGTGAGAATTAAGTGGCTCAAACCGCACCAACAATTTGTTGAGCACTTTGAGTTGCGTGAGAGAAATTCAAAGGTTATGTAGGTTTTTATTTTCAAATGTTGGTTTCATAAACACAAAGAGAAACTTCAAAATATTTTCATGAAGAGAGGTGCATATACCTGGAAAATCCCATACTTGGCCTGGTTATGGTGTTATCTTGACATCATAATTAAAAATTAGGTAATGAAAGAGGAATTATTCCTGAGGGAGAGGAAGATGGGACAACCAGTCTTTTCTAATTTGCTGCTGTTCTGAAAGGACGAAAAAAGAAAAGATTTCCTCACCTTTCACCAAAAAAAGTCCCGTTAGAGGCAAAGTAAAAAAATGTTATAGAAATTAGATTTCTTGGGAGCCTTTATTTATTTTAATCTTCGGGAAGTAAGTGCATGTCTTTTTTCAATAATTCATTAACCTATAAAATTTTCTTCTTCCTTCTTCACAATCAGTGATCCATGTGAATGAGGGAAGCATCTCTTAAAAATAAAATTAAAAGTTGCGTCTATCTAAATGCTATGGTAATCCTCAAGGTATGAAGACTTAAGCAGACATCTATGGATGCATAAAACCTGACATCTCTGTGGAAGGCATGTGAGCTCCCCATCCAGAAGCTCGGAGTCAGCAAGGCACTAAGCTGTCTGCAGCAGCCAGTCAGGAGAGTGAAGGATACTTCCAGGGTCTGCAACTTTAGTAAGTACTTTTGCAGGAGCTGTATAATGTTTTCAATATGCATTGTTACAGTTTAATAGTCAGTCTATTAAACCTGAGAGTGACTCAGTGGAGAACTCGGAATAACTGCTTCAGGGATGGGCCTAGATGTCTCCTTTATGGTTTTCACTGTTTTTATTTCTATTCCTTGTATTGCTTAGGACACCTGCATGAAAACATCATGGGTTTTAAGAGCTCACTTATTCAAGCAAACAATACTTTACCAGACATTACTGAAATGGCTCATACTTCTGATGTGATATGTAAACAACAACTCATTATCCTCTGACATTACACTTAACAGCTGAAGGAATGAGTTACATGTGACAATAAACTGATTTTAGAGTTCGTTTAGGAGGAGAAAATTAGTGGTTGTAAAAGCAACCGATTTCTGGTTTTAAAATAAAGAATAAACAAAAATAATTATTGAAATAGACTATGCCCACGCCACGAGTGCACACACAATTAATTTGGAACAGAGTATCTATATTTTGTTTTCCCCTTTTTCTCTTCTGGTTTTATTTTTTTGGAAAGGAGATATGGGTACACTTTGACAAAGTAACACAGTTTTCAGCCCCATTCTCCTGCTGTAAAAGGATCTTAAAGAGGCAACTAAATGAGCTTCCTGTGCAGCCGAAACAACATGGCACAGAGATGACTCAGAAGGCCAGGTTATGGCATCAGCAGACAAGAATCAGTATTTCTGGTTACATATACAGCTCAGTTCAAGGTGGTCAGCAGTTCTTGCTGATTCTCCTCAGCTGCTTGCCTATGCCTTTTCTCCCTCCTCTAGCACAGAAGTGTGCTGTGTCCCAGTAGGGTCCAAAACAAATCTGGTTTTTGGCTGCTCTGTAAGACGCTGGCAGCCTTCATCCTTCTCTGATTTTAAAGGGACTCAGATTTTTCAAGGGGTCTAATTCCTGTTTAGAAATTCTTATGCTGCAGAAGTCCTGGATGTTCACCAGCTAGCAGGGTAAAGTCTTTCCTACTGATTTGCCCAGGCGCACACAGTACTTCCCAACAGTGGCTAACGCATGGTAGTCATTAAGGGTCAAAGTGACTTTTACCTTCCATAAGGCCGACACATTCAGAAGTCATTCGACACAGGAGCAACTCCTACCCATCACTATTGTTTTCAGGGTAATTGCCAGTGTGACTAATTACTTCGTTTCAGAACTTTGCCACGGTGCACTAGTGTGCTTAGGTCTGAAAGGGCAGGAACAGGGATTTCAAAAAAGAATGTAAAGGCTTTTAACTCCTAATCTTCAATTAAAAACTGTCCCAGATCATGAACAAAGGTTTGTTATTGCATCGGACAGTTTGGTTGCCATAGAGAAACGAGCTGTGGTTCTCATTTCAGTGCCTAGCAAGCTGGTCCTCACATGCCAGCATCTATCCTTACAGCAGGAACCAACTGTGCTGTTTCAGAAGGAGCTAAAATCTGAACTGGCATGGTGAAAGGATGAAAACGTCATGCTCCACTGGCTTAGGAAAGCACGGATGCAGCTACAGGCTCTAGCTAACCAGCACTTGAAAGTCATAAATCTCATACCTTCAGTTTGAAGTATAAATAAGTTGTTATTAAGGAAGTCTAAGGAATGACTGAATTTATATATGATCTGATGTGCATATGTATGGCTGAGTCCCAAACTTCCCTCACAAATTTTCTAAATGCCCCTTGGTTACGATGATACAGTAAGTTATAGCTTGGCCCAGAGAGCTGACATTTATAAATATACTGAAAGGTTTCCTCTTAGGAACAAGAGGTAAAACCAGTCTGACCTTTCTCCACTGCAGTTTTATCCCTCTAGATTGTACGCAAAAACTTGTTTTCTTGTCCCAAGGCTGAGCAGACACCAGGCAAGCTCTTTTTTGTTTCCAAGCCTTCATGCCAGCTGGTCCTGCTCCACCCCACAGTATCCTTAAGAGTTTCCTCCCCGAGCCATGCTCTGTGGTTTATCTATACCTCTGCTTTTGTTTATCAGCTCTGTCTTCTCCAGGCAGGCATTGCAGCACCAGGACAGGGCGCATTCCATGCCTAAGGCCATGGCCACACTGGCTCCAGCTATCCTGCAGCTTCCCCAGCTCTCCCCGCTCTCACCCTGCCCCAGGGCCACGGCACCCTGGCCAGCTCAGGAATCATGGCAGAGAGCTCCTCCTGCACCGCTGCAACTTCTCCTTGTGCCTGAGTGGCAACAGGGCACACACAGGTGATGATGCGTACAGGGGGGCCATCCTCACCCCTGAAAATATTGTTTATATCCAGCTATAGACTTTCTATAAGCTGCCATTATGGTCCTGCATGGCAATGCTATTTCATGGTAACATAAAAAATTACACTGGAAGAATTACCTCTACAGGCACAAGACTCAAAGGCATTATTTTTCAGAAAATATTCCTTGCCCGACATGGTTAACTTTTCTTGGGAATCCACTATCAGCTATCTAATTGCGTAAATGTTTCATAAGAAATTTTACCCTATTTAAGATGATGGAAATTTTCATAACTTCTGCTAGGTTCGGTAGTACTGTGGTTTTTTCTGTACAGAATGTGACTTCACTCCCTTAAACTATTTGAATAAAATATGAAACTTAATCTTACAGCCAGAGATTTTGTAATAATTGTCCCTTCTTTGGAAGAAGAAAAAAAAAATGAGCAAGTGCTCGTTTGGGATACCAGAAACTGCAGTCATAAGAAAATTGTCAATTTTTAGAAGAAAACAAATGTATCATGGGTAAAAGCTTTTCATATATGAACAGTTTGATTAATAACACTGCCGACACGTTCATAGAAGTGTTATAACAATTTTGTGGCAAAGATGATATATTATTAGTCAGAGTACAACTTCTTTACAGGAAGGTCACGATCAGCCTCAAGACTGCTACACTTCGACTTGCACTGTATTACTGTAGTGTTTCCATTTTTTTGCCCCTTTTTTGTAGCTTGAAATTTGTATCTTTATAACAGAAAAAAAAACTAGCTGAGTGAATAATGTCATAGATAACGGTCATCTGCTGCCCTGGAGATGACACCCAGGAGAGGACACGCACCAATGTATGCAACCAGCTCCCTCTGAGGAACAAAAATCATACGTGAAAGTTGGATTGGTACACAATTTTGCTGTAGTTAGTTCTAGTCTCTAATCTTAGAGAAGGTATCTCCAGCAAATCCTTGAGGTTCTGTGATTTAAAATGTGCATCTATTATACTCTTTCAAAGCTGGAACACATTAGGTACATTCTGCTTTATGGAACACTTGAAAAGTTTTTCAACTGTTCAAAATCTTAGCAATGACAGAAACCTGGCTATGTTAAGATAGTGGATGATATTTAAGGTCCCTTCCAACCCAAATCATTGTATGATTCCATGATTCTATGAATTTTAGACTCCATGAAATTGTACCAATGGATCTTCTTTGAGGTATGATTTTACCTATATCTAGGATTTACTGTCAAAGTTATTTTTTCAAGAAGGTCTTTTGTATCCTACTGTTTACAGGGCATCATCTCTGGAAAACTCATCTGAAGTAAAATAACTTTGTGTTAAAATGTAATGATTCAAGTTCCCAACTTGTGAATTATAAAGAAGCTAAGGAAAAAAAAAGGATAAAAATAAAAAGAAAAAAAAAAAAGAAAAGAAAATGAAATGTAGCAGTAAAGATACTGCTTCTACCAGTACACAGAAAGCAGCTGGAGTGTGGCATGTTGTGTAGCCAGATCATCAGCAGAGCACAAAGTGTACAGCTGCACATATCAGACAGCCAAATGCTGTGTTTAAAGCATTCTAATTAACCAGACCATTCCCGGAATAAGGAGAAAGAAATTGTCCGAAGTGATTGCACAATATTTCATTCTTTTTCATCTATCCATTCAGCTAAGCAGTTCACATACCAGTAAACTTCAAGCATTTTTAAAGAATGTGGATTAGTTGTCCAATTGTTGAAAGATCTGAAGATATTTCTCAAGTATTTGTAGCTATCCTGAGTGATCCTTTGTCAGCTTATGGCATTGCATTTTCTCAGTTACAGTGGGTGGATACTAAATATTAAACTAATAAAATTTATTGACCTTTGTGCAGTAGACTAATTTACATTGGCAGAAATCCATTAAAGTTACTGATAAAAAGATTTGCTTCCAAGACACCTTTTCCAGGGCACATAAAAAACTTACCTGTCTAAATTCTACTAAATGATGGTGCAACAAATCTGCTCTCTTCAAAGTTTTACCATTAGAACATGGTAAACCATAAAAGCATTTTCAGTTGGAAATGTCCAATTGCTTTGTAATGAAATAGGATGGACAAACCTCAAAACATTTGGTTTAGATCTGTTTAAGTAATGAATATTGTTCACGCTTATTCCAGTGTTTCAGACTATAAAATATGGGATGCACATGATAATTGCACGTCATGCAAGACATATTGTAAAGCTGAAAAAGCTGCTAGAGAAAAGTCTCATGAGGTTTCAGCCCCTCCACTTTAAAATTATATTTCCTCTGATGTTTTAATAAAAGTATATCCTGCACATATGATATTTTTAACATCCACCAACTGCAGAAATACTTTGGTTATATAAGTGATTCAGTCTTGACAATATTTTAGCAAACTTGTCCTAACTGGGAGCCAGAAGCTGCTCCTTTTCAGAATGATCTTATTGTAGGGAATGATTGTCTGGACCATTTCTCAAAAGCATGAACTGAGATTGTTCTACAGTTAATCCACTCTCCAGCTGTGGCCATCATCAACTACCAGTCCATTTCACCAGCAGCCAGAATATATACATCTTCATTTAAAACCTTAAAATCAAAGTATAGACAGTTCTGGAAAGCAATGCCAGACACTGACACTTTTTCAGGACAAGTGTTTTCTAACAAATAGTATATCCAGAGCTAAATATAATACAACTCTACCATGGAAGTACGCAGCTACTCTTGCTCTTGCTCAAACAATCACAAAACTGCTTTTCCAGCTAAATGATTTGTTTATTTGCCTATCCCAAAGGTTGACATGGTTTTGGACAGGAAAAATAATCATGAGACTTTGTCAAATTAGCTTTCCTTGTGGGAGGTGAGAAGATACATTGTCAGAGGAGAGTTGTTTTTGTTAATTAGAATACTAACAGCAAGCATGTCTATACAATCAGCTTGTGTCTAATTAATTTAAATCTAATCAAGCATAACATGAACTCCAAGTACAAAGAAGTCGATCTTATTGTCAGGACTTTTCATAAATAGGAACATTTGCAATTGCCTTAGCATTAACAACCAAAATTGCAAAAAGGCCAGCTCCTAGTCAGTACAAATTAGTATAGCTCAATTAATTTAAATATGGCAATATCAATTTACGCTAGCTAAGGATTTGACCTCAAATAGAGTTAAAAACTATGTAAGCAACTACGTATAAAATGTATAAGCAACTATGGTGAGTAACATCCAACAGCAGGTAATCAATATTGGCCATGCTTACAAACCTATGGAAATACATTATAAATCCTTGATATGTCCTCTTCATCCACTTATGACATTACGTAAGATGCCTGTGAAATCTTAAGCATGTCTTTCACCAAGGCTACACCATTAGTGTGCTCATCCATAACCACAAAGCCCACACAACATCCTCCTACACCACGTCTATTCTTCACATGTGTGCAGTGTATAGACTAGCGAACATGCGTATGTGTATGCTGAAAAGAAGTCTCTTCAGCATAAAAATAATCTTCTAACAAAGGCCTCACAAAGGCACAGGAATGGCCTTTGAAATTAGAGGGGGTCTGATGACATGGTACCATGAAGGTAGGAGCAAAAAAATTAAAGAAAGAGATCCAGGAGCCAAGGAGCTCTTCCCCTGAAGGAGCTACCCCCATGCAGAGGTGCTGCTGCTGTGAAGGTTTCAGGTGACGGTGGCTTGGTGGTTGGCCACAGAAGGGTGGTTCTCATGGGGAGCAGGAAGCCATGCAAACAGTGCAGCTGAGAGAGAAGAGGGTTACTCAGAGTTTTCACATCTACAGTCTTTGTTTCTGCAAAGATGAGGAAAATGCTCCCTTCAAAAATATCAGCCAGGTGGTCCAAGATTTTCCACTGAAAAACAAATGAGACTTTTTTTTCTGGTCTTTATCTGATATCCCTTTTTATTTAAAGTGACCCAGGAATGCTGTTTCAAACTCGCCATCTGCACATCACTTTGTAAGAAGAAAGCCTAGAGTCTGCTTCTATAGGTCAGACTTCACTCACGACTAATGTCTCCCATAGCACAATGCAAAATGGTACCTGTGATGTCTGCCTGGATATGGCACTCAATTCCAGCACCAGGCATGTTAGAGCACAGAAGCATGGCTCAGGACTTTTGAAGTCTGGCCCCTGTGAGGTAACGTGTCACTGTGGGAAAATGTAGCTTAATTTTGAAAAGAAAAAAAATAAAGCATCTCTGATTACTTTAATAAGCTGAGAGTTAATGCTTCAACTTAAGGAATGTCAAAAAGTCTCTGGATTCGGATATTTCTGGAATTTTCATTATAATATTTTTTGTCCTGATTTGAGGAAAAAAGCAAATGTTAAAATATGCAAGTTTCCTGTGGGATAGAAGTTCTAAATTTAGTTCTGTTACAGCAGACATGAAAATAGAGTTGTCATAATGCAGAAAGATATGTGTTTTCCATGCGTACACATAATTCAGTACTCCTGTCTTCCCCTGACTTCTCCAAGAGGATTTTTCCTACCCTAAATGGTAGGAAGTGACCTTTCTTATTAGCCTTTATGTATATCTGTGTGCTTGGTATTTGTGTCCCTAGGCTTCTCAAACTAAAGAAAAAAAATAAAAAATGATTTGTTCATCAAAGTAAACTAAAAGAGACATACCTGGTAATACCAAGTTGCCAGCTGGTGAGTCATAGTTACCTGAGCGGGCCACCAATAGGAACTTTTACCAAACCAGCAAGGTACCTTGAGAGATGGATTCCAGCCTGTGTTATCTGCCAGTTTCAGTGCCTTTCTCCTAAGCCATTTATATCTCTTTTTCCCCATGATCTGTGGTCATTCTTTGATGCTACCTCTGCTGCTTCCTTGAGAAGAGCTATTTATAGTTTATCACAGAACTCCTACATTTTAAGGCATTCATGGAAGTGTCGATAATTAAACTGGTGCCAACCATGCAGGTGCTTTCTCAGTTTAGGACCTTCATATTTCCAACATTAAAAAGAAGGATGTATGCAAGGGAACTAAGGATGAGGAGAAAAAGTCTTGTGAGGATAATGGTAAAGCATGCATCATTGTGTCCAAGTTGAGGTCCCAGTCAAAGGCACCAGGGCTTTTTGAGGATGCTTCAAACTCACCTCAGAGAAACTCCTTGACTCTTCATTTCCTAGTCTCTTTCAAAATGTAGTCCCCACACCCCACACCCCTGAGTTCCCATCCCCTTAACTCCCTTTTCCCAAGCCTCCAAATCCTTACTCCCCTATCTTAATGTACTTCCTTCATTGCTTTCCAGCTCAGACCTACAACCTTTATGTCACCTTCTGTCTCACACCATCTTGTCTTTCTCATTACAGAGATGTCACTTTTCTTCTTAGTGACCCACCTTCACTGCTGAGAAGCCAACCCCTCTCAGGAGCCCTTTCCTCTTCTTCCTGCCACAATGTGCCTTTTCATTTCAGCTCCCTACCTATCCCATGCCTCCAGCCACCACTAACACTGCCGGTACTTAAGATCTCCCTTTTCTCATCTCTGCCCTGGCTGCCACAGACAGCCAAAACTGCCAGCCTTGAGATCACCTCTGGTTTCTCATTGTCTCTCCCCACAGGAGCAAAGTCCTGGCTCCTGGTAGGGGTTACCTGCACAGTGTTTCAGGCTGCAGTTACCCAAAAAGTCTTTGTTGATCCAAAGGGAGAATATCAGGGCACAAAGCAGCACTACCGAAAGCAGTTCCTTGTTTCCAGTTAGGGCCTTATTCTCTTCCGATTTGCATGAGGGTAAGTGAGAATTAACTTTGTTCTAGTCAATTAATTTAAATGAATATGAAATTCATGCTACAGAAAGGAAAGTCAAGCCTATTTTAATGATGAGAACACTATCCAGTACATCGTACTGTACACTGCAACAGTTCTCATACCTTTGGTACATTCACTTACTACCAGAACACCCAAAATAGAATGAGCTTGAGGTTATCAAACCGTGTTTTCACCTGCCAAATCTGACTTTACAAGCTTCTGGTGAAATGCTAAATGCATCAGTTATAAAGTATTCTCATTCCACACAGATACTTGGGAGCTATTTCAGTTGCAATGTTTTCCTTCTAAAACCTCATTCCCTGACTGAGAAAAACATTTGCCCAGGAAGGTTTTGAGTAAAGAAAATCTCATGGCTGTACACTGTAATCTCCCAAACAGAACATAAACCAGTAGAAATGTCCACACTACTTTTTTTTTTTTTTTTTTTTTTTTTTTTTTTGGTCGTAATAGTCAGCAATTCACATAAACTGCAGGAAATAAACTTCTGTGTGGATCTGCTCTGCAGCTTTAGGCATTTCCATTTCTTAGACAGTAAATACTGCATTATTCCCAGTCAACTTGTCATCTTGCACGATCAGTAAACACATGCTGTTTTAAGCAGCGGTGTCTGTGATGCATGCTATATGGCTTGCACAGGAACCATTCTCTCATCACCCCCTCCTGTTTGATTTTGGTTTTAACCCGGTTAAAACAATTAGAGCAGTAAATTCAGTATGTATTATGCTGCCATCTGACCACCATCTGAGACCTGCATCAGTCCCCTTAAAGACAGACACAAAGGGAGAGTTTGCCATGGTGCCGGGCTGTGACAGACACTGCTATCTCCCTCCTTTGCCAGGTCAGTGGAAGCAGTCCCAGCAGGTGATGCTCAGTAACCAGACACTCAGACATTCAGTCTTGCTCATACAGCAAGGCTATAGGTAGTCTTTTTATTTCTTGTTGACATGCTTACTGGACACATGCAGAATAACTAAACATTCTCTACAGGTTACTAAATTACATTTGCAAGGCCTGTTTTATCTACCCATCCTCATCATATTAGCTGCAAATGAAACAAAATACAAGTCTTTTTCATATTAGGGTCCAGCATATTACATTATAACACTCATATTTTTCCTCAAATTAACAAGTTTAGAAATTGTTTTAAATCAACTTTTATATACATGTATCAAAAAGCATGCACCATTTGTGATGGTTTTGTGCCTTTGCTGATACAGTGGTAAGAAAAAGACTAGCATATGTATTACAATACATTGCAGTGAGCATACAGCAAACTGAAAAGTTAAACAGTAACAGTGAAACAAAATATTTTTAATTTATCAAAATATTTTATTCCACAAAAAAATAGCACTAAGTATTGCTGGTTAGCTCTGGATTAAGTGAGTTTTCTATTTTCTCCAGAACAAATACTGTGTTCCTCGTGATAATCTGGTTCTGTTGATTGGAAAGCAACTGAAGAACCATAGATAAACAACTAGAAATTGATTTGTAGCAGCATCTTAGTGTTTACTTAATAGATACAGTGGCATTAGATGAGGGTGCCTAATGAAATTTAGAAAATAGTAGTTATAAGTGGAAACTGAAAACTAATACTTTTGGGGAAAAAAAGTTAAATCTGGTCAGTCATCACTAAGACAATATTTAGAAAGTAGCATAAATTACTAAAGAAAGCTCTAAAGATTATTTGGAAAGCTTTCTTTTGAGATTATTAAAAGGGGTCAAATAAAAGGAAAGAAAGGCTACAAATACATCATACCTTGAGGAATTAAAGTATACAGTTCTTCCTTATCTATAGCTGAAGACTTGCTATCACTGCTGAAGAATTGCACTTTACTAGACACAAGTTAGCAAGCAGGACAGAACTCAATGTTGTTTTAGCAAGGGGATAGACTAGACAACCTCATGACCTCTTCTATCCAGGATTTTCACAATCTTATACCTGGAACCAATGGAATTATTCTTGAGATCTGGAAGAATGCATAATGGTTTGGGGAGGTATGCTCTCTATAAATAGAGGTGTTATTCATGGGACAGTTTTTTCTCACAGTGGGAATGGTCTTTTATGACTAAATACAGAACAAGTTAACAGCTACTGTCCCTGCCCATGTCAGGGTGTTGGACTAGATGATGTTTAAAGGTCACTTCCAACCAAAACCATTCTATGATTCTATGATTATTAACTTATAAATGAAACATAAAAGACTTGTGAAGGTCAGGAGCTACTGACCCAAGATAAATAAATAAAGTTATTTTTGTAAAATAATTATGAGTATTTGGGGTTGAAATGGCAAAGTTGCACATCACACACGATTATCTTCTATAGACTTCTTTGCGTGATAGACGTTGGTAATGTGCCACTATATGCAATTTAAAACAGATTTAAGATACAATAGAATGAAGAAAATGCTGTGAGTGCTAAGTAGTTCTTATTTTTATCTTTTTAAATTGATTTTATAAAATATTCACCTAAGACAACTAGTGCACGTAATAGAAATCTTATAGTAGTCTGTGCTCACAATCCTTTTTTTCCAGACAATTCTGAGCATTAAGGTGTTCAGAAAACATCCAGGAAAGTGTTAAAAGTTTTTAATATTTTTTGCACCTGTATCTGGATTTTATGATTCGCTTATCTATGCTGCACAATAATGTTACAACAATCTTTCATCTCTTCATGAACTGCTTTGACAGATTGAAAAGAAATAGAGTTTGAAATTGTTTTACCTTACCTAAATAATCGTGGATGTCTTTGATATTTGAAAAAAGATGTAGAATGAAATTGCATTCAACAATGTGCCGAACTTTCAGAAGAATGTTTAAGTTCTTAAAAATATTACCCAGTTTGGTTTTTCAAACTAAGAATTTGTTAGGAGAAAAAAAGTGATCTCATTTAGACAGGGAGAAGGAAGCAAAAGGTTACTTATCTTAAAAAAAAACCCTGAATATGGTGAACTAGTTTTCCAGGGAGAGCTTTCTTTCTATGCAAATATTCATGAGTGAATATAGAAGCAGATAAAACAAATGGTTTGAAGAATTCATATAGAGATGTAAATAGGAAGCCTGAAGTAGTATTTCCACCTTTCTAGTGTTACTTGTCCTTTACATATATGGCAAATTGGTATGTTCTTATGCATGAGTAGTTTATATGAATGTATACACATTCATACATGTATTCGTGTGACATGGAATTACCTTTCATACTATCATGCACCTGGGAGAGTACTTGGCAAACCTCAACTCTGGCATTTCTTAATTTCATGTGTTCTGCTTTGCAAAAAATGTCCTTTAACCATAATTCTTTGGTATGTCATGACGATGAGTCTTATTTGTCTTTGTATGCTGCCATGTGGTTGGAAACTGAAGCAGAATTACTTATCACTTGATTTCAGTCTTGGTTGTTGCCTGTATAACTAGTTTGGTTTAACAACTGCTCAACACATATATTCTGCTGAGGGGAGATGGTGGCACTGGGCTGAGACATGACTAACCTTAGAGTCTGAAGGACCTATATGGCAGTATTAGCCAAAGGAGTGAAGGAATGAACAAATTAAAAGAGATGACAGAGAACAGAAAAAAAAATAACTTTTGGTATATTTACTCACACTCATACCTGTTTAGTTGTTGCCTTTGGCATAACACACCATCTTCATCCATGAACAATATTTTCAAATGAAAACAAAATTCTTGTGGAAAAATGCATGTCTGTGAGAACTGGTATTTTCAGTGGGAAAAGATTAGGTTTTTAGAAGAAAAGAAATAATTTATTTTGGATGTGGGGAAATACTATGAAAACCTGTTTTTAGTTGAAAAATTTCAAAAGTGGGGGTTTAGTCATCATGAGGGAAAATAATGCTCTACTCTCTTCCCTTTTGACGTACCTTATTGCATGCCTGTTTCTTGCAGAGATATCCCTTGGACAAATAACATTGTCAAAAGGACAGGTGCACCAGTCGGTAAGACTGCTACCACACATTCCCCTGTCATTTATAATTTAGCTTCTTTCCTTCCAATTATTTGTGCAGCAACTCATATTTTAAGGTTACTACTCTTTATCTCTTCTATTTATCATGTTTTATAAATTGAAATTCCATATCAAGATTTAGGTTCAGTGAAGACTTTCCTGCCTATCTCCTGACTAGATCACAGGCAACTTGATAAATCCCACCAAAGGTTGTGTCGCAGAGGCTGGTAATCACTTAACCTAACCAACTGGCACTGTAGTATTATAAGTAATCAGGGCTTTCTTCTCCAGACAAAAAGTACCATCTCTCAGCACGGTCTCCATCTTCTCTTCTCTTTCTTCTTTCTCATTTGGCAGCAGAAGAATTTCTGAAAAGATCATCTCTATCCTTTGAGTTGATCTGTTTTCCATGTCTCTATTCCTTGAAGTGATGTTTCATCATAAAAAAAAGAAACTGAGATTTGTTTCCATCTGTGTTATAATCAGATGCATCAATTTGTGAAGTTAGTTCCTTTAAACAATCTTTCATTCCTCCATTCTACATATTTTTTACTCAAATTTTTATAATCTTGCTAACAGACTCTCCTGATATTTCTGAGGTTTGTTTGTCTTCAGGAAGAGAGAATTACTTGGTTTTCCCATTTTATGTATCATCACATCTATCAAGGGGGTGTTCTCCCGAGTCTCCATTTAAGATAGCCCAAGGGTTTGTTGTTTTGTCCCAGGCAACAGAAAGCTTTCTAAATCTCTTTGGTCACTATCCTAATCTTTCTCTGAAGTCCCTTGGGAACCTATTTTAACTTTATGCACTGGGATTTGGGAAAGGCTGTCATTTACAAGTCACTGACAGATTAGTCTGCTCTTTTTTCAGGGGTTGTTAAATACAGTTCAGACTGGAATGTACCAATCACAGACTTCCAAATGTTACTTTGATTTAACTGCATAGTTGAAAACTGTTGGCATCGTTCCTGCAGTGGCTGTTTTCCTACTGGATAGCTGTATACATTTTGAAAGACCAATTCAGTTGAAAAGAAATTACAGTGAAAGTAAATCTGAAAAGACACTTCTGTCCTTCAAATTCCTGCTATCATTTTCTACTTTCTACACAAAAAGAAGCTATTACGAACAATTTATTCAATAAACATTGAGATCTTGCAAAGCATTTTTTAACAAAGCCCGTTACAAAGAAGATTTTCAGGTACAGCAAGGTATGTTCAGATATTCTTTTGGTCCGACTCCAGCGATGCTGCCCTGACTTCCAACTCAGAGCCATAGCTATGGCACCATGATGTCCCATCGTGTTTGTATGAGACTCAGTGCACATTTATTAAACAGGGAATATTTTATAACTGCAGGAATTGCTAGCATTATGTGATAATAATTATTAATATTGTAATACTTTAGCACTCTCTTGAGCAAACCCAGTTTAAAAAGCAAAGACCAGATTGAGCTAACTAAAGCAAAACCAGCTGGCAAAGGCAGAAAATGTGTGACAAAACATGTGCTTCCATTTGTATAAGCATAAAAACAACATAAACACACATGTAAGCAATTGCCTTTCATTATGGTTGCTTCTCATCTCTGTTTCCACTGGTTCCAGCTATACTTCTATTGTGACGAGATAGATACTTACTGAAGGTAAGATGCCCTTGAGTTAGTGAACTGAAACTGCAGAACCAATCTCAACATCAGCAGGGCAGTCTTATTCTCTCTCCACTCTTACCTGGCAGCTCTGAAACACTTACCCTGAAGGAGGCAATCTTCCCACTGAACATGAGAACTAACACAAGTACACAGACCTATCCCAAAGTACAAGATCCCAGAGAACAGAGAGAAAGCTCCCTCCTTTTCTTTGCAAGTTTGTAAAGTAGCAGCCTTCTGCCAAGTAATGCCTCAAGTCACCAGCACACCTCATTATTTGCCCAAGTTTATACCAAAAACCATAGGAGAACCAACTGTATTCAAACAAAGCGGAGCTGATATTCCTCAGGATGGAGTCCATGAGTAAACTACAGACAAGGCTGCAACCATGTTTGTCCTTGACACATGCTTTGGCTGGGGAAGAGTAAGAGCTTCAGTCCCTGACCTGAACCTGTCCTGGTTAAAGGAATCACTGCCCAGGATGGATGTCCCCTTATTACTAAACCCGCAGGAACAAAGTATACACAAGTGGGTGAAAGAAGAGTAGGACAATGCACCTGAATCTTTCTTCTTGTATTGATCAATTTTACAGTACACAAGGAGAAGGGCATACTACAAGGTCCTCTTCCATCCCTGAAAGGCTTTGCATTACCCTAGGACCTTCCAAACGTGACTGAGCATGATACAGTCAGTCATCAACGAAATGTTTGCAGGCAATGCAGAATTTGCACAAGCATGTACCATCATTAGGAACAGAAAAGAGAATTAAAGGATCAGACAGGGGAAATGTCATGAAATGTCAAGACACGTGCACATCCATAAAACTAAAATGAAATCCAGAATTCACTAAAGGAGAATCAACCAAAACAGAACAAGAGGTTTATTTATGTATTTTCAAGTGGAACAAATTTATCATAATGGTTGCCCTTAAAAAGTATTAAGTGACTCTGGAAAAAAAAATGTGACTCCAGCAGTTGCTGTATTCTTCAGGTATTCTACATGGGAAAACCATATCTGTTTAGCTACAGCAAAATTAGCAAGTTTTTAAATGAAGTTTTTCCAAAAGCTTTTGTTAACCATAACATATGAGAGTATAAGAACATATGCCATGCCTTCTGGGCATAATCTTACTTATAGCAACATAATTCAGGAGCTACTTCAGAAAAGCTGAAAAAAAGTTCTGTACAAAAGAAAATCAAAGCGAGAGTGCTCCAAGCTGATTGGGATACAGGTGTGAGGGTGTAACAGCTCTTTCCCAAATATATCATTTATTAGGGTGACATAAAGTTGCCAAGAGCCTGGCTATTCAATAAGGAAAAAAATACGGCACAAAAGTGAAGAGGCAACACCCCATGAACTTGGCATCTTCATGGTAAGTTTTCTTCCTACCCCAAATGTCTTGTCTCTTTTAACCAGCTGACTCTGTACGATACTAACTGAGCAGGGCCCATGTGTTCAGCAGGCTTTTTTTCTACCATTACTTCTAAGAACAGGGCTCCAGAACTAACACATTATAGATACTGGCAACAAATGTTTGGCTTAGGACCCTTTGTTCACTCTCTCCCTCTTTTCTCTATAATTCAAATTACCACTAAATGAGTTAAAAAGAACTTAATGCTGAATCACCCTCATCTGCAACCCCCAGTTTCTTTATGAATCACTGAAATTCTCCTGAAGGGTGCAATGATGGGAAAAAAAATAATCACACTCATGATTTTCCATGCAGTCTTGAGAGAAGAGTTTAGCTAAAGCCTTGGCCAAGATGAACTAACTCAAATGCACATGTGCGTGCTAAACACAGGAAAAAAAAATGAAAATGTTTATCCCTTCCTGTTTGTTGCCTCCCATTAGCCCACCCTCCAGGATATCCCATTTTGCAGGTCAGGTCTTCAGTCAGATGGTTGTGTAGTATGAACTGCAGTGCCTTTCCTCAGCAACCAGTGAGGGATAAAAGCAAAGGGAATGGGCTGTAAGTCTAGCTGATGGCTTTAAGAGACCTTAGGAGATCCCAAAGGTAGGCATACTGGGAACTGCAAGAGGGTACGTGGAAAGCTGTGCACAGACCCACTATCTTCCAGCCACTCAGGCAGGGAACTTGACATTTTTCTTCTTATGGGAAATAAGGTTAACCTCTTTCTTTCTGGTCATTCAAATCTCAGGCAACAAACCGAAATTATTATGGGAAAAAAGAGTCTATTAAACCACAGCATATAAACAGTTTAAAATTTCTGTCCGTAAAAAATCTGTTCAAGTGCTGTTTTTCCAAGAGCCATTTCAATGTTAGCCACGGCTGCATATCTTCTCCCCATCATAATGAACGTCAGCTTGCACTGGCCGCTGGCCACCACGCTACAAGATCCCTCTTTGTGGCTATTAGTACCAGATCAGAAACACAATCACTTCAAGATGCAAAGTGCTGAGAGGTCCCACCAAAACACAAACTCACAGTGTTGAACGGTGTCACAAAACATCCTGTAGCGATAACTTTGTCCTGACAGGCTTTAAACAAGATTAAGTATTCTCTGCCCTCCAACAGCCTAACACGAGCACAAAAACTGTGTCATGTGCACTAGCTAATATGACAAAAATGTGACTCTCGGCTCAGACTGGCTCTAGATCAAACCTGCCCTGGTAGGTGAGACCGTGAGGCACAGTGCTACTCAAAGTGGAAGCTCAGCCTGAGACAGAAGTTTGGCTACAAATATGGTATCACTCAGACAGGGTGAAAACATTTTGACAGATGAGTTTTAGACCAGAAAATTCAATCCCTGTCAAAATAAAAACATCTCAAGGGAATATGTCAATTTTTAAGACATTTTTCTGAAAGTGTCAAAATCTGTTCAACTTTTTTTTTTACATTTTGACAGCATCAAAATATTTTGTTTAGATACAGCTAAAACATTTTTTTTTCAATTTCATCAGTTGGTTTTATGACATTAATTTTGACATCACATAGTAAAATGTGTATTTACTACAGCTGATAAGTTATATTATGATATGTCAACATAATCATAAGATGCTGTCAAAACATTTCAATGTTTCCCAAGTCTTCATTCTTCAAAGAATTTAAGACATTTGGTTTGCTTTAACTCAGCATTAAATAAATGAGGAAATAACATAATTTCTCACTGGATAAGAATTCTCTTTTGTGAACTGCTCAAGATAGTGCACCTAAATTTTATAATGCTACATTTCAAAGTGTGTGTGTCACACAAAAATCCTCCTCTACGTGAAAATTACTGGAGACGGTCCTTTATATTGTCAAAAATAAAGGAAAATTGAAGAAAAAGATAGCAGTTTATCATCAGTGTTGTTTTTCTCACATGCCTGAAGAGACCTTGAGTTTGAGGAAAACAAGGTGGTGGACTAGAAGAATTCAGTATTTTAGAGATACTGATGAAGACCAACTGAAGATGAATTTTGTCTCATTCTAATTCTAGCCTAGCGATTGCTGTAACACCCCTAGCTCTGGGCTATTCCCATCTGCTTCTGAGATGGGCTCATTTGTGAAAGCTTATGAAGTGAAAAGTGAAAGTTTATAAAGGAAGAAAAAATGTTGTAAATTGATAAGAGGAGAAGACATTTCTGATGACTAGTATGCAGATTTTAAAGTTTTAGTTAATATAAACCTTAAATCTCTTTTTCTACCTTTTATTTTAAAAGAATGCGTATTTGTACCTCTATAAAAGCATATATTTTTAAAAGTGTAGAACAATTTCTAACCCAATGACCTCTCTTCTAACACTAAAAAAATGAAAAATTGGTCTTTTCCCCTAGCCACAATTTGATAAGCCTTGAGAAGTCAGGAGCAAAGAATCAGATGTTAGTCAGACTTTTGGTTACTGAAATAGGTACTACTTAGATTTACTCTAGTATCCTTGAAATTTTTGAACAAAAAAAGCAAACAGTGCAGGGATGGTTTGAAGAGACAAGGTTCAATTGCTCTTTAATTTAATTCTTCTTTTAATTTCCAGAAGTGAGGACAAGAATTTTAGGAGAAAGTCGTTCTTAAGTCAGAATTGATGATATGTTGTTCATCATGCAGGAAAAGAAAAAAAACTTGCACATTCTTGAAAGATGATAGTAACCCTTCTGTTTATATGTCATAGTCCTGGAGTCAATATTTTAAAAAATGGCAAACTCCAGTTACTGCAAATGCAACAGATGTTTTTTTCTGGAGAGAAGAAACATGCTGCAGAGGATTACAATCTGCAAGAAAGATGTTATGTACCTATTTGATACATTATACACTTTCCCACATCCCTCACTTGAAACCAGGCTGATAATCTCGACCAGTTTCTAACTGAAGGGGTAAATGCCTCCTGTAGGTAACCTGTCTTATTAATCTTCTTATCAGTTTTCAGTATAAAAGATAAAGAAAAAAAAAGGTTTATATTACTTTTTCATGTCCTGGCCCAGCTTGCTAACTACTCAAGGAATGTTTCGCCTTTCAGTAGAATCAGGACTAAAATGGACAAACTTTCCCACAGATTCTGCCAGTGTGTTTAAATTCTGTCTGTAATAACTGTTCTGCTATTCCCACTACCAGGCCTCTTGTGAGCAGAAAATCTCAGCTCAGTCCAAATTACATAAAGAATAAAAATGTGTGCTGAGATGTAAATTTTAAGTTCATTTCCCTTTAGGTTTTTTGTCTCAGGTATCTACGCAAACACTGCTAACCTCTCCATCAGCACAACAAAAGCATATGTCTTTAAAACAAATGGGAGCTGCTTGCTACCAGGGAAAAGCAGTCTAATTAGCTAATAATATTTCAGTGTCATGCTGTCATGGGAAGACTAGGCAGTGCTCACACCCTGTGTGAGCTGAGCAGAAGGTTAGTCTAAACGTGACTGCATCAGAGATATGGGGCAAACGTGGCTTAAATTGTTCCACCTGGAAGTGAATAAAGCAACTAATTTTTCATTTTCTGCTTTGGAAATGCAGAAATAACTATAGCGTTTGTTTACTGTCTATTTTGTCATCAGCAGTTTACAGTGTTTCCTAAATGAAGTAAATAGCTATAAACTTAAGAAAAATACTGAAAAATCTGTGACATGTCTAAACTCTCTTGTTTACATTCAAAAGCTGTATTTTTTTATTGTAATGGGGATCTGAGTTTGCCAGGAATTTTCAGACCATATGCCCTATCCATTTTACTTCAATCTGTTGATCACAATGACCTTCCTTCTGCATAATTCATTACAAGAAAATATTTTTGCATGGAAAGATTGCTAAGGAGAAAAAACAACATTGAAAGCTAGAGTGTAATGGATACTGTAATGCAGATCTGAGTTACTGTAGTTTTAAAGAGAAAATCTACATTTCATCCTCCTACCTCCACCCTTAGGAAAAAGCAGGATAGACCTGAAATAGCAACTCACTCAATGATCTATGCCTGTTCTAATACTGGGAAATAGAAGAAAAAATTATCCGTTGTTAGCTAGAAGGTAATATTTCCTTTATGCTATATGGACATCCGTTAATACAGCAAGTCAGATTTGCACCTGTGCAACAGTCCTGTTGCCAAGTTCCCATTCCCATCAGAATCCAATGGCAGCTTCCGGGCCAAACCAGTCTTCTGACACTTGCTCCTGGCCCACCACCATTCCCCAAGAGCCGACAGGAGCCTGCCCTGTAAACGTCTCTTCCTTTGCCTGCGAAGAGCCAGGAGCTGCAAGTCTGAGCTGCGGTGAGCACCTCCACATGGGAGAAAGGCATGGGGCTGAAGGACTCCTCCTTCCCTTCCACATGTAAGTGGCCGACCTAGAGCCAGGAGCTCTCTCTGGAGCTCGGGAAATAGCACTTGAAACCTGAACTGTGGTGGAAAACCAGAACACTTTGCTGCACACTGTGGCCCCCTCACCAGACTGTCCTGTAGGCAGCGGCTCTTTCGGTACCATGACTCAACTTTGTTGACAAGTTCTCCACCAAGCAGATCACTGGTTGCATGCTACCCTTTGCTACATCACGTAGTATGGCCAGGGGAAGAGTATGGCTTGAGGACCTTCCTGCTCCCGTTACCTGCAGGCTGGGACACCTTGCTGTGGCTGCAGGCAGCCAAATATAGACTGGAGGCATCTGAAGGTTTCTCGAGCTAAAGCTAGTGACCAGCACCAGGCTGAGACGCTGTTAAGATCTTCTTAATTTCCATTTGGGCCCTGTTCCACATGCACTTGGCATGGGCCCAGCATTCAGTGCCACTTAACACACAAGATCACATAAGGAACTTAATTACTTTAACTACAGGCTATGAGAAAAACAAACAGAATCAAGGACATACTCAATCGTGGCCAAAAAGTGTTCTGTGTTCGTCAATACCTACATACTTTGGGACAGGTGAAGAAAGCAGACTGGTCAGTGACTCACCCTGTCCAAAGTCTTTCCAGCATATTGCAGTCTATTTGCTGTATTTCTTCTGCCCCGGTGGAGAGGGTATATTTCCCTGGGGTACATCCTGGGGGGATGCTTTGAAAACCAGCCTTGGCCTTGCCAGAAGGTTTAAACAGATTCACAGCAGAGATTGGCATGGGTCTAGAAGGAGTCTACTCATCTCTGTTCTCTTAGTGTCACTCTGTCTCCACAAAACACAGTGCAGTGCAGCTACAAGTGGCAGGTATAGATCTGTCTGTGTAGATAAACAGCCTTTTGGAGTGAGAAAGGAGTGGAGAGAAAAACTTGCTATTGGAGATGTCTCCCACAAAGGATTTTCTATTAACATTTGATTACATTTCACAGGATTTATTCCTGCAGTGCCCTACAAATAAGATATGCCAAAACACTGGCTGAGGCTTTTCCTATACATAAATCCTACAGAGTGCAATCAAAGTGTCAGTAGCAAGCTCGATCTGTTCTGCATGTGTGTGCTGCAAGGTAACTGTAAGTGGGTTTGATCAAGCTTAATGAAACCTGCTGCTTTCAGGGCACTGAGGGCCTGGGCTTGCTTCTCAGGATTTCTTTTAATTGCTTTGAAAGTCTTCATTGTCTAATTAAACAAGCATTGAGGGAGCAGGGGGGAAGTGAAGATGTTACTTAACAAATTTCCAGGCTGTTTTTAAATCATAGTTTTTACGCTATACTCCTCTGAAATTAGAAAACGTGAGAGTGGAATAAAATGTTGCAACTAACTGAAGTGTCATTGTGATGGATGCCTCGCTGTGATTTCTCAAACTGCTGAACATGAGTTATGGGGCAAAACTGAAGGATCACTGTATTCCCCACCACCACATTCAGCACTACTGCAGACATGAAAAATATTTTCCATTCTGTAGAAAACTTGGGGGAAAACCTTTACTTCTGCATCAGGAGCGCCTATCACCACCGCGTTCTAAACAGACATGAAACATCAGCAGTATCTGGTTTCAGACATGTACATAAGTGTATATACGCACATAAGTAGCAGAGAGAAAGGAAGTATTCTAAGTCTAGAAAAAGTAAACTGATTAAGTAAAGATTAACATTCTTCAAAGCTCTCAGAAGATTAAAAGGGGGATTTCCCAAGTAAAGGGCTCACCTTCTACAGGCTCCTTCTGCAATTAATAAAACACATTCAAGAGCTTTATACGTAACCTGCTACTGTCTTTTAAGGTAATCTTAAATCAGGAGACACCATTTAAACTTTGAATTTTCTCCAAACATAATCAAAATTCCTTACATTTTCTGCAAGGAACAAAAAGACTGAAATCCAGCCTGTTTTTACCTCTCCAGGTGCATTCATTCTGCCTTATATGAAAAGGGAAACAGATTATGGTCTAACAACAGATCAGATACTGGGATGGATTCTTTTCTTTCCTTCACAAGATATGATTGAGGCAGAAAAACAGAGAGACATCTTTAAAAATCCATTTATGGCTCCCTGGTCCCATATGGTTCCAGTCACAGCCCTACAGTGATCCAAAGGGACCATGAGGGGTGTTTTCAAGGCAGCAGACTCACCCCATACAGCTCAGGTGATACAAAGGGAAGCCAAATTGTGCTAAAAGTTTACCCTGTGGGAGCTAACTGAGCTCAGCACTAACATATGATCAGCATTTTAAGACACAAGACTCTGATAGTGATTATTATTAATGATACAGGAGATTGTCTAAATAAAGCTTAAAGATATTTAAAAGGATTTCTGAAGCATCCTTGGTATGATTTAGTATATTTTTATGTTAATAGTGAAGAAAATTTATTTTCAATATGTAAGTTGTAGACAGAAGAAAGTAATTTATCATTTAAAAAAACACAGCCAAATTACAGCTCATAATTTATTAGATGGGAGCATATAATTTCCCTGAATTGTAAGTATCTTGAGAGATTTTTATTCATTTTTCTTGCCTAAAATCAAAGAAAGAAACAATCAGATACAAGTCACTTGGTAAACTGTGACTTTTTACAAAACCAGTTCTTACTCTGATAAGAAAGGAACAATGCAAATTCCAAAATACTACTGATTACTCAGACAAGAACTCTGTATATCAAATTAGCTAAGAATGGATGAAATAAGATTAATTTTGAACCAAATCCCCCTAGTGTCATGCCATTGTTGTATGGCACTCATATTTTGCCTACAGCTAGCAAGATTACATATCAATGGTGAGATTTATTGACTGAATTTACTGCCCTTTAATTTTCCCTTCCCAGTGAAGGCTGAGCATTATACTTGCATGCAGTAATTGCTAAATTGTTTGTGGCTGTGACTAGAGCTATTTGTCCAAGCCATGACATCCACTCCAGTCACTGACGTATCCAACTCAGTATCTTTTGTGTGTTTTACTTCTCATCTTCTTTATTGGGTAGCACAGATCCCTCTCACTGTGAAAGTCAGGGCTGGGCAACCAGTGGGAAAAACTGTTCACAGTCAGAGTGTTAAAAATGGAAAAAGTGACCAACAGTACTGTTATACAAAGTCAAAAATCTTACAGAAAGCGAGGCTTACAGCATTCATGCCATGATACTGTATATCTTTACACTGCAGCTTTCTATTTCCGCAAGTTATTTTGGAGACGCATGTTCTGTGTCCTCCCAAGTCTTTACGCGAGTAACTCCAGAGAATCCAAAATCAAAGTTGTGATGCACCATAATGTGAGAACAGGAGAAAACTGCGTTGCACTGTCTCCAGGAAGGCGATGTGGCATTGCATGTAAGAGGATTTCAATAGAGTATGCCAGCATCAACTCATACAGACCTAAGGCCTTCTCCATGTTTTGCTGTCTTGCCTCACCGATGAAGGACTGCTATAGTAAACATGCAACAAAAAGTTACACTCCAGTCATTTCCCCCTTCCTTCTAGCTCTTTGTTTTCAAATGGTTAAAAAATCTCTGTTCCCATACATGCCAACAGACTATTACTTATTAATTTTTCACATCATGTCCATTATCAATCAAATTCATTACACTCTCTGAAGTATATCAATTATCTACTGGATTTCTCTTCTCTCTAGATGCAATGTGGGGAAAAAATGAGCATCATCTCTAAAAACAACAGAAAAAATGCAATTAAAACCCACTTTCCATGAGAAAGAGGTCTTCATTCTGTCATTCCTGTGCTTCAGACAATATCACTAATAAAATGTTACCTGCTTTTGCAAATTGGTTAAAAAGGAAGGAGGAATCTCCTTCCATAAGATCAAGAAGTTGCTCTGCCCTACTCACAAGGACTATACCTACTAAAAAGCTATTTGTTTACTGAGTCCTGAGCTGTTTCCACCAAAAGTCAGTTGTTCCTTCAAGTCATGCCACTGATCGAACTTCATAATTGTTAAAATGGAATTAAAATAAATATATTTCTTTGCTGAATAATTTTAACATTCACTATCGTTCAAATCTTTAGGAATTTTTTGGACAGGTTTTGCCACCGCCAATTTAACAGTTCTCTGGCAGAAATCTCAAATTGCTAGACGTATTAAATAAATATGCCATTTATAAACACATATTATGGGGTGTTTTCTTTTTCCCAAATACCAAATAAAGATGGCAGAGAAAACTACGTCTCAAGTAAACTGCATGGAACAGCCATAAAATTGCATAGCTTGCAGTTGTTCTCATTCTGCTCCCTCCTTAATGTCAACGAGGTATTATTTTTATATCTCGGTTTTGATTAGTGGATATGGAAAATAAAAGTATTTTTATATTTTTTTTTTTAGTTATTTGTTTTTCTTTTAAGCATTGAAAGACAGATTCTTCCTGGTCTATGGACCTAAAAGGTGACCCACTTTCTATATTTTAGCAGCAAAGAAAGCAGACTTCCTTTGTAAAACACCTTTGCAGCCTTTAAAATAAATGATTTGCTTCAAAAGTAAGTCTGGAAATTGATCCATCCTCCAAAAGACTTATCATGTACATCTTCTCCCCTCATTGTCTCGTCAAGGGCTGGATTCACCTCTATGAATATCCGCTATCCAAAAGAAAGGCATTTGGATAAGTCACTCATCTGGATTCCTTCTATAATCATCACAAAGGGATAAATAAATCACAATATAATTGATCCCTTTTGAAAACATAAGTCTAAAATAAAATTAATTGCTTTCTGGAGAGATGTAACAGTTGATTGACCATGGTGTGATCACAGACACCTGCATTTGAGACCACTAAAGACAACAAAATCCATCCCATCCCTGTGCACAGCCAACGCACTCATTTCACTTTTTCAACAAGTAATTTCTTTCCTTTTTGAATTTAGGGATTTTTTTTTTTCTTCATGACTTAGTTGTAAAATTCAGGCACCTTTCTTCCTTCTCACTAACAGTGAATCTAGTATCCCACATCAAGGAGAAAAATAAAATCACCAGCCTGCCCAGAGCATTACTAGCCATTACTAGCTCAGACATGCAAAGGCTAGGGTTAAGGTATCTCTCCTTTCCCACACTTCCCAATTACCCACCTCGGCTCAATTGAAAAAGGAGAGAATAAGCTCTGGAAAGTATTTCCTGCTGCTGCCTTCCTGTTTACACACCTGGCACCTCTGTACTGTTCTGCATCCATCCAGTCTAGCAGAGCTCATGCAGCTCCTCCACGCTTCCTAAGGCTTGCAGTCAGCCTTGAAGACTACAGTCTCATCTTATCAAAACTAGTTTGAACAGAAACATTTTATATCTATATATATAAAAAATGTTTATATGACACACACACATATGGCAATGAAGCACACAATGCCTGTACCTAGTGAGACCTGGTTCCTAACAATCTATTTGCCTTGCAGCACCTTTCCCTGTACACTATGCCCTAGTAAGACATGGCAGGGAAAATGTTTTGCTATGACCAAAGCCTTCCTCTTTACAAAGCCTTCTAGGTCCCTGGTGCCCAAGAAGCCATGTTTAGGTATTTATCATATTCTTTTACCCATCTGACACAGATATTCTGAGTTACAGAGCAGTTGCTTAAAATAATGTACTGTATTTAGGGCCCTTCTACTTTTCATGTGTGAAGTTCAAATGCACTTTGCCCACTTAAAAATAATCTGTGTAGGTCTCTGCAAGATTCTGGTAAAGATCTTTGGTACTGATTGTCTCATACAGCTAAACCAGAAGGGTTTTGAATACTTAAACATTATAGCTTCCCCTGTATTTAGCACTTTTGACCAGCAGATCTGTAAGTGCTTTAGCAATCACCAGTTTGCATTCACAGAAAAACTGAAGTTTTGGGGTGTGCAGTGACATTTTCTATCATTACCTTGGCACTCTCACTTGTTCCCCCTCTCTTCTCTGCTATATAAGCAAATGGAAAAGGTGGAAACCCAGCCAGTGGAAATATATTAACTGTGTTTAGTAATTTCATTCCAAATGTTTTGGAATGTCTAATGAACTCTCTGAAGCTAAGTTCATTGTCTTACAGCTGCTTGACATATTTCTCAGCTAATTTAACATTTATAAACACACACAAAAATGAATTTTTAAAGTTATATTTGCATGTGAAATCCTGGCTGCACTGTGAGTTTGGTTTGTTTAAGAAAACCAAATTCTCATTAGTGGAGAATAAAAGTATGAGGAAAATCACTGTTTGTAAATAAGATGAAAAAAACATGTAAACACACACATACAGACAAATAAACAATGGTGCTGAACTTTATGGTAGGAAAAATGTATAACATTTATGTGAAGTTCTAACATCACTTTTGTGAAAAAAATCATTTTTGCAAATAAATTAAACATTATTTAAACATTTTTAAGCACTTATTATATTACATTTGTAATTATCATACAGATGAGTAAGTAAAATCATAAAAGAAAGGTCTTCTTTGTGCAGGTAAAAAGGAAGCAAGCACGCATTAATTCCTAGTATAAAACACAGAGGTTATTAAGTAGTTATGTGTAAAGGGAGGAGACATTCATTTATGAGTAGATCATTTTTTATGTTACAAGTCCTGCTGTAGTACTGGATTTCCAAGATAAGCACTTTTTCAGAGTCACCATTTAAAAGAATCTCTTAATATGAATAGAAATGTAAGAGATTCTAATTTTCTCCTGGCTGACATGGTTCATGGTGGTAGAAGGACTATCATGTAAGTGGAGAAAACTTCCCCTAAGTGAGGCACACATGTTTCATAGACTTCATGGTCAGCTGTAATATCTAGAAAGAGATTTCAGTGCTTAAGACAGCTTAAAGATGGTAACTTTGAGTTCCTAAGTTGGTAAGGTTTACAAAAGTAGTGAGAAAAAGAATTCTAAAATGAGAAGAAATGTAAATATTTATGCCTAAATGGAAAGTGCTAACCCACCAGTTTGTAATTTTGTAGCAAGATCCAGACTGTAAAAAGTGATCAGTGATCATAAGTCTCTGATCATAAGTATCATAAGTGACCATAAGTATCTCTGCAAGAGAAGATTTACGCAATTTGTTTATTCTATCACACAAGATAGGGATGGAGTACAAAATCAGTAACAGTACAAATTGCACATAAACAAGGAAAAAGAAAGAATCTGCCACATCCCCCGTGGGCAGCAATATGCAAAGCAATATGCTGTTTTGCTGGGTGTAATTGATGCCTTTTACATAATTTTCAGAAAGTATACCTTAAGAATGTATCTCTGAGGCTTTCTTTTGGGAAACTTTGTCTCTTTTAGTAACATACTTTTGGGTGAAGGTCTCTGAAATGTGAAATAATATGTAGTATATTTAGCTTCTGTAATATGACCTGTAAAGATCATATTTTTTTCCTTTTCTCCTTAGCACAGTATGATACTAGTGAGATACCAGGCTTCCTATAGTTGTAATAATACAAGGTGACAGTCCTATTACAAAAACACGCTAAGCACGCCATACAACAAACTTGTGAATGAGGCAGCACCAGCACAAAATCGATTCTGACTCACCTACCAAAGTGAATTACCCTATTCTTACCAAATGAGGATGCTTACAAACTACACGGACTAAAGTAGAAAGACAACTAAGTAAAACCCAGCTGACTTCTGGACTTCTACCCTTGGGCAGGAGTCACCCATCAGAATCCGTGCAAGCGCAGATGGGCTCAGGCTCAGCCAGGGGGTGATCAGGCTGATCTGCCAGATCCCCAGAGGACTGTAATCCTTTAGACCTCCTGGGAGCGCGCATCATTCGCCCGAACAACCCTGAATCGCACGTAAAGCACTGCTCTACCAGCCAAGTGGCTGCTGAGAGCTTGTGTATGGACCTTGTGCTCTTCTGTCCAAGAGCTGTTTAATGTAAAATGCTTCAACTGCATTGAGAACACCCTCTTCTTCTTGGGAACCCTTACGTTTCGGATCCAAAGTCAGGCCGTTTTTTGCTCACTCTCCTTCCAGGTATTTGACATTTGTGTGGTGCTTGGTTCACTCCAGGAGGTGGGATATGAATGTTTCAGTCCCTTCAGCCTGAGGAGGACAGAGAACCCAACTTCTTCCCTTTCAGGATGACTGTCTGATTACGGATGGTGCTATTTCCTCCATGTAACAGGAGATCCCTGTTCAGTTAGGCATTTACGCTCAAACAAGGGACTGGAGCATCTGGTTTCCAAGTGTACAGAAATGTCTGATGAGCTGCTGACCTCAAACTCCTATGCCCTGCGAGGTGTGATGTTTCAGCTGTTTCTGACGGCCAGCCCCAGCTGCATTCCTGCTCAGCAGGAACAGCCCTCTGTGGATAACCCTCTGAGGCACTGCACTCATCGCTGAAGTCAGAGAACAAGGAGTACCTCTTTACTATCTTCACTTTTCCCTGATGGGAAAAGCAGTAAAAATTTTTAGCTTCCAGAAGTCAAGCAGGAGGTGTCTTCAATCTTAAGACCTCACCAGGGCACTAAAGTTAAGCTACAGATATTTCTGACTTGGATATTCATGTTTTTCACCCACAAGTACTTTAAATAACAACAAGAGAATATCAAAGCACCATTATAACTCAAGAGTTAGACGTGTCTTTCTGCAGTTTAGTGATTGCAAGCATTAATAAAATGAATGGGGGAGAGAGCAAGCTGACCAGGTAGAA
Source organism: Nyctibius grandis (assembly GCF_013368605.1). Classification (NCBI taxonomy): domain Eukaryota; kingdom Metazoa; phylum Chordata; class Aves; order Nyctibiiformes; family Nyctibiidae; genus Nyctibius; species Nyctibius grandis. The sequence goes on along the minus strand of NC_090658.1, from coordinate 93,339,596 downwards.
GCATAGTCATTAGGAAAAAAACTTGATGAAAAGACAGATCCTGACAGTCCAGGGTGCAAGGATTTGTGCAGTCTGCTACAATATTAGGAGGACATCATTGTTGTTGCTCCTGGAGTGTGCACCGGCACAGTAATGCTGGGATGCCTGATTCAGCCAACCCAGGTATTTCTCTGCTGTCAGGGGAAGGCATCTCTCCTGCCCTCAGTCCTCCTGACCACAGAAGTAGGTTCAACACACGTGGTGTGGTCAGGAACAGGTTTGGTTTATTGTCCTGCTCCAGGCTGTGGTGAGAAAGCACAGGGAGGCCTGAGAGATACCCCTGGGCAACCCCAATTACACCACTTGCATACCTTTGCATACCTTTTCCTGGTTCTTGACCTCCCCTTTCTCTACCCTTGTCCCTCCTTTTGCCATATCCATCCTCTCACAACTAAACAGCCATAATTATGTCTTCCGCCTTGGTCCCCGTTTTGCTGCATCTGTACCCAAATTTGGTGGTTTTGATACCATTACCTAGGTATTCCTGCCTTTATATACTGTTTCTGGTATGGTTACCTAGATAATACTGGCTTTGCATGAGTGCATTCCCAAAATGTCCCTCATATTCCCCTCCAATTATTTGCGAAATCCAACCATTTCTTAAGTAACTTTCCCTTAAACATCTGTGAAATCCAGCCCCCTTTCACAGTGCTACCTGTAACCTTTGTCAGGTTCACACATTGTTGTTGGTCACATCCAGCAATTCCAACTATGTCAGGTCCAATGGTTTCTCACTTCCCTTGCAGTTATCTTCACCTGGGGCCAGGACCCCATCACCTGCCTGCAGCCCTGACATAATCGAGATGTCCCTTGGCCTGCATGCCGGTGCCAGGTGTACAGCCAAACAAGAAACAAGATCAACAGGTTGTACATGAGGGAAGAATGGAGAAGGTTAGGTGTGGAGCATCTATCTAGTGTTTTGCCATGTACAAATCCACAGACTAACAGAGGAAGACTTTGTCTTGACTTACAGATTTTGGGGGTAGGATTCATCTCATTTAACATGAGCTATCTAAAATTTATCTAATAAAGGCATCTACATTTTCTTCTGAACTCAGCACAAAAAAATTAACAAAAAAATGTAGAAGAAGTTTCTCCCTTGACTGAACAGGAACTATATTTTTATCTGCAAGTTGCAGGTGTGCTCTGTAAAGCAATGTTGCCTCTTGTGCCAATTCTATCACCCAATTTTCTCACTCTCTTCTTTCTTTTTTTTTATCCCAACCCCCATTTGAAAATGCTAGATGAGCTTAAAGAGAGACAGAATTGGAACCAAAATCTGGGCCATTAATCTGCATTCCTTGTTTCCAGCACTGGGAACAAAGAGAACTGGGAAGGAAGTGATGGTTGTTTACTGGCTTTGATTGACAGAGCTATTGCCTTCTGGCAGTTTTGTAGGTGAGGTCATCATGCTGAGTGTAATTTTTGGGACAGATGGTGGAACTGGGGCAGACAACAAAGAACAGATGGCCAATAAGAAGTATCAGAATAAAACATGTAGTTTGGAGCTGGGCAGCCTACTCTTTCCACATCAAACAGTTTAAGTGTTAATCTACTTAATTCTAAATTTAGGTTTTCTATTAATGTCTTATAACAGCTACAGTTAGTACCATTCAGACATTCCAGTTCAGTATTTTGTCTTGTGAGGTAAATATTCTAACTCACTAGGAGAAAATAAAACTAATTTTTTCTTTTTTGCATTTAAACACTAGTTGAAAGTGGGGAAAAAGATTTCTAAGAGAGATATTCTGTTTTTTTCCAGGGATATTAAGGAAACTTTAAAATATTTTTAAAAATACTCTTCACTGGTTTCCACTCTTCCCACCTGCTCTGCTATAGAAGACTTGTATTATAGCTACAAGGTGAAGAGAAGAGATACTTGTATACAAAGGTCATCTTCATCCACTTCTGAGATTGAGACAACCAGCATTAAGGGACATATTTCAAATCCAGCCTGATTGATTTCAGATTAGTAATAGCACCGCATAGAGAATACAGTCAGAATACAATAAAGTAGAATGACTGTGTCATTCAGGTACAAATTTGGAAGGTACTTTCTGATTGATGCATCTCTATGAGCTTGACATTAAAGCAGTATGGCACAGGAAAAGATGTGCATGGACCAGAATGAAAGCTCTTTTCCAAAGGAGGCTGTTAAACAATTCTTTTACTCTTTGAAATACAAATTCAGTAAAGTCACACTCATTTTCATCAGTTGAATTAATACAAACTTTTATACAGTAGTGATTCCACAGCTATTCTTGTTACAGAAATTTGATGGAAGTAAGCATTGATTTTTTGTATTTTTTTTTTTTTTAACCTGAGAGTGTAATCTTTGAGGATCTATAGTGGAGTAAGGTGCAGAAGAGCAATAATAAGTCTTTCAAAGGTCTCAGTTTTCTGTGTTCTTACAAAACAAACTTCATAAAAATCAACTTTGATCTTATTTACACTGCTACCAGCATAACTTTATTTATTCCAGTGGACTTATTGGTGCTTAGTAGTAGATTATATGATCAGTCAGCAATGGTGTGTTTAAACGGCACAACCAACTTCTGATTACTTATTTTAATGAAATGACCAAGGATTTTCATTCAAAACAGAATGAACTGAAGAGAATTTGAGATAAAATTAACAAAAATTAGCATAACTAACTTTAGTGAATCTCAACCTAAAGTGAAGAAACCTAATTGACAGTACCAAGCTTAATATTATTTCAAACAAAGGCAAGAAAAGACTACTTTCTCACTATGAAATTCTATACATACAAGAAAAAAATTACAGTTCAGTTGCTGGAACCAACTTATGTTCTGGGTGCCAGGATACCTGGAGACTTGTTTTGGGGTTTGTTTTCCAGTTAGGTTCTGCAAGTACTGATCCTCTTCTGCAAACTGTTTTTTACCTTAAATCCTTTTTCAATAAAAAGTCCGTTTTAAAAAACATAATACATTGCCTCTCTGATTCAATAGTAGCATGTATTATCTAATGTAATTCCTACCTAGTTTATAAGGACACAAGTGAAACACGGTAAGATTTGGAGCCCAAAATTTTCATGCTGCATAAGCCTAAAACTACGTAAGGAATCCAGTCTTCAGAAACTGAGAATCCTTGTTTGAGATCTAGAACCAGCACAGCAGATTCTCTCCTCCAATGTTACAGCAAGCAGACGAGTTCAAGAGAGAGTAAAGGTTATGATCCATAAATACATTCTCCTTGGCTGAGAATTGGCAGAGAAGATCTGGCCTCTGCCCAAGTACTCTCCTCTCATAAGTATGCAGCCCGCTCTTTTCCCTCCTCCTCCTCCAGTTGCACCACCCTGAAGAACACTCAGACAGGCAGCTGCTGGCAGATTGCAATCTCTTTGCCCCTTAAGCTTTTCTAAACTCTCCAGAGATGTCATGGATACTTTTTCTATAGAGGAATTACAAATTTTGCTGAAGGTTCTCCCAATACTGCAGTTAATGTTAAATGTCTGAAATCTCCTAGATGTTCACCCAGAAAGACTGAAACAAGTAAGGTAGGCAATGGACCAGCTTCAACTGTGGGAGGAGGTGCGCTGGGTACAACAGAGACGGTTCCTGTAAACCCATTGTCCCACATGATTCCACGGTAGAGAGACAAAAATGAGGCAGTTAACAGTGTTAATACAACCTGCCTATAAAAGCACCGCTCTTTTTTATAATTTGTGAAAAATACATTAATATCTTGAAACTACCCTGAGCATTCCTGAATTAAATAAAGTCTCAGTTTGGTAATTAATGTGATCTCTCTTAGCATTCTAAAAATCTTAACACCTCAGTCGTTAATATAAAATCATATGCCATTTTCTTTCGAGCTTGGCAGAAATAGACTTTTCCACTGCTCTGCCGAAATAAATAATGTTTACAATTCATATATCCTTTCAATCTGTATGCATAGATTGATGTAAGAATATTATATATTCTGTGTTTTTAACTTCGCCATCAGTGCATTTTACCTATTGCCATATAGTTTAGTATTTAACTGGAAAGCCCTTACCTATTTATTTAAACTTAAGAACATATGTGTGTGTATGTGCATATGGATGTCATACTACTATTTAATTTTTAAAAAGATGCAGGTGGCAAAATAACAGACGGTGCTGTTGTCAACAGTTGTACAAATTTCTCATCGGTAAACATATATACACAAGTGGTCTATTCTGACGGCAAGACTAACTGTGATTATACAAGTAGGTCTGTACACAGGTTATGTTTTATTGAGGAGCCTGCATAAATACTAATTACTCCTAACCTTATTTATAAGGTAGATAAATATTATCATTATTTTGCACATGGCAGAACTGAGAACTTAAATAGCAGTTTTGAGGCTATTCTGAAAGGATATAGGCTAGATTAAAAGATTACTTGAATTCACTGTGGACTCGACTGTTATACTATGCTGTCTAGGTTGAGTTTGATGTGATTATTTCTCCTAGAAAACTCTCCTGTAGATCCACAGGAAGCTTTTAAACATAAAAAGAAAGTTTTGTTGTCTTCAGACTATCAGGCTACAAAGATGAGTCAGCTGTTGAAAACTTAGTTAAATAAGTAACTATTAGTTCTTGTTCTGCCCTTAGAGCACATACATGTCTGTTTATTTTCTTTGCTAAACAATCTCTTAGATAGTGTTAACCCTGCTGACACTTCTGTCTTTCCTATTACGTCACCATATGTCAACCTGATCTAAAGCTTTCTCCTGGGAGTTAACCACTCAGCCTGTATTTGCGAAATTAACTTCATCTGCATCCAACATTCGTTTGAAACATCATTCCATGGCTGAGGACATCTCAATAACATCACAGAAACAACCTCTTAATATCATTTAAGCAGCTCTTCACCTTCAGGGTGTATCCATCATATCTGATTTTTATCTTCAGCTGGGAAGACAGCAATGAGTGCCCTCATCTCTTTCAGATCATCCCCAGATCCTCACTCAGAGCTGTTACAGTTCATAGGAATCACCAATGCAAAGTACAACTAAAGGAGCTGTTGGCCCTTGGCAACCATTGTGCAATGTCTCATGTGGGGGTCTTGGATGACCACACTTTGTGTGGACTGCTGAGGCTGGTTGGCAGATGAATCATTCCTCTCAGGAGGAGCAGCCAACCATTTCCAACACCCTTGGCTTCTCTGACATGCACTAGTCATGAACCTCCCAGCCTTTGAAGAATGCAATCCTGCAGCCTCTGTCATCAGACACAGCTCTCTACTGCGTGCAGCAAGGACAGTTTGATCTGTGACTGTAAAGGGCTGCCAGCTGGGAAGGACAACGGCCTGCCTCCACACTGGCACTGTAGCTTCTACCTCTGTCATCTGGTACCGTTTTTCTTCCTCATTTCTGGAGGCCTGCATGTCAATGAAACTCATTTCTTTCCAGGGGCTTTTCCTTGCAGGCATTTTTTCCTGCAGATTTTCCACTTGCTTCTTGAGGTCAGGAAAGAGCATCCCTCATGTTGGCCGCTTGCTGTTTTTCACTACCTGGGACACATTTCCTTCAACTAGAGGCCAAGACTTGACCAAAACCATCCAAGCTCAAGGTTCCCATTTGGGAACAGACCCCAAACATGCCAGAAAAGGCAAAACTAAGAGTGAAGTTGAGAGACTATCTTTTGGGGTTTTGTCGTTCTACCTTCCCTAGCTCATACAAACTTTTTAAAGTTCTCTTGCCTTAACTCCCCCACAGCACTGGCTTGTTTGCTGTACTTCACTACTGCATACTTCTCAGTAAGATGCTTCATTTTTAGCCTCTTTTCACTTAAGTCATCCTGCTTCTGTGTTAATCACAGTACTGATCAAAGGCCACAAACTAGGGTAGCAAATCTGTTCACCCAGTGCCTTCCCAAGCAGTAAACCTCTAGGCTCGCTCATGAGACAGTCCCCAGGCAAGCCACAAAATACCACCAAACAAGGCAAACTCAGCTTCAAGAAATTAAGTTTCTTGTCTTCAGGTTTCTTCTCTTTGAGTCTCTACAAACTTTTTCACTCAGTTTCTTAATCCCTTGGAGAAACATGTCATCTTCACTTTGATCCATTTTCCTGAATAGGGAGTGTCACGGTTTAAAGCTGGGCCAGCTATTAAACCTGTGGCAGATGCTCTCTGTTAACCCTCCCCCCACCACCCAAAGAGAAAGGGAAAGGGAAAAGGGAGAGAGACTTACGGGTTGGAAAGTTAAAACAGTTTTAATAAACTATAATAATCAAAAAGAGTATAATAGTAATAATAGAAACAATCAAATATAAACAAATATATACAAAACCAAGATCGAGCTCCCCCAATGTCGGCCACGTCACCACCGGCACTGCAGGGCAGGCTCCGGGAAGGCCCAGGCTGGGCCCAGCAACAGTTGAGAACTGGATTCAGGGATGCATGGATAGGGATCAGGGGCAGCAGGAAAACGGACAGAGTCCTCCCTGGACACTGGCCAAAGGCTCAAGCCGCAGAAGCAGCCCGAAGCAGCAACAGCACCCAAACACAGCAGAGGAAGCAAGGGAAGGAGGAAAGGGCAAGAGCGCGAGATCCTCGTGATCCCCACGTTTTATACTGAGAATGACGTGTATGGGATGGAATACCTTCGTTGGTCAATTTTGGGTCACCTGCCCTGTCCACTCCTCCCTGCAGGTGCGACCCCCCTTCGGCTCTTCACTCGTAAGCAGTGAGGAATTTAGCTGTGACCTTGGTTTCTCTAAGACTAAGTACAGCAAGAGCCTTTCTACATAACATCCCTGCCAGTGCCTCAGTGATAACTACGAACTTCGAGCGTTATCAGTCCTAGAAGCAGACACTGTCTGCAAAACATGCAGTTAGTTTCAGAAAGTGCAGTTACTTAGAAGAGACTTAGCTGAAAGTAAAAATGTCTGAAAGGAAAATTGGCCTGGTTTAGGTCAAACCAGGACAGGGAGTTAAGTGGCATATGCTCATAGTGACAAAACAGCTTAGTTAAATGTTAGTTAAACCAGAGAGATGTGTGTAATTACTCAGCTTCACTCACTTACTCTTTGTTACATTGCTCTCAAGGGTAAGAACATAAAAAATAAAGACAGAGTGAAAAGAGGTTTTGGTCTCTTGAGAGCAGCCATTGATAAAATCTACAAAATGAGGACTGAGAAAAAAAAAATACTGCCATATGTGCTGATAGAGCATATGAAAGATTTATTGGGGGCTAGCTACACAAACTGAATAAGAGGGCTTTTGTCTGGACTGACAACAAATTGACATGAATTAGATTACAAGATAGCTACCTCAAAACCTCTATAAGCAGAACTGCTAACAGAAATACCATTAGAGGAAAGCATCACAGACAATCAGCAAAAAAAAACCAATTGTGTGTTACTTTGTGTCTGACAACTTCTAAAAAGCCAACATGGCTCTGTTTGAGTGGAATACAGTCCAAAAATGCAGTGAACAAGTTTGTCACAGGAAAACATGAGAGTTATTTGCATATGTTGTACAATCATGGCTGGCCAAATTCCTCTCTCCACACACTGAGTTGCATTTACAGAAAGTAGCACAGTTTTTTACCCTCCTAAAAACAGGGTCAGGTGGGGGCATCGCGACAATGTGTGTGAGTGTGGGGTGACACTGCTCTTCCCCACGGCAGCACATAGACTGCAGAGCACACAGTGGCCCCACGGAGGGGTAAAAGCAGCCTTTGCTCCCCCTGTAATTCTGAAGGGGAGAAATCCTCACATCTGAAAACAAATGCATAATTTAATATCCATACCTTCATATAGTAATAGCAGAAATTAACTTATAGAGAAGCCTTACGTGTGAGGACACTCAATATTATAGTCTATGTCAAAAATAGACGCTTTGCTTAAAACAAACAGAACAGGTTTGGTGGTAGGGTTGCTGATTGGTTTGGTATGTTTTACATATTTCATAAAGCCTGACATGAATTTCAAATGTCTTCAAATCCTTTAATATTGCTTTTTGATCTCAGTGTTGAACTGTGCTCTGCTTTCTAGTATTTCATGAGAACTGATTTTATGAGCTCAAAAAGGAGTGTAAAGTTCAGCTTCATTGGGATGATTACAATACAGAGTACTATGGTTCAGAAACAGCAAGGTGCTCAAGCGCTAGAGTAATGTTACAGGTATGAATTGGCTTAGATAGGGGTATGTGCTAAAACATATACTCAAAGTGTGTCTATAAAGTAAGCCATACTGTCACTCACTCACTCACTCACTCGTTCTTCAGCATTTTCAGAGGGCTTTAAGAACTGTTGTAGGCTTCCCCTATTTAAGAAACAAATAAGCAATCAAAGCACCTTGAAATCACAGAAGATGATCTTTTTTCTTAAAATACCATCGAAAAACTCTGAAGCCAATAAACCACATAGCACAAAAGCTGTCTTTCTCTTCATCTGCCTTTCTTCCCTACCTTAGTTGTAATCCCTCCAGTGAGACTGGAAGAAAGTTGCAGCTTGAATCTCAGTTCTGCAGAATCAGTGGGATTTGCCACTTACTTCAATAGGGCCAGAATATTTTTCAGACTGAAGACTTTGAGTCTTCTCCTCTCCAGAAAGCTTAATTGCCCAAACGGAGGAAAATGAAAAAAAAAAAAAAGGAGGAAAGGATTCACTAGAAAATGGTTTCATGTAAATGAAGCAAGATAAATCTGGTTTCATTGTAACCTAAATTACTACTAAACTCTCAAGTAAAAAAGGTTTTTACAGCCTTTGACACTACTTTTTAACTGATTCCTTGCTTTGAACATGTTGCATTGGGACGACTGTGTTGATACTGGCTCTTATGAGTCTTTTCATTTAGTTTTGTTTTTGCAAACCAGTAATCAATTACACTGAGATAGGAAAACAGCAAATGAAATAATAGCATTTGTGCTATGCTTTTTCAACTAAGTTTGTTTTGGCATACTAATTTCAACTAAAGGATGAATAAATATGCTGCATCTATTTTTGGACTAGTGTTGTGCTAAGAGCCAATTTTAAATCAGGGCTCAGCCTAAACTGTACAGATGGGATCTTGTAACACTCCTCTCTTGTGATATAGGTTCCCCCGTAATACTCCATTCAGGGGCAGAGAGCTTGGAGCAGAATAGCTGTTTCATGCAACTTCTAACTTCCTTGTCAAAAGTTCAGTTGAAGCATCTCAGCAGTGCAATCAGAAGAGCAGAAACTGGTTGGGAAGAAAACAAACATGAAAAACAAGAATCTTCATCTATTTTCCATCAAGATTGATCAGCATACACGCATTTGCAGTTGTTCAGATTCACTTTAGGCAAGCTTGTGGGTGCACAGGCCAAGACGTTGTGCTATCAGGCCAGCCTGTAGCCTTGCATATCCCCATCACTGCAGGCAGGGCTACCCTCTCCAGCTGCCTTTGCTGCTCCCTCCCAGGTGGCCAGTGGTAATGGAAGTTGTGGCTGCTGGATAAAAAGAGAACTCATAGTTGCAGACTGTAGAACTTAATGGCTAAACATTTCTTTCATGTTCACTAGCATGGTACTGTAGTTAAACAGTCGTGACATCAACAAAAAGCTACTAGTAGAAAAGTTGTATTAAAGAGGGAGAGAGAAAAATCCTTCCCACAGGGTGAAATGAAGGTACAACAGAACAATAACCAAGGAGCCTTGCATGGTGAAAGCAAATTATTGGGAAATGTCCAGGATATGGATGTACAAAGAAATAAGAAACTGAGGTGGACATACAGCAATTCTCTGGAATGTGTAAAGAACCATCCCCAGAGAATATATGCAATGATGCAGAAGTTGTTTTTTCTTTAACAGGTTACACTGGATATTTAATCCAGACTAGTGCAGGCATGTACATACTTCTAGCCCTATGACCTATATACCAACTCCACACAGGGCTGAGGGCCTCTGGATCGGGTAAGTAAGGACTAGGACGGTCCATAGACAGGCAATGAGAATGGCTCTGCAAAGAGTCTCACCTCTCCAATGCAGGATGGCACTGGGCTAAGGGAATAACTGTCCTGGAGGAGTCAGAGCAATGCCAGTCTACCAGCCTAGTTCCTATAGCACACTTCCTATAAGCACACTTCATCCCACACCTAGGGTTTCAGGGTACTCATAAGACCTGCATCAGCACAGTCTTACTACCAGTGGTGTGGTATAGCATGGGACTTGCACCTGGACAGCCCCAAAGGTTCAAGATTCACAGGTTGGACATGTCTGTGCAGTGTCTATATTCAGAGAAAAGATAGCTCTGTGGTTAAGCTGGTAGTCTGGGACTTGCAAAATCCAAATTCTCCCACAGCCTTCTCATTTGAACTTGAGCAACTCACTTCAGCAGTCTGTCCTCTAGTTCCCCAGTACACACTGAAAGAAAAATTTTTTTATTTATTTTTCCTACCCGGCTACCTTGTCTTTTCAGAGCTCAATGTCTTTAGAATGTTTTTCAGAAGTTCTCACACTGCAGGTATGACGTGAGTTCATATACAAGAGAGTGATTGAGGCTTTCAGGCACTACTGTATCATAAATATGTAATACTTGCTGAAAACCTAAAAGATAACATTGAATGCAGAACTAAGATGACACAAGTGAAGGTCAAGAGCCTTTTACAGAAAAGTAAATATTTTAGAAGATATATAACTTGTTTTTTTGTTAAACTAAATATTATCTCTTTCTAGTTTTTGAGAGGATTAAATGTGGATTCTAGAAATTCAAAATATTTGCAGACAGACCGTCTGAGAGAGAAGCAAATTGCATGTATTCAGTTCTTCAAACATAATCCTTCATTAATATGTCTACTAAGTTAGCATCTGGAAACATGCAATCAAAATCAGGGCTTGGCGATATTGTGTACAAAGACTTTATAACAAGCACAACGCTTGTATGTCAAAAAGGAATTATTTCTGTCTTTGTGCTGTTTATCGAGGCCACTCAGAAGTTGTGATAACTCCAACAGAATGTAGCTCTTCTTATCCTCTGATTCAAAGAGGTTTTTTATTGCAGACTCAGCAGTATGGGGCCAGGACTTACAGCTGAGCACTCTCCTTCTATTCACCAGAGGACAATGGGGACAAACACAAAATCATGTTCAAGTATTCTAGGCAGTTACTCTTGAAAATAGGACAGAAATTCGCCGCACACACTGTGACTTTCATCAGGTGTGAATATTGCCACTGGTCTGCAACTGTAAATGTGAAGTACAAAAAGGATCTTGCACAGCATTTTAACACCTTTCCAAATGAAAAAGGCATGTATTTTATCTCCTGCTGTCTTTTTTCTTATTTTGCATTTACCACTATAAAGCTCTTAGATCATTTCCTCTGAAAACTACTCTTCTCTGAATGCTAGTGTTAGCCTAAATATGAATAGTCAAGCTCTTTACTACAGACCTCTTCAGTCTCACAGTAGCTGAGAGGAGCATCTAGATATTGTAGCAGAGCTGGACATAGTGTCTCAAGCACCTGGAATTATATTTGCCTCAAATTGCACTTGTCTTTGTATTTAATCATTTGAGGTCATCCATAGACATACAACTGTTTAAATCAGACTATTCGCTTTCAAATGCCTATGTCTGCTTCAGGGCTGACAGAGAATTTTACATATTCCACAGACAAAGCTTTCAGCGTTCCCCCACCTGCTTTATGGAAATTACGTTGCTCTTCAAAGCCCTGGACCAAATCCCCCGGGTTTGCAAATTTAGCCACAACTCACACAGTTGAGAATCCTCTTGCTCAGAGGAAGAGAAGAAGGGAACTCTTTACTCAAAAGTCAACAGTCCTGGCTTTGATTTCGGATTTCTGCTCCTCTCCAACTGAAAACAAGTGAGGGAGGAAGAGAAAGCACTGCCTATGCTGAGAAGAGGTGCAACTCTGTCAATTCAAATCCAGCCCACTTCTACACTGACAATATTGAACTAAGTCAATAGTAGTGAATTACTTCAATAATGAGTCCAGCCTGCTCCAAGAAAACTTGCAAATCAAGGACCCAGATTTGGATGCTTGACTTTTTTTTCTTTACAGAAATTGTTAGTCTGTGTAAATCTGCATACTGTCCGCTAAATAAGTCTGCACATGTAATGCAGAGGAAAGAATCTATCATACAGTATCTGTGTGACCTGTCTTTTTGCCATCTTAACACACCTTAATAAAAAGCAGGCACACCAAGGGACAAGTAGGTCCTATTGAGCTCTCCAGGAACTGGAAATGCTGCATTTAAGGATGTATCTTTTGAAGAAAAGACTATTCACTGTTCCTTCAGAGCTGGCCTGGTCAGGAACAGGAGGTGGCAGGAAGTCATTAGGCAAAGGATATGCGTGGGTCATAGGTGGTAATTTTGAACTATTCTGTTAAAATACTTTGAACAATTTTGAAATCATTTTGGAGAGCTGAAGATATCTGCATGAACAAATCTATACTTGCATGAATGTTTTAGGAGCGAAAGGAGGCATAGATGTGGTAGAACTGCTGTTGATGACTGCAATAGAATCATAAAATCATAGAATGATAAAATGTTTTGGGTTGTAAGGGAACTTTAAAGGTCATCTAGTCCAACCTCCCTGCACTGAGCAGGGCCATCTTCAACTAGATCAGTTTGCTCAGAGCCCCATCCAACCTGACCTTGAATGTTTCCAGGGATGGGGCATCTACCACCTCTCTGGGCAACCTGTTCCAGTGTTCTACCACCCTCATCATAAACATTTCTTCCTTATATCTAGTCTAAACCTACCCTCTTTTAGTTTAAAACCATTGCCTGTTGTCCTATCGCAACAGGCCTTGCTAAAAAGTTTGTCCCCATCTTTCTTATAAGCCCCCTTTAAGTACTGAAAGGCTGCAATAAGGTCTCCGTGAAGCCTTCTCTTCTGCAGCCTGAACAACCCCAGCTCTCTCAGCCTTTCCTCATAGGAGAGGTGTTCCATCCCTCTGATCATTTTTGTGGCCCTCCTCTGGACTGGCTCCAAAATGTCCATGTCTTTCCTGTGCTGAGGTCTCCAGAGCTGGATGCAGTACTGCAGGTGGGGTCTCACGAGAGTGGAGTAGAGGGGCAGAATCACCTCCCTCAACCACCTGACCACAGGTTTGAATGTTTGTGGAAACCTTTCAGCCACATTTGCCCTGCTTTCCTTTGAAGTTCTATCTGTTTCACAAGTGCAGGAGGATTCCGTTTCTTAGTCAAGCTTCCAAAATACGCTTTCAGATGCATATATCGTAGTCCCTTTGGAGATAAACAGTTAGATCTCTGCTACTCGGTAGAGATCAGTGACACTGAACAAGTGTAGATTGGGAATTGTGCGATAAACTTTAGTGATAAACATAATAATAGAGCTGGAAAGGAACCAGCCTGTCTTTCATAACCTCTTTTGTGGGATTAAGAGCTGCCATAGCTTTGTGGTGGTGAAGAAAGGCCTCAGCTTTAAAGTTCTGAGCTTCATAAATTCCAATCTGGAAACAACAAGGATGAACAAACAAGGAATCCCAAGAGAGTATTTCCACAAGTACTTCACAGAGTAGAACAAGACAGATTACCTTAATGTGAATAATACTCACAGTAGGTCCCTGAAATTCGTCTTGCTCAGGAATTCATCCTGCACTGCAGCACAAGTGCAATCTGTGCCTGGGATCCTCTGCTCTTTGTTGTTCTACAAATACGGCTGTTTGCAGCAAATGAGGCACTCTCTGAATATCTAAGAACTTAAAAATATACATGAGCTGTTACAAAATAGGAAAAAGTTTAAAATGGATGATACAGTCCCAGTGGCCAAACTGTGCAATTACTTGAGCAGTCTGTCTCTTCATGTATACTTTTAGAATACTCATCACGTTTGTTGCTGCATCTAGACGTGAAGCATATCATCACTCCATGGCCTGCTTTCCATGTATGGCAGAAGTCGGTTCAAAGCTGTCCCATGTCTTCCTTTCTGTAAGTCAGTCAGCTGCAAGGAGGCTCTAGGATAGGGATCAGTCTTCTGCAATACCCCTCAAATATCATATTTTTGCCACCTTGATAGAAACATCAGTGCAAAGAGTAGAGTAATGTACCAATTGCCCCTGGGCAACATGAGGGCAGGACGGAGATAGATAAAACGCCACCAAATCCCATGATTCATTTTCCCTGAAGCAGGGAAAAAAAGGTTGAGGTACCCCTTACAGAAAATCTAGCCTGTATTTGGGGACTACCATGTCTCTTTCAGAAATCTATTTAGATATCTCCCCTACAAGCCTGCAGAAGTGCCTGCCTTCATAGATGAGAAATTCCCTGTCCTTCTATGACTGCATGGCTTGTGAAAGGGGCACAGGCTGTGCAGACTTGGCCATTCCCACATCACAAGGTGAACAGATTCTCATACATGCATATTTATACACTGCCAATCCTTCAAAACTATTAAAGTTAATTTCAAAGTCTCTTTAAAAGTAATAGTTTTAGTGATTTCTGTCACTATGATTTTTTAAATATAACCTACAGCATGTGAGCAATGTGCCTGGTTGCACTGTCAGAGATTTCTACCAATACATCTTTTCCATTCTTCAAGTGAGATGCAAAAATCATGTGGAAGTTTTAAAAGCTCACATTGAATTACTCGATTTATGTTCTTCCACATACATTAATTTTTAGTACCATGCAAATATTTGTATTGGCATAGTATCCCCTGCTCTGAAGAATTTAACTGGATTCACAAATTGTTACAATATCCCTCTGTTAATTTAATCCTTTCACAGTATATATTAATGTATGACTATCTAGTAAGAAAAGATAAAGACAACTTTATCCTGGAAATTAAAGAAAGTTTTCTAATAATTACAGAATTGAAATTCTGAAAAAAGCTTCTAATAGGTTTTTAGTCTGATTACTCGTAGCTACTCATAGACTTTGATCAGTTTTTATGGAGAGGATTACCCATATATATTGACATTGGCTGCAATAGCAGGGGTCTGGACCCAATGACCCAAAGAGATCCCTTCTACATCTATGTTCCAATAAAAATGCCATCAAATTAACAATAACAGCAAAAAATGCAAGGCTGCAAGTATCTCTGTGTTTTTTTACTGTATGTAAACACTACTCCTTCAAAAATAACTAAACACGGTGAGACAAAGATTGTTGAGTTTTACATTTTGTGATTTCAGTGAAAATACAATTTAAGGCATTTTATGAAAGAGTAACCCTTTTCTCCGAGCAAGGAATAAATCAAAAGTGTTTGTTAAGCCTTTTTATTAAATATAGCAAGCTGCAAATTTTTGCCTTTCTGGTTTACTTTAGTTTTGGTTCTTTCTGTCGAACTCTAGGATGATCTCAAAGCAGTCAAGTGTGTATAAAGGTTAAAACACCCTTGAAAGGCTATCCTGTTCTTGCTTATAATCTCCTCCTACAACTCCCAAGCCCTACCTATTAGCCTCTTCCATATTGCTTTTAGGCATCCAGGATCTCTGTGTATTCATTTTAAGTTTCTAAAGAGAGTACAGGCAGGAAAATGAAAGTGTCAGAGAGGAACCAGGCTAAGAAGAACTCTGCAAACAGACAGTTTTTTTGCAAATATTTATTTTTCTCATCTTGAGGCCTCCAGGTATGTTTGATTTAAGGTGCTGAAAGAGCAATCAGTCTAGCTAGTAGAAACTTTTTCACTAAGCAAACACCACAAGGATTAGAACCCGAAAAGTGTTCATGTTGCATCATACTTAGTGGTAGCTAAAATCTCCCCTCTAACTAGCTCAAATGAGTTGCCAAGTCAGCTGAGCAATCTCAGAGACATTTTAGTGACATTTTACTAGCAGCTATGATAAATAAATGGATCTCATTAGAAAGTGGGTACTGATTTCTAGTGATAACTTTTGCTAGTATGAGAGACATTTGCAAATACTATCTATTGACTTATTTTTATGCAAAACCTGCTCTGCATACACACATGCTTTGTGCAAATAAAAGCTATTAGACAGATATATTCAGATCTTGTTTCAGAGTTGTGCAAGTGCCTTTTTAAAGCATAAATAAAGGTCTTCGCATACAGTGGACACGTGAAAATGATAGAGGTACCTGTTCTGCCAGAGTCCTGAGGGTCTGCATGACGTGTTTTAGCAACACCATTCCAAGAAGAGTCAACAGTAGCCTACAGCCAAAATTCTTTGAAGGCTTTATCTGCACAACTCATTGAGAAAAATGAATGGAAAGCATGTGGAAAAATACCAGAAAAGCTCCCTGTTAAGTGAATGAAAGTATATTTGCTCCAGGAGGAAAAATGACACTGGTGCCCTGCACTAGAATGAATGACACTGAAACACATGGGCCACAATGTCAAAAAAAATTCAGTTTATTCTGGTTTTGTTTTGTAAAGGAGAAATATACATCAGAAGTGTGATGATACACCAAGAGCCTAGATAGATACAGGGGCAGCAGTCCTTCACTTTCCAGTGATGCTAAAAGCTAGCAAGACGAGCTAGTTAAAGCTCAGACTTCCCAAAACAGTTGATCCTTCATCTCTTTGGTTGCCATCTTCATCCCGCAGTCTTCCCCAATTAACTTCAGTTCTTCAGTGTTTCAGTGTCTGCTGTAGGGGAAGTAGCAAATCTCTGCAGAATCCACCCTAGTATAGCTGGCTCTTGTAAAATACTCTGCTAAGACCAGCTCAAGCTGCATAAAATCTACTGTAAAAATTGAAAGCCTTAAGCACTGACCTGATACATTCCTACCAACCCAACAATCTGGACCACTTTTGGGGAAAACATACCAACTCCTGGAGAACTTTTGCCCATCCAGGAGAATGTTAGACTGAATTGGAGCCAGGAAGCTAGTAAAGGGGA
This sequence comes from Nyctibius grandis, assembly GCF_013368605.1. Taxonomy (NCBI): domain Eukaryota; kingdom Metazoa; phylum Chordata; class Aves; order Nyctibiiformes; family Nyctibiidae; genus Nyctibius; species Nyctibius grandis. Next base: position 93,322,817 of record NC_090658.1, on the reverse strand, counting down.
TGTGCTACAGAGATCATTTCAGACTCATTAACCGTGCCCCATTGTGTTGTTGCAGTGAAGGCAAAGCAAAGGACAGCCCAAATTGCTCAGACTCATACCCAAATCACAGAATCACAGCCGGAACACTTCTCAGAACCTGAGAGATTTAGTGGCAAAGAGTGTGTCAAGCTGCCTTTTATTTCCATCACCCCCCTCACATCTGCTGGTGTGCATCAAGAACATGACCAAAACCTCCACTCTGGAGTATTCCCTCATCCCAGTGAGATGCTGGCCGCCTGATGAGTGTTTCACTAAGAGACATTACTTCCTCACTATAATATTATACATGTTTTTCTTAAAATGTCATCATTTTTGGACTTCTAGCACACCATTAATGGATAATGTTAGGTTATGCGATAAAAAGCTTGTTTGCACTCCCAGAGATGGAGGTAGGGGAGGCAGAAAGCCCAACTAATACCCTGCAAGGCCCATTGCAGGAGCCATCAGGCCACCTCACCAGAGGAGGACCTAAAGGTGGGGAAAGGGAGGGATCTAGATGATTTGGGGATGAACAAGTGTAGGAAAATAGAGGGGTAAGGGGAGAAAAAAGGGCCAGTTGCATGTAAACAGCTGCTGGTCAATACATTTGACCATGCCCTGCTCCTAGTCAGCACAGTCTCTCTTATCTTCTTATTAAATTTCTTTCTAACTCTTTTCCTGGGTAAGGGGTCTCCATTTGATGTGCACATGTGTGTATGGGGTGTGAGTGCAGCAACCAGGGTCAGGCTGCTGGTCAGAGGGGCTGTATATGCACACAAACACATATGTATATGTATTCTCACGAGCAGATGTCCATCCTGGTCTGCTGGACAGTGGAGCAGTATGAGGTCTTTAGTGCTGTCTGTGATTTTGTGAGTGTTCTGAGTGTATTTTAAAATAGAAATTTGCCATAGAAACCAATTACTTTATGCTTTTTCCATTAAAAAAAAAAAAGCAAAATCCAAGATTGTATTATAAACAAAACCTTTAGCTTTGGGTTAATGTTAGTTAATGATATCATGTAACACTATTTCCAGATCATTTGTATACTTGCTGTTTACTGTAGGCCTAGCTCATCAGTCAAAATACCTCTCCCATAATGCGTCCTAGAATCTAACTGGATCTGTAAGGCTTTGATGACCTTTCAGCCAGTCTTCTTGTTCAAAAGGGTGGTATTATGGTCAAATAAGATGAGGGGTTTGGTTACTTTTTTACTCGGGTAATAATGTGGCTCTCATTCATCCAAAGGCGACTAGGCAGTGACATTTCATACTTCCAGTATCTTTCCAATGTATGGAGAATTAACCTGGAGAAATGTGATGGGTCACTGCTTTTCTAAACTGAAACTATTACTGACGGTAGTTTTAAGCAGCACAGTGTTTTCTAGGCAAAGTATTGCTGTTCCCGCCCCACACGAAAAATTTGGCTATATGCTTAACACTCCTAAGAAATTAACTTGAATTCTTCGAAGACTGCCATCTTGTCCTCTTTTCCACGCTAAGAAAACAAACTAAAAAGAGTTTGAAATGTTACAAACTGTAAAAACAAGATATTTCTTAAGATCCCTAAAAGCAGGAAGAAGTCTGCTCCAGCAGCATTAGGCTCCAACAATGGAAATCTTTTGCAATACAATTAATTGTTCTTTAAATTCTTATCCTTTTGTTTAGGGCGAGCTGAAATTATGCTTTATCTCAAGGTTTGGGGTTTTTTTTTAAGTTACTGGAAATGATGGCTAGAATTTTCATAGCAAGACTTGAAGTGTTGTAAGATATGAAAAGCAACAAAATATGGTTTCAATATGGCAAAACTTTCACCAGGGATACTAGATGGACCATATTGAAAATTAAGCATAGATTGTTGAGTGATGAACAGCACAGTCCTGTACTTGCTAAATAATATTCTCGATCATCTCAGTAACATTTGACTTATAAAAAGCGTCAGTGATTTGGTTACAGCAGATATGCAGCAGAAACAACACAGTTGGTGGTCCTAGCTTTTACAGACTGTTGCTTTAACACAGCCAAATAGAACAAATTCTAGTGATTTATTGTTGGACTAGATTTCACTCTCTGGGCAACATGCCACAAAGTTGGGTTCAGGTCTCTGTAGGCTGCACTAAACATATCTTTTTCAAACCAACAGGCACATCTGACTGCTAATCTTTATGCACTATCCATTAGACTCTTACTGGCCCTACCCTACCCGTTATTTACTCAAACCTCTATGTATTAAGAAAGTAAAAACAATAATTGTCTACCAAAAAACCTCACAAAGCTTGTTCACCCATGGTCGAATGCATAGCTGAAAGTTAGAACCACGTGAGAAGTAGCAGAAAATACGCCATTACACTCATGGGTTTAAAATAATACGTCTAGTTAGTATTTCAGATCACAAACACCAGTATCTTAAAATGTTGGGACATATTCCTGAGGTTCAAGTATTCTCCCTGCATAAAGGCAGACCTGACACAGTAAAAAGTTGCCTGCGGAGTGCTGTGCTGAGCCTGCTGCAGCCCTGCCTTCTCTCCTGAGGTAAGGCAACAGGCAGCAGGTTCCTTTGGAAGAGCAAATGCCTCCCAGGGTGTCTCCACAAGAGCCAGAAAGACAGATCAGAGAAAGCTGTCACTTCAAAAAAAGACCATCATCTTGTACTGATTGGTTTATGGTCATCATATAAGAAAAAAAAAAAAAAAAAAAAAAGAGAGACAGAAATCTCTGCCAGTAAGGAATAAATTAATAGCCTTCAAGTCACCAAACTAGGTGTCCTGGGATGGCAGATTAACTCAGCACTGCCCTTTGAATAATTCTGGTGCCGAGATAAAACAGCTATCTGCATAGCCTGCAGTTATGCATAAACTGTCCTTGCTGAGCATGTCAAAACTACCCAGACTGCAACTCCAGAGTTTTGGCTGGAGCTTTCTACTGCTGTAATTACACTCACTGATTCTTTTTATTAATAGAGAGTTTACAATAATAGAGGAGTTAAGGTGCTAGCCAGATTTCCAGTTAAAAACCTTATTTGACAGGAAGTTAATATGCTTAGATTCAAATTATTGCAAATCTACTTAAGGAATACTGGCAGCCTCCTGTAAAGTGGAACTGTAGTAAATGATGTGAATAAAAAGAGGCTCAGGCTCCACACAGTAGCACTTTATCCAAAGACTTCTGAGCTACCTGGATTCTGCAGTTATCCAGGTACTCTGCCACCGATACTCAAATGCACTGACTATCACCTGCTCTGTCTCCCAAAATAATTAGCACCATCAGTCACATCTTCCGAAAACATAGAAAGAGCAAAGAAAGGGGGAGTTTTATAAAGGAAAAAGTTATTAGGTGTAAATAATATCAACACATGATAGTATATAATTCCAGTATATTGCACACTATAGTATCATTATTCCTTAAAGTGTGTGAAAGAAATGTGGGAACCCACAAGCATCGTTTCCCCTTCGGCTTTTCCTAGGAGGTGTCACATGGAAATCCTCTCCCACACCACCGTGCTCATTAGGATGAGGAAGGCTGCAGCCAGAGGGAGTATTGGGGCTGGTTCTCTAAGAAAAAGGTATCCCACACTGGTATGGCTGCAGCTTAGCAATTAAACACTATTAATACACAGGCACTGCAAAGTAGCTTAATTCCTGTGTGTTCCTGGTACTTTGTTGGTGTGTGGTGGCAGCTAAGGCTAAATATTTTTCATACCAGTGCTTTCATCAGAGAAGATAAGTTATAGTTTAGGAATTCTCTAGGAATATATTAGTACCAAAATACCAGAGATAGATAGAAACATAAGTAAAAAGGCCAATGAATTAACATTGCACATAGTTAAAACATAATAAGGTGAATGTGGCACCTAAAACCAGCCCAAATTCGGTCCCTGTAAAAGACACTCTATTTTAAAGTTACACTTCTTTCTTCAAAACTCAGCATATTCATAATTTACCCAGGAATTTATTTGTTGTCCTCTTCTAGCTAAAAAAACTACCAGCAAGATTAATTTCCTGAAAATTATCTGTCAAATATTTTCAAATACATTTTTTGGCTTGAAATATCTGTATACATGTGGAGCCATGAAAAATATTTCATTTTCATTCTCTAAACGCTGTTGACTAATATAGTGAAACTGGTCTGAAGCACTCTGTGGCATTGTCTCTCCCCTCTCCAGCCCATTCTCATGCGAGTAGCATAATCTGCTACATCCTGAAAATTGCTTTCCGTTAATAATCCTAACAACCTTCACTTTTTCAAAGCATCTCATGCTGCAAGAGTTTGACAAAGAACAGCCTTGACACATTATCATGCTACCAGAAACGATAAAATAAAGCACAATCAACTGAAAAGCCAGAGA